>NC_061098.1:33082494-33104521 GCF_015104395.2 Macrobrachium nipponense | reverse complement strand
CGTTTATTTGGAGAATTTAATTACCATAAATCGAATGCAGTTTTTTATTCTAAGTGTCAGCGAAGCTCTTGATCTCTTTTGCGTCATAAAACTGCTATTTATTTTTGGGGTGTTATAATTGTTTGTCCATTGTTTTAATTGCTATATATATTTTGGTGGATTGTCTACAAACTTTGATAATTACTATTATGTATATTATATGAAAGATTAGCTTAAAGTCAGTATTTTAGCTAATATTTGTCCACTAACAACAACTACTAATAATGAGAAAGAAAGAGAATGACTAGAATTCAGTTCCAATTTCTCATGAATGAATAATGAATGGATGTAGAAACTGAATGAATGAATGGAGGAAGAAGGTGGATGAATAATGAATGGAGGAAGAAAGTGAATGAATAATGAATGGAGGGAGAGAGTGAATGAATAATGAATGGAGGAAGAAAGTGAATTTAAAAATGAATGGAGGGAGAAAGTGAATGAATAATGAATGGATGTAGAAAGTGAGTGAATAATGAATGGAGGGAGAGAGTGAATGATATGAATGGAGGAAGAGAGTGAATGAATAAGGAATGGAGGGAGAAAGTGAATGAATAATGAATGGATGTAGAAAGTGAGTGAATAATGAATGGAGGGAGAGTGAATGAATAATGAATGGATGTAGAAAGTGAGTGAATAATGAATGGAGGGAGAAAGTGAATGAATAATGAATGGAGGGAGAGAGTGAATGAATAATGAATGGAGGGAGAAAGTGAATGAATAATGAATGGATGTAGAAAGTGAGTGAATAATGAATGGAGGAAGAAAGTGAATGAATAATGAATGGAGGAAGAAAGTGGATGAGTAATGAATGGAGGCAGAAAGTGAATGAACAATGAATGGAGGAAGAAAGTGAATGAATAATGAAGGAGGAAGAAAGTGAATGAATAATGAATGAAAGGAAAAAGGTGGACTTCTCATTTGAATGATCCTAAATCTACTGGTAAGAGAGGAATGTCGAAACTTAGAACAACTTGATTTCGGATCCTTAAGGAAATAATTGCTTAAAATTTTAACTGATGATTAAAAAAAAAAAAGTTATATAAGAGCTAAAAGTGATAAAAATGGAGAGAAATTAACAACTTTAAACCTTTTACGAAAAATGCCAGTCCTTTACCCAGGCGCGTAAATTTACCAGAGAGAGAGAGAGAGAGAGAGAGAGAGAGAGAGGAGAGAGAGAGAGCGTCTGCAGTAAGACCAATAACCGAGCGGGAAAATACTGGGAAGAAAGTTATCTCTTCGGACAAAAATAAGCGCTGGAACTCTTTGCTCTGTCAATTACACCTCCATTACTTTTCTAAACTTCCTTAGGGTGAAGTTGCCATCATAAGCTAAGAATCTGCCACTTTAGGGAAAAGGAGAAGCGAAAATGATTCATCGGCGGAAAATTTGCCCGATTTGGATGCTAAATGTCCTCGACTGAATTTCATCACTTAGGTGAACTTTACCTGGCTCTCTCTCTCTCTCTCTCTCTCTCTCTCTCTCTCTCTCTCTCTCTCTCTCTTTTGAATCTCACGTCTATCTTTTACTCTTCTCGTTTCATTTCTTTCATATTTTCTATTCAAGAGATAATGTTTCATTATGTGTGTTTTTTTTTTCTTCATTCGTATTCAAGGCTTGCAGTTATAACCTTATAGAAAATGCGAGGTAGTTGTGGGTGTCACAAATACACACACAAACACACACACGAAAATACACATACTATATATATATATATATATATATATATATATATTATATATATATATATATTAATATATATATATATATATATATATAGATATATATATATATAATATATATATATATATTATATATATATATATATATATATATATATATATATATATATACAATACAGTAGTTGCTTTAATAAAGGAGATTAAACATTATTTGATAATAATAATTGTGGTAATTATAGTAATCCTTTAATGCTGATAATGATACTGATAAAAAACGATGCAGCATTATAATACTAATGATAAAGATTATAATATAATTATAAGGACGTTATAGCTCCTTTATAAACGAAGGCTTTCAAACACGAATTCCACGGACTAAACAAGGCGTGATCCGACCTCCAGCTTGCTCTTGGCGCGTGCAAGATATTCCTATTCCCCTCACGCATAAGTCGTAAACATTAAATTCCTAACTTGACGTAAATTAAAACGTGCTAAGATCTACGCCAAATAAAAGCTTGTTACACCTACTGAAATTAAAATAAATACGCTATATTTTATTAGAAATAATTTTTTCTGTACTGTTTAACATCCACATTATTTATTTTTTAAATTTTCATTCTTATACATAAAACATTAATATCTCATCCTAGAATTCCTGTATCAATAACTCAACGCGAAACACCTTCACACCTTTTTAGGCTCTTCCATAGACCTTTCCTATCCCCCCTAACAAGCACAACAACAGCAAGAAGAACAATAACAACAACATAGTTGGTAGGCTTACTCCCCGAAAAAGCGAAAAAATGAACTTTGAGTGTAATGGCCGATTTCAATGACCGTCATTAATAACGGTCCATCAAAATATGCCTCTGACAAGGGGATTACTGACTAAGTCCTCGCTCTCAAACTTTGATTAGCAATTAAATGTGATGGGGGGGGGGGGGGGGGGGGGCGGGGGGGGGGGGGGGGAGGGGGGGGGGGGGGGGGGGGGGGGGGGGGGGGGCAATTTGTCGCTAATGAGAATTGGGATAAATGAAGCTTTTAGCGGTGTCAATTGATTAGAGCAGTTTTTTTTTTTTTTTTAATCACGGCTTTTGTGGAAATTCATTAATGTTTTTTGGAGTGTATTCACCAGTTTTATGTAGCAGTTGATGGATTTTGATAATAAAGTTTGCCGTCATGATTTCTTTTTGTAAGATTTTGCCAGTTTTATAGCAGTTGACGGATTGAAATTATATTGCTGTATACCGTCATGAATTATTTGTTAGATTTTGCCAGCTTTATAGCAGTTGATGGACTAAATAATATAAATGTATGCCGTCTTTATTTTGTTAGATTTTGCCAGTTTTATAGCAGTCGACGGATTGTAATTATAGATCTGTATACCGTCATGAGGTTTTTGTTAGATTTTGCCAGTTTTACAGCAGTTGACGGGATTGTAATTATAGAGCTGTATACCGTCATGATTTTGTTACGTTGTTTTGAGTAAACTAACTAGATTTCTTGTAGCTGATTATCAGTAAACTTTTTCTGTGGCATATTAAGTCAATACAAAAAGATTTGAATTTTTATAATTCATCATGGTTTTTTAGTTAGATTTTGAAAAATGTTTTAGGCTACCAAATTCTGACTTGCTTCTATTTTTTTCTGCAATGGAAGTATAATAAACTCAAAGAAAACTTATTTCAGCTATAGAAATTTAAAAGACTTTTATAGGGGTTTTGGAGTAAGTGTAAAAAAATCTAAAGAAGAGAAGAAAAACAAAAATAGCTAAAGAAATATGAGAAGCGAAGACATATGTCCATGTGATGACAATCTGGATTTTAAAAATGAACTCAAAAGCTTTTTCTCCATATTGGAAGGCAAGTTTTGATATTAGATATCAGTATTAATTAAAAGATGGTCAGATCAATATTATCCACAGTATATAATACAAAGGTTAAGAAAAGTTGAAAGGATGTGGATTGCATAGAGAAGACGATGTTGTTGAAACGGTTTAGCACGGGCGGAAAAATAAATTAAGTTCGGACCTCTTTATGAGAGGGACACATATTTGAAAACGTTTCAGTTTGCTTCCTGTCTTATCCGATGTTCCAACTTTATCCTTATTTGCCAAACATATTGGCTGCAGCCTCGTTTAAAATGAAGACCTTCGATGTAACCGAACGCTCCAGTTTGTCTCTTAATAGTCGAGTCTTTGCGCCGCTCGAATTTGATGAGATTCCATCAAGGTATTGATTTTTGGAAAAGGTCTGGGTCCTTGGGGATCTATATCAATTTTCTCACTCTTTCATTTACTAGAGTTTTAGACTTTTCATTTCCTCTTGTGTATGTGCTCGTAAACGCACGATAATTCTGTCTGAAAGAGGTGTATTATGAAGATGGCCTTGAACCAACACTGGCTTGTATCTGGTTTTGTGGACATAACGATATTTTTTTATTACTTTAAATTTTATGCTGTTTTTTTTTTTCATGTTCTTAATTTTGCAAAAATAGTCATTTTCATCGTATTTCCTTCTGCCTAATCATCCTTTTCCTTAATTAAGGATTAATGGTTAGATATCAATCATATGTAAGACACAGTCTGCTTGTAAATACATTCTTCGACGATTTAACAGGTACCTGTTTGACCAGAAATATATAAGAATGAACAGAAGGGTAAGCGATAAAAAGATGAGGTATCTCGTTCCTTTATTAACAGAAGCATGTCTCATATTATTTTATTAAAAAAATATCAACATATGAAACAAACATATACGTGGTTAGCTAGACTCTGTCGAACGTCTGAAAGAGAAAGAGAAATGTCATCACCATTACCGATTTGTTTTACGGAATTATATTAATGATGGCCACACAGTATCTGTAGGATATGAGATAAATCAACATCATAGAAACCATAGCTGTATCACCTTCCTAGAATACTTTTCTATAGTAACTATATGGCTGACGGGTAGGGGTTGGAGGGCGGTTGGGTTGGTAGGGGGATGGAAGGGGGGATTGTTTAATAGTAAGACGTGGGTGAGGTAACGAAAGAGAACAATGGCAATTACAGTAGAAAGTGTTGCTGTAACAGTAAGTTCTTTCGTCGTAATTATATTATGCCAAGTTTTAAGGACATTCTGTACATTCATTGTTTAAGTTCTGTGCTTCCTGAAGCTTAATAAATGTTAAGAATGAATGAATTTTAAGAATGAAAATTAGGTAAAGGTAAAATTGATATACCGATCGATTATCTTTTTTCTTACGGAATTGATATTACAATAGTTAGGATTCATTTCTTACTTTTTTATTTTTTTTCTTAGCATTTCTAAAACTTATATTTGTCCTATTTCCCGATGTATTTGGTCATTAAAAAGAAATTAAAAAAATGAAACTCTCCAGGTTTAATTTTTTTCAACTTGAAAACCTTGTAATATTTTTTCTTAAAATTTCTAGAATGTAAATTTGTCTTATTTCCTGATGTGTTTGGTTAAAAAAAACCATTGAAAAACTCCACGGCCATTCAGAATTAGAACTTTGTTCAAATTGTCATATCTTTAAATTCTGTTTCCATAAGGTTTCGTAAACTTTTATCGAACATAGAAGACCCACATTTCATCGAAGTATGTTGGATAATCCCCTAAAAATGGTTGGTGTTTCCTCCAGGGGAGAACTAAATCCCTTCCATATTTTGGCAGAGATTTCGCCATGACAGACGACATTCGTCATAGAGGATTCTGGGTAATTTTTATTTATTTATATTCTTTTAGGATTTTTTTTTTATTTAGGGAAAGGTTACAGAAGTCATATGGAGAGTAACCAGACTTGATTTAAATAACATTTCAATTCAAGTAAATCGAATCAATACATAATAGTGGTATCAGTCCAGTGTACTGCAAGTCTCACCTCTACCCTAGACATGGCCACAATAAACGAATTTGTAAAGATGTCAACCTCGACGAATTTTAGCCCTTTATAACTCTGGAAATATTCAACCAGTCGGGATATAACTTCGGCTTGGGAGGTCTCTGTCTGTTTTGCAGAGTTGGAGGTTATATTTCCCTGCAGCTATAAATCTGAAAGTGGAGATGAATATAGAATTTAGCCCAAAGACCAAGTGCAGGGACCCATGAGACCATTCAGCGCTGAAAAGGAAATTTTATTAAAAAAATTTTGAAGAATTTTTGAAGCGTTCGTTTCGAGGCTCAGTTATCATTGTACGAAGTTTCACGACTGAAAACAAGTGATATCTTATTCTTACTTAATAAACTACACAGTTTATTAATATCAGGTTCGTACTTGTGGCGAAGTAAATACCTTAATCGTTTTATATGCTTCGTAATATTTATGACTCCCTAATTCCTAATTCCTTTTGGGAATAAAATACCGGGGTCTGGACAAAGTCAGCATTGCAATCTGAATTTATATTTACCTTTTAAATTCTTTACGACCAAATGTTTTAACGTTTTAAAATAATTATGTTGCGTGCGATACACAGGAGTACTAGGGATAGATCAGAAAAGGGTTCCATGTCAGGCTTAAAAGTGGATTCAGGAGTATTATCTCTGGAATCCTCCATTGCAGAGAAATTTGAGGGAAATCCAAACTCGAGAGTTATTCTGGCAATGTAGCTGAAGCGAGTTAAAGGGAGTCTGCCACTTCCTTCCTTTCTGAATGATATCAGTTTTAGAAAATTTGAATCAATTCCTTCATTGGCTGTCTGTTAAATAAGTGCAATCTGATTTTGGCAAAAGACCACTTGCTTCCAAATCAAAGTTCGAACACTTTATTTAATGGTTTTCGCAAATAAATTCGTAACCCCAACTAATGGTGATCTCCCAACACTGGCATTCGTTTAAATAAATACAATGTGATTTTGGCAAAAGACCACTTGCTTCCAAATCAAAGGTCGAACATTTTATTTAATGGTTTACGCAACTAAATTTTGCGACCAAATTTGTAACTTCAACGATTATTGAAGAGTAATGAAATACTTATAATGGCACTGGTCACTGTATCCTCTTGCGGCTATAGTGGATTCACATCAACCGTGCATCTGAGGTCCAGGCCCGTCCCTTACGACGCTCCTGATTGGCTGTTGATAAGAGTATTCCTCCGGAGAGGTGGAACATGCATCCTGCCTATGTCAACTCTCTCGAGAGACTGAGAGTTTCCAGTCCTGTGACTGGCTTATCAACAGCCAATCAGGAGCGTCGTAAGGGACTGGCTTAGACATCAGATGCACGGTTGAAGTGAATCTACTATAGGGGCCGAAGGCACGCTGCAAAGAACCTTAAGTTTAATGCCTACAGTGCACCGCATGATGTCCACTGTCGGCACGACCCCCCTACGGGATCACTATCTAAGGAAGACCCAAAGTCACTCAGCAATGGGAAGGTTCATTAATAAACCCTCGTTCCGGCCATAATAGCCTTTGGAAAAATGGCCACTGGGCTAAATTAGAAGCCGTTAATAAAGGTCCCTCGTCTTTGGCAAATGGCGAGTGTCATCAAGAATATCCATTTTCGGAGCTCGAACCATTTTTCAAGCGCTTTTCGTACTGCCGTTGTTGTGCTTCCTGCCTGTTACTCTCAGATGCCATTCGCAAAATAGGTTCCAGAGTGGGGCAGTTTTCGATAACATTTTGTCTTGAAATGTTCAAGCGAGGTTCTTCATTGAGTGCACTGAAACAACAGTTTTCAATGTGAAATCTTTCTTAACGATGACGATGTTTTTTAAAATTTATTTTATAAGTTAATCATTCATCTGCAATTCTTCCTTGAGGTGATGGCATTTATTGAATGAATGAGACACTTGGTATCTGGAGTTGGTTGTTTGAATGAATGGTTTCTGTGGAAAATATGATTGATATTGATGTTATTAATTGCGTGTTATATATTCCTCTCTCTCTCTCTCTCTCTCTCTCTCTCTCTCTCTCTCTCTCTCTCTCTCTCTCTCTCATTTGTTGAAAATATAATTCATTTAAATTTGATTAAATACATAATATACATTCGTCTTTTTCCAGAAACAAAAATGACTCTCTCTCTCTCTCTCTCTCTCTCTCTCATTTGTTGAAAATATAACTAATGTAACTTGTATTGAATACATGATAAATATTCGTCCTTCTCCAGAAACAAAATGACTCTCATCTCTCTCTCTCTCTCTCTCTCTCCTCTCTCTCTCTCTCTCTCTCTCTTCAACTCGACGCATTATCTTAGCGGATGAAATCAATTGAGACGTTAGACAAAGGACTTGAGATGCAACTACAAAGTTCTCCCAGAGAAGACAAGGGTCGTGATTGGAGCGTGGAATGACTGATGTTTACAGATGCTATGCAATGAGGAGAAACTGAAGATGCTATTGATAAGAGTTTGCAAGTGTTTGCAAGGAGTTAAAGGGGAAAGTGAATTTGTCAGTGAAATGGTTGAACAAGGGGTATTAATATAGATGTCTTTGGGAGTTACATGTAAAAGAAGCTAACTGAGTAAGACGAGAGGCTTAGCAAAGAAGGACTAACGACATCGAGATGTTTGCGAAGGACCTGGAACAAAAATGAGTATCTTGGGAAGACGAAGTCGGAACGTATCAAGTGCCCGTTGAGACAGTTCTCCCTTTGGAAGGAAAATGTGGTGGATATATGCAAATGAGAGATGAGCAGATGAACCTGTTAACGACGAATTGTTTGCGTGGTTAAATGTGGAGTTAGAAGGATTGAAAAGGGGCTTATGGCTATACATTAATTAGGAAAATGAAATATAGTTATTGGCAAACTATTTTTCACCAGAAATGATAGAGACTTATTTTTAAATTATTCTTTTTACGTGAAATTCTTATGGTTATTTTTTGCTGGTTTTGGGCATAAAAATTAATAGTATTCAAATAGGAAGCCTCAATGTGCTAGAGTTTCACGCTAGTTAAGAGTTATCACAGTTTATGAACAGTTTATGATGAATTACAGTTTATGATGTATTATTCTCAGCCTCATTATTACGATGAGGCTTTGCATTCGATGAACGGATCGGCAACGCGTATTACAGCAGGAATTAACGTATCGAAATTACAGTCATGATAATGTATTAAACAATCATTTCCGTTACAGGGGATCATTAATATTCGAGTCATTAAATGTTGGATGGTTTGGAATGTTAGGTAATCGATCCCCAATGATATTGTTCTTTCATTCATATGTCATTATATGTCATATTTATTGCGGTCGCTTTAATCATTTGGAATCAGTCAGCGGATGATATAATATCTAGTGATATTTTTCACATGCTCATTGGAAACTGTGAATGCGGATCTGCATAGAAATGGCTAATTTCGATCGCTTTGTTTTATTAGTAGTTATTTTAGTTACTAAAAATATCATATCATAGATGTGAAGAGACAGACGTTTTATTTGATCGTAGATGGAAATAGGCTACTGTCGACAAAGCTTGCTTATATACAAGAGCAAATGTCAATTTGTTTGTGGTTGACCTACTAATCCCGCCACCCCCCCCCCCCCCCCCCAAGCAGACACCCCAAGCCCTTTTCCAAAACGAGATTATGAAAGAGGAAGGAACAAGGCGTGATCCGACCTCCCGCTTACTCGTACCGCGTGCTGAAATCTACGGTCAAATAGTGCGTTTTTTCACCAGCGAAAATTTAAATAAATATGCTGTATTTTATAAGAAGTAATTGTTAAGTACTGTTTAACATGCGCATTATTTATGTTTTACATTTTCATTCAGGTAAATAAATCTTAAATATCCTAGCCTGAAATTACTGTATGCTTAACTCAACGTGAAACACCCTTTTCAGGCCTTTTCGACCTCCCTAACAAGAACAACAACAACAACAACAACAGACAGACAGCGTTGGCTAATTAAACGGTGCGTATTGATCAATGTGCGTTCACCGTCGGCCAACGTAACTTAACGTAGAAGTCAAATGACGAACATTAATATCATAGTGGCTGGGATAAGCCTCAGAGGGTTCAACGTGTAAGTGTCGGGTGGAGAGAAAGAGAGAGAGAGAGAGAGAGAGAGAGAGCGGTTTGGGGAAGGGACTGGTTAAATGATAGCGTTCGTACCAATGAAACGATATTCGCTTCCTGCCAACTGATAGCGATTACACGCAATCTGATAATCTGGCTTAATCGTATGTTGGAATAAACTACAAGAGATCAGCAATTGAACATTAAGAATCAAATGTCCACTAAATGCAAATACTTTTTATGACGCAAATTCAATTGAAAATGATTTATCTATGATTCCTATTACAGGACGAAGGAACTGGCCAGCAAGGACCGAAAGCTGCGAATTTCGTGATTGTCATTGCGGCATTAATTGGAACTTTTTGAAAATATGATTTGACTATTAAGAAGTAGAATTTAAAATATGTAACATGTACAATTTACCATATTGATATAATGTAAAATCATGACTGTATTATGTTGATATTAGTTGGAAAATTTGTAACCTTACCCAATAAAATTGTGGATAGACCCCACTTTGCATTACCCTTACTTATACTTAACTTTCTAAACTAATCCCTACTATGGTTAGCTAGCTAACTGTTAGCCCTAACCCTTCTTTCATCCATCTTACTTATCAGCTAAAGAAAAAAAAAAGGTTCGATATACAATTGAAGCAGCAATAATAGTTAGGATATATTTCTCCTCTCGAGTTCGAAATCGTCTTAGAGTTAAAGACAGCTTTCCTGTCTCTGTATTCAAAGATTAACTCGTATATGTTGATGAACCAGTCTGCATTCCTCCCAGACAGCTTTCCTGTCTTGTCTCTGCATTCAAAGATATTTGGTCAGTGGTTAAAACATCTGCATTCCTCCCAGACAGCTTTCCTTTCGTACAAATGTTACACAACAACTCGCATTCCTTCCACAGAACTTCAGATCCGATGAACTCCAGCGAGAAGAGAGGAGGAGAGCTAGTAGAGACTTGAACATCCCATGGAAAAGGACTTCGCCTGCAAAGGACCCATTTCGGACACTTCATGAGTTCCGTTTGAATGGCATCTGCGAGCCAAAAACGGCCTCTCCTCTTTCCTCTTACCGTTTTCCTCTTACTTTCGTAGCATGATGTTAAACGCTCGACTTCGTCGAGGGCTCTTGACAATTTTGAAATGAACCCTCGACTTACCCTGACCTCCTCGACATCTCTTAATTACACTGATCAGCTGGAGGTGCTGCTATAGTAGTAGTAGTAGTAGTAGTAGTAGTAGTAGTAGACCTCTCACGTATATGCAAGCAGGCGTTGGTTAGGGCCAGCGCGGATTATGATCAATTGCTGTGCAGGTGATTATTCCCTCGAGGACGCGACGTGGAGTGTAACGATCTCCTATGAGTTAGTCTAGGAGTAGGAGAGGAGTCATTACACAAACACCCACAGTCAACTTATATCAAACCAGAATATTAAGGAACGTAAATTAAATATAAAAGAAATGCTAGATATATATATAATTACACAAATAACACAAGTTACTAATAAATAACAGCAGTACAATCAATACAAATGAAATAAGAAAAACTTACGAATACTTAATAATTGTAAATAATCACTTCACAAACACTCTTCAAGTATGTAAAACAAACTAAATGTAGTTACCACCACAGATCAGCTGGAAAGAGGTTAAAGGTCCCGTAGTCTGAAAGCCAATGACACATGCTTTTATAAAGCCAAGGAGGTTAACAGAAAACGGGACTAAGCAAGGAGTCTCGAGACTGAAGGGACAGGTGGTAGCATACTTAATGATTATAGAGTACAGAAACAATTATTCCCCGGACATATGATTAATACAAATCATATTCTACAAAATATAAACATAAATCGTAACAGCTCCCCCCCCCGTGCTAAAGGCGGCTGAGAAGTTTCACGATGATCATCCATTTATGATGGATGGGAGGGATGCTTGAAGATGCCTAAACGCGAGACAATGCATCTGCTACTTTATTTTCTGCTCCAGGAATATGCTTCACTTTCACGTCGAATTCCTGGAGAATGAACGACCACCGGAGCAGTTTCTTGTTATGGAGCTTGGCCCTTTCAAGGAAGGCCAATGGCAAGTGGTCTGATAAGACTGTCACAGGAGTATTTCCATGCAGATATACGCGAAATGTAGAAGTGCAGCTACAACACCATAGAGCTCTTGCTCTACAGTAGACCAACGCTGCTGAGTTGGGGAGAACTTCCTGGAAAAGTATGAAACAAAAAGGAAGCAATGGGGATTCGTCAGATGGCTCTTCATCCTTTGACTGCAGAAGCACAGCACCAATACCTGTGTTGCAAGCATCAACCTGCAGATAAAAAGGCTTGTACACATTTGGGCATTTTAGGATGGGACGAGAGGTTAACATTAGTTTCAACTGATCAAAAGAGTTCTGGCATTCTGGTGACCAGATGAAATTTGCTTTAGCTGATGTGAGTTCATAGAGAGTTTTGCAACAATAGCAAAATTTTTACAAAATTTACTGTAATAAGCAGACATCCCGAGGAAAGTCTGTACTTGCTTACGGTTAGAAGGAACTGGGTATTCTAAGACTGCTTTTATGTTACTATCTTTAGGTACAACAGAGAACCACTACCAATTACATGAACCCTAAATAGTTAACTTTGGCATTGTCCAAAAACAAGATTTCGAAAGATTAATGGTCAGATTGTTTGAGTTGAAGTTTGTGGGAGCAATTTTTCCAATGTTTCAAAATGTTTTTCCCAGCTGCTTGTTGCAACAACCAAGTCATCAAAGTAGGCATATACATCTTCAAGATCTCTGATCAACTCATTCATCACACGCTGGAAGGTTGCAGGGGCTTACACATGCCGAAGGGAAGAACGTTATACTGAAACAAGCCAAAAGGAGTAATGAATGCACTGATTTCTCTAGGCATATCAGTTAACTGAATCTGATAATATCCCTTTAAGAGGTCTATTTGAGTTAAATAATTGCAATTTCCTATATTGTCTAAGATATCTTGTATTCTAGGAAGTGGGTAAGAGTCCTTCTCTGTAACACTATTCACTTTCTATAATCTGTGCACTCCTTACTTTCCCATTAGGTTTAGCAACTAAAATGCAAGGCGAAGCCCAAGGTGAGCAACTAGGGGAAGCTAATCCATTGTTTAATAAATATTCAACTTCACTTTTCATTAACTGTAGTTTTTCACCCACAATACGATAGTACTGTTGTCGAATAGGAAAGGTATTAGGGAGAAGCTTTATATCATGTAAAACAATATTACAGTTACCAGGAATATCTGAACACACACTTTCATATTTACGTAACAGGCTCTGCAATTGTGTTAGCTGCTCACAAGTCACGTCTTCAAAATACTTATCTAAGGAAGCAAGAATATCAGAGTTGGAAAAATCTGTCCATGAAGTATTCATGTCTAAGTGGCTATCTTTTTTCATCGTAGTCTTCAGTACTTCCTCCACAAGGTTGCACACTTACTTCACAGGGTTGCACACTGCTATCAACTAACACTGGGGAAATCTTATGGTAAGGTTTAATTAGGTTGACATGAACTAGCTGGGTAGACTTCTTCCTGTCAGGAGTAGAGACAACATAATTAAGTTTATTTATCACTTTTGATACCTTATATGGTCCAGAGAACTTATGTTTTTAATGGAGATCCTGAAATTGGAAAATATACTAGAACATTGTCACCAACTGTAAACTTTCGCACCTTAGCGTTTTTGTTATAATTTTAATTCATTTTCTTTTGTGAAACTTTCAGATTATTGAAGGCAAATTTATGAATTTTGTCAAATCTGTCTTTCATGTTTTGCAAATACTTAGAAACTGTTACAGGAGTGACTACTTCAACCTCACCAGTTAAATTTTCTTTAACAACTCTTAGCACATCTCTAGCTTTTCTACCAAAAAGCATTTCAAACGGAGAAAGCTCCAAGGATTCGTTTGGAACACTGGAACCGCGATCACAAACATCAAGAGATCCAGGGTTTCATCCCAGTCTCTTGCAGATTCCAAGGCATATTTTCAAGAAGGCTTTTCAATGTTTGATGTGCCCTTTCCAACTCACACCTGAGACTGTGGATGATAAGCTGAAGAAAATGATTGTTAATATGCAGCTCTTTCAAGACAGATTGGAAAACCTCACTTTTGAAATTTGTTCCCCTATCACATTGTAATTCTTTAGGAAAACCTAGACAGTAAACACTTTAATTAGACTTTCTTTCTACAATCTTTTTGGCAGTTATATTAAGTAAAGGAATGGCAATTGGAAATCTTGTGGTGGGACACACATTACAGTCAGCAGATACTGATTACCTTTACGGGTTTTGGGCAAAGGACCCACACAATCTATAACAACTTTACTGAATGGTTCATGTGGAATGGCAATAGTTTTTAATGGTGCAGGTGGTATCACCTCGTGGGCTTTTCCCGCTATCTGGCAGATATGACAACACTGTACAAAGCTGTTTTACCATCAATTGTTTTCATTCCTGGCCAGTAGAAATTAAAAGATAATCTCTGATAAGTTTTACTTACCCCTAAATCATTACCGAGGACAAGATCTACATTAACAGGAAATTCATTATCAGTGACAGCAACTTTACAGTTTTCATTAACATAAGGCAATCAAGATTTTACTTCAGCAAGTGGCAATACTTTACGACTTGAAAAGTCTGAAACAACTACATGTTCATTAGTAAATTTAAGATCAGGAACAAGACTCTTATGTATTATGGACTGAGGCAGCCCCATGTATCTTAGTATAGATACTTTCTTTGAATTGAGAAGGCCATGACAAACAAATTCTTTGAAATAATCTATCTGATCACAGCACAATGCAAACTAGTTTTTTCTTAACCACTGACTGGGATACCTTATTAGACTGATTGGCCACTTTGCAACCTGGTTTTGTACAATTCTTTATTGTGTGGCCAGGCTGCTTACAATAAGCACAAGAGATAATACCAGTTGCACCATTACCATCAGTATCTTTAGACTTATCAGAATTTTAGGCTTACTCTTATGAATTAAGCTATGGTTATCAGCAAGATTTCCAGCTTTCATTAGATCTTTGACCTCTCTCTCAGCTATATACATCGAAATAGGTGGTGGTAATCTCCGATGGAATTCTTCCAAGACTACTAGATTAACTAATTCATTGAAATTTGCGACTTTTTCACTTGCAAGCCATTTTTTAAATAACCTAAGCTTTTGATTAGCAAATTCTGTAAATGTTTGAGAAGTAGTCTTAGTAGCATTCCGAAACAATTGTCTATAACCCTCGCTGGTGATAGCATAAGCATCTAGAATATTCTGCTTTATAACATTGTAACCTTCACCAATTAAATTTGATACAACTTGAATTGCTTTGCCACGTAATTAGGGTTTAATTAACCATAACCACTGATCTTGCAGGCCATTCTAGATTAGCAGCAATATCTTCAAAAGCTATGAAAAAACTTTCAACGTCGTTTCTCATCAACAAAAAAAATGGCACAAGCTTTCTTGCTCTAGACAAGTCAAAATGAATGGGCCGAGAACTAGAAATATCAAAACTCTTCAACGGTGCTTTTCTACAGCTATTTTAGCCTTTTCCTCTTCCAACCTCTTATTCAAACTCTGCCTCTTTAATCTTATATTCTAATTCCAAGTCCAAAGCTTCTGCTTTCCTCTAACCTCTTCCGAGAAAGATAATCCTCTTGTTCTTTGCTAACTTCCCTTAATCTTAACTGTATTCTAGCTAGCTCTAATTCTTTATCTACTTTACTATGCTTTGACCTCAAGTTAATTACCTGTTCTTCAGTAAAAACATCCTCATCAATATAGTAATCCAAAATAGAGTCTAGAATTTGACCTTTAAGCGCTGTGTGGCTCACTTCAATACTAAGCTGACTAGCAAGGGACAGCAAGTCCACCTTTTTACTTGAGAAAGCTGAAAAAGTTCACCAGCAGGGTTTGCTACAAAATTCTGATACATCAAAAGGCATTTCGGAGATATTACTCTAACAATACAAAATATCAGGAGCTAAGTCATTAAAATGCAAAAGCACGAACTAGTGCCAGGGTATACAAGCAATAGTTATGAGTAGTAAAGGAAATTGAACATATCAAAGTTGGTCGAAGTCTAATCAGTGAAAAATTTATCAATGACACTGAAAATCACTAAGACTAATAGGCAACATCGAAAATTATTCTGACGAAAATTACATTTAGATACGTACGTTAATAAGATTTGCATATGCGAGTATGAGTATGAATGAAGCATTAAAGACGAAACAGCTCGTAAGAACGAATTTCAGACGCTTCGAAAGCGTTGTCATGTGAAGACAATGTTTGTACGGGAGCAAACCGCTAGTCCAGACTAAACAACTACTTTAACGATAGTGACGTGGCTTTGGTCGCTACAACAAAAGATAGCTTGACAGTTTCCCTAATAAAACAGTCAAACAAGGAGCAAGGAAACTACACGAAGTGCCCTTTTAACTCTAAAACTGGTCATACTATCGGGAGCAAGGTATTGCAAAGACACCAACACGGCATAAATGACTGAGAACTTAATCTACCGAAGGGATTAGCAGTCAGACGAACACTTTAGGGAAGCTACACTCAATTAAACTTCAACCGAAAATTATGCAGTAGTTAAACAATTGACAATACATTTAGTTTAAAAAAAACTTATTTGAAAAATAATCCACAGATTACGAAAAACATTATCCAGATATTTGATACCGAAAAAGCAGTTTATTCTACATACAGACGTGTGTGTGAAGTTAACATGATAAACACTTTCCGAATACAATAATAGTTATTGAAAACAGCAACTCGTAATCCCGGTCAGGCCCCCAAAATGTAACGATCTCCTATGAGTTAGACTAACTCATGGGAGATCGTTACATGGAGGAATTTAAATACTTTTCGTCAGCGTCATTTTGGAAGTCTGGTTTCACTGTGGAGGCGTTGGAAATGGGGGAGTGATGCAGTGTCCACAGGTTTCGTATTGATAGGAAACACAGGGTTATACTGCTGGATGAGAGAGAGAGAGAGAGAGAGAGCAAATAAAAGATATGCAGGCCGTGAATTGATACTTGTCTCTAAAGGAGATTTAGGTTTGAAAGAGAGAGAGAGAGAGAGAGAGAGAGAGAGAGAGAGATTGGCTGTTATTCCACCTACGAATCATTTTACATCGAGATTGAACTATTATTGACTCTACGAAGATAACCGATATCAAGAAGGAAAGAGAGAGAGAGAGAGAGAGAGAGAGAGAGAGAGAGAGAGAGAGAGAGAGAGAGAGAGAGTTACTAAGTGTTAGGCAGTAGATCGCTTTGTGTCTTAACATCCAATAGTTATTCTGTTCCAACCAAAGACTGTCTCCTTCCGAGGATGTGATATCATTCTCATTAAAATACATGATTGTATTATATCTCATGTATCCAGATTGTGTGTGTTGTATCTTTACGTTCCCTGAGCTGAAATAAAGGATATTATTATTATTATTATTATTATTATTATTATTATTATTATTATTATTATTATTATTATTATTATTATTATTCCTACAGTGCTAACAATACACATGCGTCGAATTGTAGGCAAAACTCAAAGAAGCTTCCCAACAAGATTCGCCAGAGATTTAATTAAAATTTCAAGCTTGCTTTAGCTTCCTTCACGCTTCCGTAACTTGAGCTCTGCAACAGATGCTTTCAAGCAGTGTTTTGCGAAGTCTTGGCCAAGGTGTGATGCGAATTAGCGAGTTTAAGTTCTTGGCGGATCAGCACACGAGGCGTTCGTGTCTGAAGTTATTTAACCGGTTTGGATGGCGGGGAGAGGAAGCCTTCGTTTGTATTGCTGTACGTATATATACTTATTTATTGATAATTTATGACTATTAGATTTCTATTTGAAGCTCATTTTACCTATGATTGTCTATTTTTATACATAGTTTCAAATAGTTTCCTATGGTATTTATGTTATTGCTATTTTACTGATTTTGATATTCTTAACCTATACCAAGTTTTATGTAAGAGTTAAATTCAAAATGTTTTATACTGATATGGCTACTTATGTAGAATACCCAATGTACAATTGGAAATAAAGGATTATTATTATTATTATTATTATTATTATTTATAAAGCATGCACGTTAAATCATATCTGAAGGGTTGTAGGTTGTTGTGGGATGGGGGTGGGTGGCTGTGGTGGAAGCAAAAGAAATAAGAACATAAACTACGTCGGGGATGAGTGAGATTGCAATATCTTGGACAACAACTCCCATCGCATTATCTTCAGTGTACCCCAGTCTGTCAATTGTAATATCAACAGCTGGTGGTGTCTTTTTCATTCTTTTACATCTTAATTGCCGTCGTCTTGACGTTCTCAACAATCAATTCCACGAGAACGTAGACTTACCCTAGCTAACTCCACTAAAAGAACTTCGTTACTGGACGCCATTCACTCCATGACCTCTTAAAGATAGGAAGGAAAAAAAATCATAATAAAATAAAATAGACAGAAATATCTTCCCTGATCAAAGAGGTAATACTGAGAAATGTATTTACAAGTTTCAAAATCGGCGATATCGTCAAAGCAACGGAAAATATTTCCTTTTAATAAAAAAAAAAAAAAACATTCCATTTACGGAAACTTCGCGCAGCTGATGTTTGTCGGTGAAAGCCTTGTCAGAATTAATGCATTGTGATTAAACACGGCTTTCTTTTTCCCTTGATTAATTCAGCTGATTTACAAGGGGAATGAAGTAGTTTAATCTTTTGTGTTCTAATTACAAAGATTACAATGCTGGCGTCAATGCATTTATTGCAGAAATTATCGTTTATTTTATATATATATATATATATAATATAGTATATAATATATACTATATATATATATATATATATATATGATATATATATATATATGTATATATATATATTCATGTGTATATATTATTAGTATTATTATATATATATATATATATATATATATATATATATATACTATATATATATATATATATATATTATATAATATACATATGTATATATATTATATATTTATAGATATATATTATATATATATATCTATATATATATATATATATACTATATATATATATATATATATATATATAGATATATATATATATATATATATATATATATATATATTATAAGCATACTCTTAGAAAGAGAATTGGGCAATTATTGCTCTGCAGGAAGAAAATAAATCCTGCAACTGATGGAATTGCAAATGAAACGCTGAAATGTGGGGCGAGAGAAAGTGTGGGAAGTCGAACGAGCGTGAGTAAGGTATGTCTGGGTGATGGAAAGTTCCACAGGGAGAATGAATAGAACAAATAAATTCGAACAACAAAGTGTTAGAAGTTAAGAGCTAACATTACTCTGTAGGAAGGAGAAGGATTTTGTCTGAGAAAGAGAACTTGCAGAAGAATTAACAAAAGGTCTCATATGATTAAAGAGCGGCGTGGCTATATCCAAAACATGCTTAAAAAATAATTCAATAAATAAATAGTACAATGCGGGAGGTGGAAACGAGTCTGACCAGCCAAGAAGGAAGTAGAAAACCTTTCATTTTACGGACAACAAGATTGTAGTCTTTAGCAAACTAACAGAAGCAGAAAAAATAAACTTTAAATAATCCACAATGTAAGGGAAGCAACAACCAGTGGGCTGGGCAGCCCGAGATTTCTCATATTCCAAGAAGAAGAAGAAGAAGAAGAAGAAGAAGAAGAAGAAGAAGAAGGAGGAGGAGTAGGAGGAGGAGGAGAAGAACTGCCCAACAAGTCTCTTGTACAAGTCCACCGGATGAGATATAACTCTCCCATCGAGTCTGAGGGACGACCCACCGAAGTAGACCCTAAATAAACATCAAGACACTCGAGACCCATAGAAAGGGATATTGAGAGAAGGCAGCCGAGAGCAGGACCATACATAGATCAGGACAATTGCCTTTTGACGTTTATCCAATCGAGGGGGGAGACAAGAAACCGAAGGTTCACTAATTGCTGAAGAAACGTTGCAAAAAACGAGAGAGGAAGGTTTTTTTTTTTCACTGAATGGAGAAGTTTTAAAAAAGTCCCTCAGTGTGAGGTACCTCATTGTCTACCAGAGAGTAGCTAGTGCATCTGCAGGTATATTTTGCATCTTCCAATCTTGGATGGTCTGGGGCCCAGCTTAGATATTTGTCGAGCTTATTCTTAAACACATCTACGCTCACTCCTGATATATTCTTCAGATGAGCAGGCAACACATTGAATAGACGCTGCATTGTCGATGCTGGTGCGTAGTGGATTACTGTCCTGTGTGCTTTCCTTATTTTTCCTGGTATAGTTTTGGACACTATTAATCTACCTCTGCTTGCTCTTTCTGATATTTTTAGCTCCATGATGTTTTCGACCATTCCTTCTATCTGTTTCCATGCCTGAATTATTATGTAGTGTTCACTTCTCCTTTCTAGACTATAATTTTAAGGATTGTAGTCTTTCCCAGTAATCAAGATCCTTAACTTCTTCTATTCTAGCTGTAAAGGACCTTTGTACACTCTCTATTTGTGCAATATCCTTTTGATAGTGTGGTTACCATGTCATGTTATAATATTCAATTGGACTACGAACATACGTTTTATAAAGCATAATCATGTGTTCAGCTTTTCTTGTTTTGAAGTGTCGTAACAACATTCCCATTTTTGCTTTACATTTTGCGAATAGAATTGCTATTTGATCATTGCATAACATGTTCCTATTCACATCACACCAAGGTCTTTAACTGCTTCCTTCTTTGTGATTGTCATCATTATTAGGTCCCTTTATGTATATAGCTTTTCCTTCTCTCCATAATTTATTGATTCAAATTTATTAGAGTTAAATACCATCCTATTTACCTCTGCCCAATCATATACTTTGTTAAGGTCAATTTGTAGCGCGTTCTTATTTTCATCACAAGTAATTTCTCTAATTATTCTTGTGTCATCGGCGAAACTACTCACTACCGAGTCCTTAACATTACTGTCTATGTCTGCAATCATAATAACAAACAGTAATGCAGCTAACACCGTACCTTGTTGCACACCGGATATTACCTTAGCTTCATCCGATTTCTCATCGTTTGCAATAACTATCTGTTTTCTGTTGTGTAAAAATTCTTTAAACCATCTTCCACTTTTTCCACTAATTATATTGTTTTCTAATTTTCTTCGCTAATATTATGATATCCTTGTCAAAAGCTTCTGTTTTAGATAGGTGCTTATTTTTCCAATTATTTCATTCATGATTTTATCAAAACCATGATAATTCTAATAACGGTGAGAGAGAGAGAGAGATGAGGATGTGAGAGATGGAATGAGGGCGAGGAGGATGAGAGAGCTGAGAGAGAAGAAGAAGAGAAGAATGTAAAACATTATGGTCAACAATTACTTATATTATATGATAGATATAGATATTATATATTTATAGATATATATATATTATAATGATATATTAATATATATATTATATATATATATATTGTGAGGCCAAAGTACTTATTTGGTCCAATTATTCATTCATATTTTATTTAAAAAAATTCTAATTCTAATAAACGGGGGAGAGAGAGAGAGAGAGAGAGAGAGAGAGAGAGAGAGAGAGAGAGAGAATATCAAATTTGAAAACACATCCTGTTAACGATATTTAAAGTAAATGTCTTTATTTTTAGGGCAATATGCCGTTAATTTCTTATTATTCAGGATCATATGAAAGCATAATAGTTCTCTTAATAATAAGAATAATAATAATATAATAATAATAATAATATAATAATAACAATAATAATAATGATAATAATAATAATAATAATAATAGAGAGAGAGAGAGAGAGAGAGAGAGAGAGAGAGAGAGATCAAAATGAAAACTCATACCATTAATTAAAACTGAAATAAATACGTGTTTTTATGCAGACAAAATACCTAACATTTGTTTACCAATTATCATGATCATATAAAAACTTATTACTAATATTTTTCCATAACCAAATTCCGCGAAAATCACTGACGAAATAAATTATTAGTCCTTTCACATTCTATATTGAACATTCGACACAAAACAAAAGATATATATATTTAGCAGTTGCCATGCAAAATGGAGTCGCTGTTGACTGATAATATTTAAATGAATTCCTGTTATTTTGAAATTTGACGGAAAGGTTATTGTAGACTTTTATGGCCATGAAATCAGTTCATATATAAAATCATCTTATGTGACAAATATCATGAAGTCATTTTCTACACTTTTGTCATGAAGTAATTACTGAATGATAGCCACATTTTAAGGTATAAATTTGTTGTTCTCTCTCTCTCTCTCTCTCT
>NC_061098.1:33062494-33077494 GCF_015104395.2 Macrobrachium nipponense | reverse complement strand
TACCAAGTAGCAGTTTATAATAATTACTACTAGTAGCAAGTAGCATTTTATAATAATTACTACTTGTAGCAATTTATAATAATTACTACTAGTAGCAAGTAGCATTTTAAAATAATTACTACTTGGAGCAATTTATAACAATTACTACTAGTAGCAAGTAGCATTTTATAATAATTACTACTTGTAGAAATTTATAACAACTACTACTAGTAGCAAGTAGCATTTTATAATAATTACTACCAGTAGCAAGTAGCATTTCATAACAATTAATATTAGTAGCAAGTAGCATTTTATGATAATTAGTACTAGTAGCAAGTAGCATTTTATAATAATTACTATTAGTAGTAATTTATAACAGTTAATAATTATTTTATAATAATTAGCACTATACTCTGTTTTTTTTCATCTGTCCATCCGCCTGTGGTGGTTTTTTGTATGGTAACACTGCGTCCTGGGCTTTAGATAGTTACGCTAATTGTAAGTTTTAGATAAATAAAAGGATATCTGGGGTGTACATTTGTAACTGAAAAGTGAAAAAATTTTAATAATTTACGTATGCGAATTACACCGTTAATATTCGAAATAGGATATTATTATAATCGTTGAATGTAAGCTGAATGTAACTATCTAAAGCCCGGGACGCAGTGTTACCATACAAAAACACCACAGATGGAAAAAAAACAGAGTATAGTAGCAAATTAGCATTTAGTAATTAATATAGTAGCAATTTATAACAATTACTACTAGTAGAAGTAGCAATTTTATAACAATTACTACTAGTAGCAAGTAGATATAACAACACTACTATAAAATTAGCATTTATAATATACCAAGTAGCAAAGTACCAGTTTGGTTAAGAGAAGTTAGGCAATGAGATTCCAAGGCAGAGGCATTCGATGAATAGGTATATAAAAAATTAATATAATTGATAAAATTCATAAATACAAATAATTGAAAGTACGACAATTTGTTTCTAGATTTACCAGTGAATTTGTATCGTACAAATATATATACACAAAAAATTGAAACAATTGCAGTTTACATAGGATACATCAGATATTCCCTTCCGTCAGAACTGTAAACTATGAAATGATCGGGTTCAGTCATTTTTGAAATCTCCGCACCAAGCTTAATATTTATAAATTCTTGTTATCTCTGCTCAGTGAAATGATGTGTTAACAACAACAAAACAAAAATTTAGCCCACAAATTCGTTGTCGTTAGTGCAGCAGTTTATCAGATTTTATTTAATTCTGGTTCGTACATATCGACAAACGTGTATAGTACTTTGGAAACAGATTATACAAGGTTACATGATCTACAGTTATACAAAATAATTTTTCAGATTTTACAAAAACAACAAAAACAAAAACAAAAAGGGGGGGAACATTGTGAGTTTGGAAACATATTATGAACTCCTGTTATAAAAAAAAGGAAAAAAAAAATTGAAGTATAATATATATATATATATATATATATATATATATATATATATATATATATATATATATATATATATATATATATATATATATATATATATATATTGAGGGACCAACTGATGAAGATATATTGATAACATGTAGGCGACATGTGTGAGACAACGCGATCTTTTGCGAACCGTCAGTCGGTGTCACGTTTAACTGTGTTTGAGACATGTTGAACAACCGCTCCAAGTCGTAGCTGGACATCTGGAGGACCTTATGGAACATTAATTTCTACAGTACTAGGAATGACAAGACGCGACTTTAGTCCGTGCAATATGGATGTATTAGACATGTAATAGACATGTACGAGACTTTACGAAATAGCCCAATGTTATTTTCACGCAGTGCTGTTAAACACATCCAATGTCTTCGCCATATTACACAATATTACTCCTATAACGAACAATATACTCAAATGTTTACAACTTGACATGGCCTTCAGGTTCATTGAGAGACGCCTGGACTCGCTTTGCTCGTTGGTTCTTGTTGCCGAAAAGTTGCATACATGTTTATTAAGTGTTGCATACTTTGTTGTAGACGTGTGGGCAACGTATCGTTAGTGGTGAGTGACTGTGGCGAGTCTTCGAAGCTGTTGGTAGACCACGTGTGAATGCATTTTCTTTAGTTATCATTATGATAAACAATATGTCGAGAAATAAAAACCAAAACAACTCATTTAGTCCATGAAAACAGACTATCCAAAAGAAAAAAAATAAATAAATAAAAGCAATATAAGTCACTCTGTACCATCTCTTCATATGTTTAAATACATGAACCAGCAACTGACGTTACTAAACAATCATATATGCATAATAATGCTTATACTATATTTAAGCATCCATACAGTCACACCCTCAAACACACACACTTATACCAATTTCTATAGTTGTATTACTTTGAAAAGAAATGCTTAATACACAACAAATATTTTTATACAGAACGGTTATGTATTCGTGTTAAAAATTTGATACGAGACCTTTTACAGAAATCTTTTGCCTCCATTCGCATATTTTTAATATACAGAATAGCTGAATTTTATTCTTTTACAATATTATATCGATTGAAAAGAAATATGAATAAATATATGTATCATAATTTTTCTGCCTTTCTTTTAATAGCCATGAAGTGTTGTACGAGTTTTTCTTTATTTTCAAAAGTACCTGTATGTGATAGAATTAAGAAAAAAAGTTTCAGAATTTTCTTCTATCCACGACTTTATTCGATGCAATTAAGTCTCTTTTTTCCCGATTTTTCCCAAAATGCAACAAAGAATCATTTTTATCAACTTAAAAGAAAGTGAATTAGTGTCTGCTTTTTCATTTTCCCAGTATGCTTCGACGGGTAATTTACCTTCATTTTTTGGGCATTTCCACCCAAATTCATTGTGGAGAGAGGTTTGTGTCACTTGAACAGACGAGTCTCCTCTCTTTTCATTTTTTTAATTGAATGTGTTTACACGTTCCGCATTCGTCTCCGAGAGGCTTTCAGGTTATATCTTTCTAATAATGTTTTAACGAGGCACCTTTTTCTTCGTGAGGTAGAGTATTTTTCCCTTGTGTTTTTCATAGATGTACTTCAGAATCTCATTGTTCCGTTTAATATAACTCACTGAAAGAGTTACCTTGACGTAAACGTGATATTATCCTCCTGATGTTTTGCCTAATGTTGTTTTGTTATTGATTCTTCAGTTTATCGCTCTTCTCCAGTTTATTGGTGCTCAGTTTTATTGCTGTTCTCCACTTTATTGCTGCTCTTCAGTTTATTGCTGTTCTCCAGTTTATTGCTGTTCTCCAGTTTATTGCTGTTCTCCCAGTTTATTGCTGTTCTCCAGTTTATTGCTGTTCTCCAGTTTATTGCTGTTCTTCAGTTTATTACTGTTATCCACTTCCGTCCTATGACGACTCTTACGCTTCGGTTATCATCACTTTAGCTTGCTTGCTTCGTCCAAGGAGAGCTATGGCAATACGTGTAGTTTGAACATGAAACTATGCAGTAATGGCACGAGAGATTGTATGAGGATATGTTTATGTCTCATCGCTGTAGATATTTTGACGAGTCGAGATGTTTGTTTAAGCCGCCCTTATTCTAAGAAATATCGCTACAAGTTCCCACCATTTCCCCATTTGTTGCGAGGAATGATATTCGTTTACTGAAAAAAAAAAAAAAAAACTTCCCACGTCCCAAAAGCATTCCGTGGCGCATGTATAAAAAACTACCTCAACCTCCCCACCCCCACCCACACTCCCCCCCTTTTTTTTTACTTAAATTACTATTTGTGATTCTAACCACTACATCATCTAAAACTCGTAAGTGCGTATATAGATTCTACTGGCCACTTTTTACCAGATAGGTATGTAATAACCACATTGCCCTCTTAACTTCTAGAATTCTTCCTACTTTCTGGATAAGCTTGCAACTGCAAAGCTTGAGATCCAAATGCAAGAATATGAAGGAATTCTGACGTCCGTACCACGATTCGAACCCGCGCCTGGAATGTAGTGGCAAGCTTATTCAAGAGGCCATTGATGGTAATTACAATTACATTCATAAGTGTTTTGTTACAAGGGCGAACTTAGATACAGAATTGTATAAAAACTTATAATGAATTTTTCTAAAGAATCACAAAACTCATATCTGTCATTAGGAGCTATTTCTGAAGGAAGTCTAACTCTCAATTACATTCGTAAGTGCTTTGTTACAAGGGCGAACTTAGATACAGAATTGTATAGAAACTAATAATTAACTTTTCTAAACAATCACAAAACTCATATCTGTCATTAGGAGCTATTTCTGAAGAAACTCTTAACTCTCCTGTGAAATTGTAAGTCAGAAAAAACGCTCTGTATCCTAACGCAGCTTCCTCTACGACATCCTAAAGGAACTAAACGCATCCTATTCCCATCCCGAAGGTCTTGAGGGCAAATAACTTCTGAAGTCCCGGGACGCGGTCAGTCGACCAGGAAATACATCAGAGACGGGGGGATGTTGGACCACGCTTCGCTGCCGGAAGGTCAGGGTTGACCAGGCTTTGCAGGTCCTTGTTTTAGAGAGAGAGGGAGGGCCTGTTCTCAAGGGGTCAAGGCTGGTTTCCCAATTTTCCTAACTTCTTGGTCAGGTTCCTGACTCTACCTTGAATAAGCGGAACTTTCTTCTCTTTATGTCTCTGTAGGGGTGGAGGTTATAGGAGCTGGTTATTCGGTGTTATTTGCAATAACGTTTAAAAACTCTAATAAAATTCTTAATCTAGCGTCAATCTTCTTGAAGTGAATTACGAATAAAATCATTTCTCTAGACGAGAATAAGAGACAAACTGCAAGATTTTTCTCGGTACACGCCTTCAGAAAGGATTTTAATGTAGGAAAACCTGTTTTGTTGATTAATTAAGTAAAATATGATTATTGTGTTAGTTTGATTTACAGCCAGAGGGAATGAGGGTATGTTTTTTTCTTCTTTTTTTAAGAATTTGAAAGCTTTTGTTATCATTTCTGCGTCAGTTGAAGTAAAGATGATTATGCGCTCAGTTTACATTATTCAAGTATTAATTTTTCGACTTTTGAATATCATTATTAGCTAGAATTATGTATTTTCTGGTTCTTACTGTTTACTGTGAGAAGAACAACGTTTACTCAATGGTTCCTTAAGTAACTTAGAAAAAATAAATAAATAAAGAGGTGGGTGTTGAGGCAGTTTTTACATAAGTTTACAGAGTGGTTTCGAGTAAGTGGAACTTTACAATACGTGAACATTATCCCGTTCAAGAAAAAGGGGAAATGATGGAATAGTGTATGAGTGTGAAACGAGGGCAGACAGATGTTATATTAGTGTATGATTATATGCAGATGTACGCACAGGCTTGCAGACGTATATCCATAGTCACGTAAGCGAAATTTATACACCTACGTATAGTGCGCTAGACGATGATGCAACACTGAATTACGAAATAGAAATGAAACTAAAAAGCCTCACTTCTTTGTACGTTCATTGGCAATTTAATTGTGTTCCCTGCATAAAATCCTCTTTGTCAAATAAGAGTTCGCGACGTCGGTACCGAGTTGTCAGCTCTCGAAGGCGTCGCTGAAACAGACCCGATAGATTTAACCGCTCATTTACCGAAAGCTCATGAATAATATCGAGACCCTCTTGATATTCAACAGAAACGTCTGTGATGAAGAGACGCGGCAGGACGAAATGCCTGGTGCTTTTGATATATTCTGATATATTTAGCAGAGTTGAAACGTCCATTGTTCAAGGGATCATTCTCGGGTTTAAAAATGCTTTTGAATATTTAGGGGAAGACGGGAATAGGTGACGTCAAGGGAATAATTAACCCAAAATGTAATAAGAGCAGCAGAGGTCCCGCGCTGGCGAACCCTCTACTAAAGAAACACTCTTTAAATAAAACTTTAAAGCTTAATATACTTTAAGGGATGACTCTTGACTGTTGATTGACGTGACTGGGATCTGGGGAATTGTATTTACAAGCAGTAGCCATGCACAAGATTGTTTTTTAATTAATATTAACGAATTGTTACAACCCTTTTGAGGACGGAGATGGAAATAAAGTGAAGTTAAGAGCCATAGGGGTATATTTGGGATCAAGCAGTGAGGCTGAGACAAATGATAATAAATTCGAATTAACAGTAGAAATAGAGATAAGTGAGCACGCGATGTCTCCTCGGATGGACGGACAAGTCTTACAGACAAATCCTAATCCTTGTAACTCTCTCTCGAATTAAGAGACGATGCTGCTTGTTTTTACTCCTATATTCAATTTAAAATACTTGATAATACTGTGAGGCAAATAGTGGAATATCATTTCTGTTTATGAATTTTTCATCTGCTCTGCGAAAGAGGAAATATTTATCTATACCGTATTTTCTAGTTTCTATACAACTTCCGTCACTTTTCCACTGGATATGACATTCAAAATGTTGTCAGCATTTTGCCTCTTCTCCCTTTTATCAAATTTTCTTTCACTGACGTAAATAACAGAGGAGGTTATATATTATGTTGTGAGTGTATTCTGTTTTACAGAAGTTGGAAAAATGATGTGATATGACCGATGGTGAATATATCATTGCATTATTATTGCATTTTCGTTGATGCTTGAACTAATGACTCCCTCTTTGGTACAGTAGCCAATTTTAATACTTATTCTTAGATAATAATTGCAATAATCACTTGATTGATCGTTTCGTACCGTTCTTTCATGCATCCATTCAGTGTTGTTTTATTGATATAATTAAAATTATTTACTTGTATCTTATAACAATTTGATCAGTAACTAATCCCTGATACGAACAGTTTTTGAGGCGCGATTAAATCCACTGGTGATTTATGGGAGGCAGACGGTGACAAGGCTAGATGTTAATTATGAATTAACATCTAGCCTGGAATTGTTATTGTTGTTCGTTGTTCAGATAACACTGAGTTATGAAGAGCTTCCCTCCTGAATTTCTTTTGAGAGAGAGAGAGATGGGGGGGGGGGGGGGGTGAGTTATTTATTTGTGGGTTCCACAAAGGTAGATTTTCACACAGCCGTATTTTATCTGTAAACAGTTTTAAAACGAAAAACTGTTCATTGAGAATTTACAGAATTTTATATATGTTACGTACAAGTGTTTGTGCTACATGTAAATTATATAGTAAATATACCTATGCTGGTGAACCATTTTTGTCTACAGATATGCTTAAGCTTACATCTCTAGTCATGACTCTTAATTGATTACGCGCGTAATTGTGACGTGAATGGAATACTGTCATCAATTATTAGGATGCTTATAAACTTGAATGGCTTTACTTTTTATTGATAGCATTTGATTTCTAAAAATGTATGTTGATAACTTGATAAAAGTAAAAGAACTTTATATTTGTCTTTTTTTATTTAGAATATTTAGCAATATTCAAGTATAAAAAAAATCATGCAATCAATTGTAAAATTGAGGTCAAGAAGCAGCACTTTTTCCATATTAGGGTATCTAAGGATGCAGATTATCTGACGACCTTAGAGTCATTATATATTAAAAGAATCGTTCCATCGTTAACGGTGGTGGCTGCTCTCTGCTCAACTATATCTGGCATAGTCGTCTTTGGAAGTTGGCGTTCCTTCTTTGGTCATTCTATCTTCTTCCTTTGTACCTGAGGCTGGTGTAACAGCAGTTGTTTTTACTTTGCTTCTTGTTTTTGGTCTTTTAATGTTTTTAATTGTCATTTTAAGAATCCTGTGTATTTTTAGTATTTTTAATGTTATTATTTGTTATTTTTCAGACTGATGAGGCACATAGTCATGTGCGAACGTTTCTCAATGAATAAATCCTTTAAAACATCCATGTGTCTTCGGCATTCCTGAATTTATATATATATATATATATATATATATATATATATATAGATATATATATATATTATATATATATATATATATATATATATATATTTAGTACAAAAGGACCATGACATCTCTGTGCTATGGAGTTATTACATTTTCTCTTTCGTTCTTCTCAATAAGTGAAAGAGACCTCTGGAAGAAATAAAATGGCTACAGGAAAAATAAAAAAAAATATAGCCTATTGCGTCCCCCAGGGTAAAGGGATCAGAGGGATTATGGAGATAAATTTTAGTGTCAGGGGACGAGCGTTCTTCTCCTCCTCCTCCTCCTCCTCCTCCTCCTTCCACTTCTTGATTGTGTTCGTGACTCCTCGACATTCTTCGTTGGATCAATTAATACATTGTTGTATGCAAATTAAATCCGGGAGGTTTGAAGTTATAAACTTTTCTTGTTGTTGTTGTTTTTGTTGTATTGTCCTTCAAGATTTGAGGATTTGACCTCTTGATTAGAGTGTTATTTCTTCCTCTCAGCTGCTGATGGCCTCAAAACTCCAGTGTCGCTGGCCTTCCAGACTAGCGCAAACTTCCAGGCTTTATTCCCTTAACCTATTAAACGTTCCAGTTTCTGTTCCAGTATTGTTTCTTCTTCCTCTCCAGTTGCTGATAGCCTTATCTTCTTTCGACCTCATCCGTCTTCTTAAAACTCGCCCCGAAAGGAATTCGGGTATTTTAGGTATTTTCTGTCATCAATTTCGTCTTCCCAGAGAGTGAAAGGGTATCTTTATTTTGTCAGAGTTTCAGTTGTTTGTCTGTTTGAATGCAATAAATCTATTTATATTATGTATATAATAAGTAATATAATATTACATATAAAATTCTCCGTCAGATAACATCCTATTTCAATGAGGTTCATGTTATATATATATATATATATATATATATATATATATATATATATATATATATATATATATATATATAATATATATAAAATGTTAATAACATGGCGTCATTGAAACAGGATAGTATCTAACAGAGAAAGTTAGTTTCAAGTTTTCAATAGCTATCTGTCCTCATCGTCGGGTAACTGTAAAAAGAAAGTTTTTAATTTAATTCATAAAATGAGAGAGATTCGTGATATGCTATGAAACCCGCAAATTGCTTCTCGTGTTGTTTTTGTATTTGCAATATAAGTTCCATCTCATAGTCTACGTTAATCCAGGCGTCCCTTTCATCAAAGTGAAAGATTGTAGAACTCTCCCTTTAACGTTAATTACTCTTCCATACTTATAGCCTTAGGTATACAACTGTTCGTATATATTCTCTCAAATGTCGATGCAAATAGTAATTACGAAATCAAAGCATCGTCCTACGCCTATAAATTGAATTATGCTAATGAACCACTTGCGTAAATGTTTAGTCGTATTTTACATTGCATTTGCATAAGATAATTATGATTTAGAATGCTAATAATACTATACATGAGCTTCTGCAGTGACTGTGGATGAATATTCTACAAACCAATGGGTGATTATCCCAGAATGATATTCCCCATATCAGGAAAATCACCGAAGGCGTTATTACGTATTACTATGAAACTATGAACAAAAGCAAACTTTTGCCTAATGTAAGAATTAGCAGTCTTTCTGGGACAATAGTTTGTCGCTTGTTCTCTTGTTGTGGTTGTTGCCTCCTACTTTTGTTGGTGTTTGTCTGTATTTTGAGTTGACGTCTGTCTCTTTGTCTGTCTTCTTTCCTGACAATCAGTCAGTAGCAAGGTGTCGAGGACGAGGCGTTCTGACCAGTCAGCATTTATAGTTTTAAAGAATGAGAGAAATCTATAGACTTTTTTTTGGCAGTGGCTATAGATAAAGACAGTGAACATAGGATCCTTTCGATAAACTGACCTCAGTTGTCCACACTATAGTTTTAAAGAATGAGAGAAAACTATAGTTTTTTTTTTTTTTTTTTGGCAGTGGCTATAGGTGAAGACAAAAGAGTGAAGCTTTCTAATCAGATGAAGCCAGTATATGGTACTTCATCTTACGTAAAGAAACTAAGCCCATCAAAGTTTCACATTCGCAAAGATCTGCAAAAAAAAAAAAAAAAAAAAAAAAAAAAAAAAAAAAAAAAAAAAAAAAAACATGTATCGAAAAATCCACGAAGCTCCATCACGGTCAAACCAATTCGGTTATCATCATCATCAGCGCTTCAAAAGGATCGAATCTCATTAACACGTTGGGGAATTCCAATACAAGAGACGATTGCATTAGCAACAGAAACTGATGCATTATGCAAGATCCGACCAGTGTCTTCTCCTTGCTCCTCCTGTAGGCTTCTCTCGCCTCACAGTTGAATGTCAAAGGTTGCATTGATCGTTGCCGCCGAAATGATTTAGACCACTTTTGTTTGCTGAGTAAAATGAAGTAAATATTAACTTTTAGATTTGCACGTTTAGTTGTTTATTTCTGGATTGAATGATGATATACCTCGGTCCTTGAGAGAGAGAGAGAGAGAGAGAGAGAGAGAGAGAGAGAGAGAGAGAGAGAATCATAATAATAATGATAATCATCTTCATTTACAATATAGAATGCTTATTCTACAAAGCAAAATTACAAATACATACAGAGAGAGAGAGAGAGAGAGAGAGAGAGAGAGAGACTGACCTCAATCGTCGATCAAGCCATCTCCTATTATAGGTCTGATGTAGCTGATTAGTTGTTTTGCAGGTCTTGTTCTTTCGTGTAATGGCTAGCAGGCCATTATTATTATTTTTTTATTTCGCTTAGACACAAGTTTTATTTGTGTGCTTAAAACTCTAGCTACCTGTGTCACTTGTGTTCACATTTATAGAAGATTCAACATAGAGTCAAGTCCTTATTTCAGAAGTTGCTCCATGCCATCTCATGTAAGTCCCCAGAGATCTTTGTGGGCAATTTTTATAGATTTAACCTGAGTTCGGGAATTGTCTCATCTCATCTGCAATTTATGATCATATTAATATATTAAATGGAGATGGAGAACTTGCAAAATAGTGATAGTTTTGAGGTCAGAATGCAAATTAATTAATTAAATAGACAGCTGTAGGATGATTTATTTCATATTCTGAATTATATTTTAATTTATGTTGGCCTGGAGAATTATGTTGAAAACATATGTATGTTATATGGTGTAATCATATTGTCTTTATGTAACAGCTGGTATAGTGGTTAGTGTCGTGGTATGCTGCTCAGATGTTACGGGTTCGAGTCACCCCAGGTAGATGAAAAATCAGTTACTGCCGCAGTGTGGGGGTGGGGCGGTCTTTAACAGTGGGAGGTTGAAACCAACATTCTTTGGAAGCTTGAATTTCAAGTGAGTGGCCACTTTGGTGTGGTTGTTCCATGGGAATAGGTTCCAGCTACTGAAATTATATAATAATAATAATAATAATAATAATAATAATAATAATAATAATAATATAACCAGCCTTCAGAAATAAACTAAAAACTAACAATTTTCCTTGAATTAAACAAAACATGGCTTTGAATTCAAGTTTTGGCAGACTAGAGAATTATCACTGCCAATGTTCTTTACCTAATGAAGCATTTGAGCGCATGTATAATGATATTTTTGGTTTCCCGAAATTTATGAAAACTCCTTCGAACGTCGTTCATAATAGAAGATTGCAAAACAAAGGGAGAGAAACGAGGGCTTTGTTCTCTGTTAAGTCGGTGTTTTCCTTTGGTTTTGTGAAAGGGAGAGGAAAGTGAATGTATCGTTTCGCGTTGTAGTAATTGTTGGTATTCCACTGGTAAGGCATTTCTTTGGGTTAAAGTAACCAGACGCTTGAAATATTTTGAGTAATTGTTCGTGTCGGAAGCTTTTGCAGACAGAATGATTGACTTTTTTATTATTATTATTTTCACAGATTTTCTTGCTTTCTTAACTTCAAGTTGTTTCGTATATTTGAGAGATATGAATTTAGGTCTAACACTGAACAGATCTTGAACTCAGGGATACAGTTCTTAGGGGACACAGAAATGAGGATTTTAACAATTAGCAATACATAAACATACACTGAACATTTATTATTTTTATCACACCTTCCTCCCCCCCACACTCTCTTTTGATAGCATAATTGTATTGTTTTAGATTCCCCCCCCCCTTTAATTTTTTTTATTTATTTATTTTTTTTTTAGATGAAATTACTGGTTGCGTCATATTGTATTCGACTGGTTTAGATTTCAGGAACCCAATTCGATGCCAAGGTTATAGATGGTGTAATAGGTTTTAACGGTATTCTGTCACTCCCTGATTACCCCTCTCTCTCTCTCTCTCTCTCTCTCTCTCTCTCTCTCTCTCTCTCTCTCTCGTACACAGACGCACACGTACGTTTACTATCCGGCCCCCAGTTTTATAAAAGGAGAAATCGTCACACAAAAATATAACTGACAAGGAAAAGAAAGACGAAGGATAAACTAACAAGAAAAAGAAATACAAGAAATAACCAAGGAAAATAAATAAATAAATAAAATTAAATAAGATATATTAAAATAAAAGAAAGAAAAATCACTAAAGAAGTACAAGAGATAACCAAGCAGAAAAAAACTGGTTTACAGAAATAAAAAATTAACCAAACAAACAAAAGAAAAGAGAGAAAAGGAAATAACAAACGATAACCATGCAGAAAAAAGAAAAGAAAAAAAGATAAAAACACTGGTTCAGAGAGAAATTGAAACAGGTTCAAGGACAGCTCGCCGTCTCTCTCCTCGGGAATCATTCCAGGAAGCATTCCATTCGCGAGCGAGTTTGCATCGGAGATGCTTGTAAAAGCAAAGCAGCGAATCCTAATGAAGAGAGGCAGAGAGTTGGCGAAACTCGGAGCCGCTTTATTGGCCAGAGAACGACTAGGAAAGCCTTTCGTGCAGGAGGGAAGCTCACAGCAGCGACAGAGTCCTTTTTGGGGCGCAGAGAACTTAATCCAGAGATCTGCTATTGTAGATTCACATCAACCGTGCATTTGATGTCTAGGCCAGTCCCTTACGACGCTCCTGATTGGCTCTTGATAAGCCAATCACGGGTCTGGAAATTCTCAGTCTCTCTCGAGAGTTAGCGTAGGCCGGATCTATATTCACCTCTCCTGAGGGCTACGTCTTTCAAAAGTATCCCTCTGGAGAGGTGGAACATAGATCCTAACCATGTGAACTCTCGAAAGAGACTGAGAGTTTCCAGCCCCGTGATTGGCTTATCAACAGCCAATCAAGAGCGTCGTAAGGGACTGGCCTAGACATCAAATGCACGGTTGATGTGAATCTACTATAGTCGAGACTCGGCGCTTATGAGGTCAAGCAAGCTTTGCTCTGTGTGTGTTTGTTTTTTTTTTTTACTTTTTTTTTCTTGTCACTTTCTGGAATCTGAGAAATGACAAAGAACTGATCGTTTTTCGTACGTTAATGTCACCTGCCTCATTTATGCAAATTGCAGAGGGCAAAGTAAACTGATTATCAATACCTTGTTATTATCTTTGGGGCATTTCTTATTTTCCTGTATATCCTAATCAAGCGCTCATCAGATTTTAAAGCTGTTCATTTATCATTTCTTCTTCTTCCAAATTTACCAAATTTGGTCTCCAGGATCCACTGATGCGTAAACGTAAACACATCACAAGACTCTTCTAATCTAAGGAAAATATCAGATCTTACCTAGTAGGTAGTCACCCCCAAGGGCTTTTCGAGTGTCCTCATCTAGGACCCATATTTCTTGTGGGTCATTATCTCTATGATATTTACAGTCTTTTGTTTACGTGTTTAGGGTAACCCCGAGCAGTCTTGTACTAAACACATCCCCATAGGGTCACTGTCTAGGAAAGATCTAACATACCTGTAGTACTGCTCAGAAGCTGCTGCTACAAATCCGCTGTAGGCGTGGAATGAAAAGTCGAATATATATATATATATATATATATATATATATATATATATATATATATATATATATATATATATATATATATATATATAAAATTCCCAGGTGATCGGCTTCCCTCAGAATGAAGGGTCCGCTGTAAAAGGTTTCTTCTGTATATCGGCCGACATGTGAGAGAGGCGTAACGTTTGGATTGGGGGGAGGGGGGGGTGGGGGGGGGGGTGTTCTATTATGTACCCGTGGGGTTTTACCTGGTTATCGTCAGTTCTGTAGTTGTGTTTGATAACGTTGTTATAAGGGGAGCTCACTCTCTCTCTCTCTCTCTCTCCCTATATATATATATATATATATATATATATATATATATATATATATATATATATATATATATATATATATATATATATATATATATCTTCGAGTTATAATCTGCTTCGTTGTAGCGCAATTTATTTTCTCCTTCAGAATCTTCCAGAATGATATAGAATAATATATTAAAAAAATTCAGAACAGACCAGAAAGTAGTACAGACTTTATAAAAAAAGGTTGTTTCCCTATCTCATTCATTTTGGCAGTGGGGAAATAATGAATATTCCGAAGATAAATCGGTGAGATCTATATGCGGTTATCTCCCCCTGCTACATTCGTCAGTGGCTTGGAAATAAAGTCGAAACCGGTCAGGACCTACTACACCCCGCCTCTTATTTTTCACCTGTGGATATGTGTGACATACATATATATATGTGTACATATATACATACATACATACATGTTTACACGAATTCCTATGTAGGCATTACTTAAGGTTCTTTGCAGCGTCCCTTGTGCCCCTAGCTGCAAATCCCTACCATTTCTTTTACCGTACCCCCTTTCATATTCACTCTCTTCCATCTTACTTTCCACCCTCTCCTAACAATTGATTCATATTGCAACTGCTTTGAGGTTTTCCTCCTGTTACACTTTTTAAGCCTTTCTACTCTTCATTTCCCTTTCAGCGCTGAATGACCTCGTAGGTCCTAGTGTTTGGCCTCTGGCCTAGATTCTATATTCCATTCCATTCCACAAACCCACTCATCCTCGTAGGCCAGAGAGTCTCAAAGATCCCGGGAACCATGAATAATTGAGAGGTCCATAGTGGAATATAGAATCTCCTCCAGTTGAACTTAAAGATGATATATGCACGTATTTTCCGGTCTCGATCGAGAGACGAAAGGAAGCCTTTGTGTCTTAGAAAGAACACTATTATAAATACTACATAATTAGATATTCATTAGCAGCTA
>NC_061098.1:33032494-33057494 GCF_015104395.2 Macrobrachium nipponense | reverse complement strand
AAGCGAGGTGGCTATCGCAGGTGACAATACCCCTGCTACGTGGGCCGTGATCCAAAGAAGTGTACAATTTTACCGCAGGTGGCTCAAAGCACCAGCGAAACAATCCTCCAAAGGCACAATTATCATGAAGAAAAAGAAAGGCGTTCCCATAACGGCTGCTAAATTAGGATCTACGTCTGAGATCAAGGGTAGGGTCCGAACTCCTCGTCCCAGGCTGCAGCAATCTCGTTCACGGTTCTCACTCAAACCCAAACACTCGAAGAGAAAAAAAAATAAACAAAAGAGTTAATGGCCATTCACTAATTAACGAAGGCGGAGGGGCGCAGGTTATCGCAGCACTCTTATGAAAAGGGCAGTAGACAATTACTCCTGCCGAAGGCCGAATTTATTTATAAATAATGAAATAACTTAATTTAACATGACACCTTCCTCCCCAAGAAAAATAATTTTCATTCACTAAATGCAAAATTTTTTTTTATGATAAGCCACATGGCTGGACAAAACATCAGAAAATGCAGGGCACCAACAAAAAAAAAAAAAAATTAAGGGTACATTCTAATGCTACTATAAAAAACCACTAAGATAAAATATCTTAAACCAAAGCAAAACAAAAAAAATAACGAGTCTTAAACCTAGTATCTACAGTAATAAACCAATGACAAGGTAAAAACATCTTAAACCTAAACAAAAGGACAAGAACATAGCAAGTTATAAATACATCACCAAACATTTGGAGAGAAATTCAATCCTATACCTGTCAACAATAAATTTTAGTAAGCATACAAAGAGGGAAAAAAAAAACTAGAATTATCCACACCAACCCAGGTCCTGGAACAATTTACAAGAGCACAAACCTTTTACCCGAACTAAATATATACATACCTCGAGACATGGATGTAACCTCAACACATGCAACCAGGAATACGGAGAGGGCCCTAAGAAACAGAGGGAGAGGCCCAAAACTTAGATACTGAGAGAGCATCCGGGATGCAGTTATCCACCCCTTTAATGTGTATTATAATTAAAAAATTGAACTCTGTAGCTGAAGGGCCCAACGAAGAATCCTCTGGTTTGATCCCTTCATACGTTCAATGAATACCAACGGATTGTGGTCGGTCCAAATTTCTATGGGGAACGAAAAGTTAGTTACATATGGTTTAAAATGTACCAATGTCCGCACCAATGCCAGAGCCTCCTTCTCAATGGTGGAGTACTTTCTTTCCGCCTCCAGTAACTTACGGCTGTAGTAAGATACGGGGCGTACTTCACCATCATCACTCCTTTGAAAAAGGACTCCCCAATTCCTACGCACTGGGCATCAACGGCTATGATGAATGGTTTCTGAAAATTGGGAGAAACCAATATTGGATTAGACATGAGTAACATCTTAAGTTTTAAAATGCTTCTTCGCATCGAGAAGACCAAATAAATTTCTGCCCTTTTTTCAATAAATTAGTTAGAGGCTGTGCAAGGTCAGAGAAGTTTCGGACAAACACCTACGGTAATATCCTAACATACCTAGCACTTTACGAACCTCTCTGACATTACACGGTCTCTTCAAAGCAACTATGGCCTCGAGATTGGCTTGCTTAGGAGCCACTTTACCCAAGCCAATCTCGTGACCCAAATAACTAACTTTAGCTTTCCCAAAGTCACATTTACCAAGATTCACAACAAGACCGGCGGCCCTAAGTGCCTCAAAAACTTTCTTAATCTTACCAGGTGGGTCGCCAGTCATTGTGTGTACCACCAAGTCATCTATATAGATTTCTGTACCTTCCAGGCCACAAATCACCCTATTCATCAGACGCTGAAAGTACAGGCAGCGTTCTTACCATCAAGGGCATTACTTTGCACTCGTAAAGCCCTGAGGGTGTCACAAATGCTGAAATTTCACGGGCACGGCCAGATAGGGGAACCTGCCAATACCCCTTTAACAGATCCAATTTTGTAATGAAAAACTAGCAGGACCTATCAGGTCCAGACAATCGTCAATACGGGAAGAGGAAAGGAATCATTTTTAGTAACAGAGTTTACTCTCCTATAGTCAACACACATACGATATTTACCATCAGGCTTCTTCCCAAGACCATAGGAGAACTCCATGGGCTTACTGATGGTTGTATGAGATTGTGCTCCAGCATGTATTTAATTTCATCTTGCACAATGGCACGCTTCTCTGGACTGAGGCGATATGGGCTTTGTTTAACCGGAGAAGCATCCCCACATCCACATCGTGCTGGAGCAACCTCGTCCTTCCTGGAGAGTCCTGAAACAAGTCAGAAAAATTCCATAATTAAGCTTAATATATCTTGTTTCTGAGGTGCCTCCAGGTGTTCTAACCTTCTTTTAAAAACATCTAAATTTTGTAAGTTATTGCCTAGAGCATCTGAAGGCACCTGGTCCAAAACATCTTCCAAGTTTTCCTCCACAGGTGCAACCACACTCATAAACTGGCTCAAAAACAATGGCCAAAGGATCCCGTCTATCAGAAGAGTAAGACTTCAAACCTGTTTATGTGGAAAATTTTACATTTACGTCGAGTTCCAGGGCTTCAACTTCATAATTGACCTCAGACAACTTTCTCAACACCTTCCAGGGGCCCTTGTACCTGGTTCAAGGAAGTTGTCTGGGTCTGTACTAAAACCAATACTAAGTCACCTGACTCAAATGATCGTACCTTAGACTTCTGGTCAAATTTGGTTTTTCATCGTAGCTTGGAAGCAGACAAATTATCTTTGGCATACTTCCAAGCTACGGCTAACTTGGACTTAAGTTCACTAACAACTTCTCCCACCGTACGCTCTCCTCTCTGTTTTTGCTTGTTCAAGCAATTCATGGAAGATTTCCAAAGGTCCTCGAACCTTGTGCCCAAATATTAATTCAAAGGGAGCAACGCCGGTAGAAGAATTGGGAAAATTCCTTATGGCAAAGAGAGCAAAGGAAGCCCCTTATCCCAATCCTCTCCTTGCTCATAACAATATTTTTTTAATATATACTTAAGGGTCTGGTGAAATCTTTCCACCACCCCCTGACTCTCAGGATGGTAGGGTACACTGGTAATGTGCTGAATGGCCAGTTCAGCACACTTACTCTTAAATACCCTACTTGTAAAATTCGAGCCGCAATCTGACTGAATTTTACAAGGCAGTCCATATCTGGAGAAAAATTCCACTAATTTGTCAAAGACAGCTTTTGAGGTTACTTTCCTCATTGGAAAGGCCTCAGGAAAACGTGATGCTCTATCCATTATGGTCAGGAGATGCGTAAACCCTGACTTCGTCCTAGGCAGAGGTCCTACCACATCAATTACCAATTCTGCAAAGGGTTCTCCAATTGCAGGAATTGGGTTAAGAGGAGCCTTGGGAATAGGTTGATTGGGCTTACCCATCACCTGACACACTTCACAAGTTCTTACAAATTTCTTCACCGAAGACTTCATTCCTGGCCACCAAAAACATTTACTTAACCTACAAAAAGTTTTACTTAAGCCTAAGTGGCCAGAAAAGGAGTCCTCATGTGCAAGGCTTAACACAGCCTCCCTAAACTTGGTAGGTACGACTATTTGTTTCAAACAAGAAGTCACATTTAGTGATGAGTTGGGGACGACTGACCCTATACAACAATCCTTTCAAAACAGCAAACCTAGGCCTGGTCAAATCGTCCGTATTACCTAACTCGAATGAAAATTCATCTTTTTGGGCCTGTACGAAAGAGAGACGGTCACAATCAGGTTTCAATAATTTAAATATTCCAAACTAGAACTACTAACTACTACTACTTTCTACTAGCCGGGCTTCTCTACCTCTATTCTTCTAAACTACTTAAATTTAGGTCATCATCATTATCAGCTTCCGCTGCACGCTTAGCAGAGGCTCGAGTAGTTATTGCCACAGGGCAAGCCGAGACCGAAACAATAGGAAATAATTCCTGCCCCTCTGCACTCAACATATCATTCCCAAGGATTCCGTCTATTCCTGGTATCGGCAGGCTCTCAACTACCGCCAGCTCGGTAACCTTGTGATACCCTGGGAAGGACAGCTCCACCCTTACTAAAGGAGCAGAAACCACCGTATCGGGAAATCCTCCCAGGACCACATATTCTCCAGTATAAGGAACTAAGTTAGACAAGGACCCTGCCAGCACCAAGATCTAGCAGACCCCGTGTCCCTCAAGAATTTAACATTAAGTGTAGAGGTCTCAGATTTCAATTTTCCTGGGTAGACATATTTGTTATAAATGGTCATAAATTACCAGTGGAATCCAACACTACAGGTTTTACTTACCTACATCTGGTTCATTACTAACCTGGGGAATCAACAGTTTTGCCATTCTTACTCTCTGAAATAGAATTGTTTGAAATTAATGAGATTGGCGTAGGCCGATTAGCATTATTTTGATTCTTTTGGAGGTAACGGCTCCTGGTTCTACATTCAACTTGTCGATGCCCTGGCTTATTACACCAAAAGCAATTACCTCTAACTTGATTGGTTTTACCCGAATTGCCACGGTTAGAAAAAACCAGAGTGTGCCCACCACTCGAGTCCTTTCTGAGGCCACTACCAACATGATTGCTCATGCTACTATTTGGAGTACTAGACTGATTTTTAAAGGGGTTAGGGGTTTGACTTAGAAGACAACAAACTACTATTATTATTAGGGGATGAGGACGAAAGAAACCTTACCTTGACCCAGCCCGATGGGTCAGGACAACTCATCAGCTACCTGAGCCGCCTTGGATAACGTTAAATTTTAGTGTGCCTCCAGGTGAACCCTCAATTCTTTGCTACACACCTTCTTAAATCACTCCAGTACCATCAGGATTCCCTCAAAGAAGAGAAAGAAGCAACTTGACGACTTTTCAGCCAGTTGTCAAACTGCTCCTCTTGAGACGAGCGTACTCAACATAAGACATAGAATTGGGCTTGCCAGTGGTTCGGAATCTCTGGCGATAGGCCTCAGGGACCAAATCATAGGCCCTGAGAACCAAAGCCTTTACTTTGTCATAATCTCTGGCAAGACCCTCTTCCAATGCATTCACACCCGGAGTGCCTTGCCCCTCAATCTACACTGTATGAGTACCGTCCACATTTCTGTGGGCCAAGACAACCGGGTGGCAACTCTCTCAAAAGCTTTAAAAAATTCTGGTACGCTCCCTCATCAAAAATTGGAACTAACTTTTAGAGCAGCTGAAATATTAAATTTGTCTGATGATGAGCTATAGGGAGAGCTAAAATGATTATTGGGGACCCTTGCACCTTGGCCAACTCAAGCTTAAGCTTGACCAACTCAATCTCATGTTTCCGGACCCTCTCGTCCTCTCAAACTGCAATTTCAATAACTCAATCCTCTTTACAAATTATATTGAATTCCTCCTGCCCCTGGGCCAATACAGGAGTGGAAGGTGCTACATGGTTGGGTACAGCCTCTTCAGCTAAAAAAGGATTAGTTGATATATTAACATTTGTAAGAGTCCTGGCCGGAGTAGGAAAATTGGCCGGACCTTGATACATAACCTTTACTGCAGGGGGATCAGCGAACAGGGACAAACCAGGATTTACGCTTACATCATCGACTATGGACCCCTCTTGGTCCGACTCAAGATCAGTACCACTCTCAAATCACTGGCTAGGCCTCTAGCTACCTCATTGCCCTCAGCCAAACCTAGGGACACTTTTCCTTAACCAGTTTTAACAAATTGGCCCGAGTGTCAGAGGACTTATGAGGGATCTCCAACCACCGGGCACACCGTACCAAATAAGCCCTTGTCAAAAACTCCTAAATATTTTAAACAGTCAGCCGAACCCAAGAATTCTGACGGGTCAAAAGTAAAGTCCTCCATTTTAATGAAAATTATATACTAAGGGAAGGAAAGCAACTAGACCCAAAAATCAAATATCAACAATAAATACTGTCACACCCCTCCAGAGCTGAACTGCTTCCTCAAACACCGAGTACACCTGCGTACGATCCTGTCACGGTCGCCACTTGTTACGACCTGTGTAGGCCGTAGTTCAGGTTCTTTAGATTTTAATTTTTTAAAGAGTCGTAGGCAGTATATTATTTATGTAACTCGGTGAATTGAGGGAAGACAGAACAAAAACACTAGAAAAATCTAACAACATTTATTACACTTCACTTAAATAAATTCAACCTGGTATCAGGAATAACCTAAAGCTACTAAGATGAACTCCAACAGACTACAAAATAACTTGGAGGACTAATATACCGAGTCCTCTATATACCCAAGGTTGACCTACAGCTAATAATCTAAACCCTAACATAGAAAAACTAAACAAAACGGATCAAAAGTATGGCTCATATATTAAGCGGGCCCATAAAAATCAACAAACCATTATCCTATTACTAAATAGATAGGCAGAAGGAAGTCAGGAGAAATGAAAGGCAGAAAACCTTAAAATTACCTGCCTACACACAAATGTTAAAGACTACCCAATACAAATAATAAAAACGTAACACATTGCTGCATACAAATGAAAAGCCTATCACATTAAACCACATGCAAGAATAATTAACTACACGTTCATTAAAAGAATTATGTTGAGGGTCATAATTTATAGATACATATATATATATCTCCACACTGCACTAACTATCCGTGAGAAAACTTGTATCAATACTTATCATATATGGATTAGACAACAGAGAGGGGTTGAACGTTCATCAGCATCAGAGAGTATCATTAACACCAGGTTAAACGGACTGAGCATATCCATAACGATAATGAAAAGATCGTAACTTTACCTGGGTAATGACTCCCTACGTTCCTCCTAACGGACCCTCGGTCCACAGACGTGCAGCGTAGCAGATGTGATGACGCTCTTTGATCACGGCTATAGTACCTCCAACAGTGCCGGGACGGAACGACAGCACCGTCTTCCCGCGGGATCCTCAGGCGGGGAAAATGACGCAAAGCGAAGGTCGCAAGTGACACATACACTTGCAGGACGTAACAAGCGAGGTGGCTATCGCAGGTGACAATACCCCTGCATACGTGGGCCGTGATCCAAAGAAGTGTTACAATTTACCGCAGTGGCTCAAAGACACCAGCGAAACAATCTCCACCAGGCACAATTTACTCATGAAGAAAAGAAAAGGCGTCCATCAACGGCTGCTAAATTAGGATCTACGTCTGAGATCAAGGTAGGGTCCGAACTCCTCGTCCCAGGCTGCAGCAATCTCGTTCACGTTCTCACTCAAACCCAAAACACTCGAAGAGAAAAAAAAAATAAACAAAAGAGTTAATGGCCAATTCACTAATTAACGAAGGCGGAGGGGCGCAGGTTATCGCAAGCACTCTTATGAAAAGGGCAGTTAGCAATTACTCCTGCCGAAGGCCGAATTTATTTATAAATATGAAATAACTTAATTTAACATGACAGATACATACATATATTTATACTATCGCCGACTATTTTGATACTGTTCAACTATTCCTGGTCGACTGGGCGTCCATTAATTCATTTCGAATCTCACAAAAAGAATTCGGAATAAGATCTATGAGAAACAGTTTGCAATGAATCTGAAAATTTTATATGCGAAGTGTGGCGACTGGACATAAGACATTATAAATGTTTAGTCAGTGTCATATTTGTGTGTTAGGATATGTAATATAGTTGTGAAAGCAAATATGAAACATGAGATACAACACTAACACACACACATACAGACATTCATACATATACAAGCATACAATTTCGCCTCGCCTTATGGATCTTTCTACTGTTTTTTTCTTTTTTTCATTTGGTTGTCTATTTCAGTGTTGCTTCATATCTTATATTATTTGAGGCTTCATCTTTTATATATGATGTATGTCTGCACTATATATATATATATAATATATATATATATATAGATATATATATATATATATATATAATATATATATATATATATGATATATATATATATATATATATATATATATATATATACTATATAGATATATATATATATATCTATATATATATGTATGTATATATATGTATGTATATATATGTGTGTGTATATGTGTGTGCGTGAGCGCGCGCGCTTACGTGCATATAGCTTTCACTGTTGTCAAGAGGACTGTATGCATGTTTAAATACACACACTTTTACGTTTATACAGCACTTATTCTATCCCATTCTTTTTGTAGTTCAGGTAACTCTTCCGTATTTCATGTCATCTCTTTTAAAAGACTGTTTTGCCCCTCATGCTCGCTGTTTGACTTCCAAAACGTGAATGCACAGTCATTTTTCAGTTTATTTCTGAAAGAAAGTTATATATTATTATTATTATTATTTTATTATTATTATTATTATTATTATTATTATTATTATTATTGCAGTAGATGAAACCTATTCACGTGGAAGAAGCCCACCAAAGGGGCCACTGACTTGAAATTCAAGCTTCCAAAGAATGTCGGTTTCAACCTCCTGCCGCAGAGCCCACACTGCGGCAGTAACTGATCATGATACAGAGCAAGTGATTTGACATAGACCAGGGGGGAGGCGCTAACGAAACGGCGACATCCGAGTGGCATGACATGACACTAACCACTATACCAGGTGACCAGCTAAATATATAGAAAGAGACAAATGAAAATCGATCGTTTTTAATTGATCGTGGAACTCGCAAGGCTGAGCAGAACTTATGGTAAAGTTGGTCATTCGTCTGTCACTGTTTATCAAAGGGAAATACGAGATGCTCTTTTATTCTCAGTAAAATAAGCTAAAATGTCGTTTAGATGACCTGGCAAAAAACTTTGCCGTTGTTGAAGAAAACTGCAGGAAGATTTTCCAAAACGGTGGAAAAATGTCGTAGAAAAAAATCTGAATTTTTCTCCTCTCTCTCTCTCTCTCTCTCTCCGTCCGGACATTTTTCTTGTACTTCGTTATTGAAAATATTTCTATTTGTTGTCATGGCTGCTCTTGGTCCTGTCCCTGGTGGGGGGGTCGGCGGTCCCTAGCCCTGTTTTTCGTTGTCTCCCCCCCCCCCCCCCCAATCCCTGAGGCCTTATCACGCGTCACCTCATATTTCTATTTCCTTTTCTTTCTATAACCTTTATTCCACTTTTCTGTTCTTTTGCCTTCCAGTCATTTTTGCTTTCGTTCTTCTTGTAGAGAGTTTGTTCAGGTGTCCTCTTATTGCGGGGAGGGGGAAGGTGGGGGGCTATGTGTCATAGAAATTCAGCAGCTTTCGTGTTCATAACTCTGTGATGATAGCATATTATATATATATATAGATATATATATATATATATATATATATATATATAGATATATAATATATATATATATATATACGTATATGTAGATATAATCTTCATAACACGAAGATGAGATATGTCAATATCGTCCACAGGAGAAAAGAGAATAAAAGACTCTAGTAGCTCGATAATTTCGCCTTCCACCAGGCCTCTTCAGAGCTTTATCTTAATAAAGCTCTTGAAGAGGCCTGGTGGAAGGCGAAATTATCGAGCTACTAGAGTCTTTTATCATCTTTTCTCCGTGTGGACGATATTGACATATACGTATATGTATATATATATATATATATATATATATATATATATATATATATATAATATATATATATATATATATATATATATATATTTGTGTGACTTCTAATACTATGTATCAGTCCTTCGTCATTGGCTTGGAAATAAAGTCGAAACCGGTCTGGACTTACACCCCGCCTCTAATTTGCCACCTGTGGATAGGGTGTGATACATGTGTGTGTGCGTGTATGTGCGTAAAATACAAAATCTTTCACTTTTTGAGAGGATGAGTGTATATTATGTTTGACCAATGATCTAGTCATAAATAAAATGGCTCATCTTCTCATACTTTAGGTAAATTTCTCTTGTTTTCAGTTTCATGTTCTCATACTTAGGTAAAATTCTCTGATTTCAATCTCATCTCTTTTGGAGAATTAAATGGCCTTCCATTCTCGCAACGCCCAATTTTATCCCACAAGTTTTGCTAAGTTCGAAGAAGTAATACTAATAATAGTTTCTTCTCAAATCAGGCTTTGAAGAAACTCCGACCAGACTCTGTCATTAACCGTCACTTTTAATCATATTTTGATCTTGCTAATACGAGCTTCTCTTCAAATTTTCTGTGAAATGAAATGAAATGATACTTTACAAAATGTGTTGCTCTTGACGAATCATTTTCTGAAACGAGGAAAGAATGTCAATAAAAGAATTTGAATTTTTCCTCTCTCCATTGTCTTTTTTCCTCTCTCTCTATCCCCATCCGGAATATTTTTCTTGTACTTTTTCGTTATTGAAAATATTCATATTTGTTGTCATGCTCAAAGTGATTTTTTGCCTTCGTTGGGGTATGTCATATTGCATTTCTGTAGCTTTCCCCTCTCGCCAGGTCACGTCAGGTCAATTGAGATAGCGGGAAGCTGAATTTTAATGCATCTTGTTTAATTTTGGAATATTTGCCTGAATCGTGATTTCAGGTTTCGTCTAGTTTGTAAATTATCATTTAGTGATGACTGGTGAGATCCATGTTTTAACCATTTAGAGGGAAATTATCATTTAGTGGTGATTGTGAGATCCACACGCACACATAATATACCCGTTGACAGAACCTGGCCATGGAGTTCCCCTTCACGGAAGATGGATGCTAATGGTTCCCATCAAATTGGGGTAATAAAATAGTCATTAACCACTTCATTGATGTCATCAGCCTTGTTAAAGGATCAGGAGACATTACTCGTCGAATTTAGTTCAGTCTTACCTGTTGGTATCGATATAAATGATTTATTGAATAATTAGTGCCATCCATAAAATTCACTGTTGAAATTGAAAATAACAATGTCATCCCTTTCTTAGATGTATTAATACATGGAGAATCTTTCCACTGTAAATTTCAGTATTTATAGAAAACCCACAAATAATTTAACATATGTAAATTTTTTTTATTCCGGCCACCATCTTAATAATAAAATTTCAATTTTTTCTTCTATGTTCTTACGTGTTTTGCGTTTCATGAGTCCACAATATCTTGACCAAGAAATAGAATCCATAAAAAAGATAGGAAACGATTTATGTTATCAAAAAGCTCACAAAAAGTTTTATAATGTTGCTATTAATGAAAAGAAATGCCTAAAATATACTTAGCTTGCCTTACTTTCTTGGATTTGAAACCATAAAATCAATATTTAAATCGTTTAATGTTAATGTAGTGTTCTCTTATAACAATACCATTAAAGATATGCTAATTAAGAATAGTCCCGAAACAAAATAGCAGCATCATTTACAAAATTCCTTGTAAGGATTGCCCATCTTTTTACGTTGGACAGTCAAGTAAAAATATATGTACGTATTAAATAGCATATGTATTCAGTTTTAGAACAGCCCAGACTTCAAATGCACTGTTTATCCATCTGAGTGAAAAATCTCATTGTATTAATTGGGGTGATACTCTGTAATTGCTAGATCTAATGATTATGTTTTCAAGAAATATACTGAAATCAGCAATTATACAAATCACTAATAAAAACAACCTAAATCTTAGTCTGGGATTGTACCATTTGGACCCGTATATTTGTAAAATGTTTATGAAGGACCTTAAAATAAATGAACTACTAATAAATTGTCCCACATGTATATAGGTTACTATTTCTCTCTCTCTCTCTCTCTCTCTCTCTCTCTCTCTCTCTCTCTCTTTGCTCGATATATTTATATCCTTTTTTCGTCTTTTCATTAATTTTTTGGGGAACATTTTTGTAAATTTCATGGTAATAAGTTGTATAGCCTCCTTGTCTTTTTAAATGTATTGTTTTCTGGATGAATCATCTGTTAACCACGTGTGTATCCTCCAAGGTGTGGGCGGCTTAAAAATTCGCTTATCCTGCCCTCAGGCGTTTCCTCGTTTCTATAGAGTGAAATCGACCTTATTGCTAATCTTGTATGTCAGTTTGAATATTAAGCCTACTTTGACTATGTTTTTTCCTTTGTAAGATCAGTTGTGCCTGAGTAAAGGGTCGCACTAGACCGAAAGTTGCTTGGCTATCTCGCTTTTTTTTTTTTTTTTCATTTTTTTTTCCTTCGTGGCAAAAAACCTATATAGATATATATATATATATATATATATATATATATATATATATATATATATATATATATATATATATATATATATATATATATATATCAGCTGGCAAACGTTATGCCATATCATGGGACCGATGGAACGCGTAACACATTGATTATAGCAGATATGGTGTAAAACGTATAATTAAGTACAGTTTTTTATGATATGGGCTACCAAGCTTCTTCTTGTAATCTGTTCCAGATAAGAAAACTTAATATATGTTTCTTTTCCCGTACGGGAACAGTACTATTTCTCTTGATTAATGATACAGCATATTAGGACATAGAACGTTTTCAATACCACTTTTTTTTTAGGATTCGTAAATGGTAAACTCTTTTGTGTTTTTTATAGTCTTTGTTTCATCTTAGAGAGACAATGCGTTGGCCATTTGATGATATATTGTACTGTTTCCCTTCAGACCTCGTGATTTGTGGTAGTTCGTTCCATTTTGTTTGAGTTGCTTTCAGAAGAGCTGTCTCGATATCCATAAGTATTTGTCTAGCATGAGGTCCGTTTTCATTACATTTCATCGTTCGTTCGTTCGTCATCCAATATTTTTTTGTTGACGGTATTCCAGATCGAGGGACTTCATGTAATAGATTCATTCATCTATATTTATTCATTCATTTATTTATTTTTCATATCACAGTTATTTAAAGTCTTATTTTAACACTTAATTTCGGTCCTTGGATGTATTCCATAAATTCTTCCACCTGATGTCATCATCAGTTCCAGTTTGGATGACGTGATAATTACATATTAGCTTCGGTCATATCGTGTTCAACTGAGTTAAATAGCCAATTATTTGTTTTGTAAATAGATTGGCGATTATTTGCTATATATTTGTGAAAATGACGCCGCTAGGTTTTAAATTAATTGGTGTTTTATAATGCCCAAATTAATAGAATTCATATAGATGGTTCTTTTTGTAATAAGTTTATTTTAAGATTATATCGAGAATACCCATACCTCGTGTGAAATACCGAAGCTGGACCAATATTCAAAACACGGCAGAATAATAGCCTTGGAGCGCCTACAGTTACAGAATTAGGCGAGGGAATAAGGCCCCCCCTTTTGAAAAAACGGGAATCTGAGCTCGAGTGAATAAAAGGGGGAAACTATACTATATGCAAAAAAAGCCCGACGAAATCTGTTAATAACGCTGCCTGAAAGCTGGGAGCTATTTGTCTTCTACAAATCTCTCGTTTGGAAGAATACATGCATGCGAGGCTGGATAAAGAGGAAGTATATACAATTGTGAGGAGAGAGAGAGAGAGAGAGAGAGAGAGAGAGAGAAGACAACCAAATGGTTAGGACCTCATACGCAACAAGTTTTCATATCTGCCCTATGAATAATTTGCGAGCAACGTTTATCTCTTACAAACTTTAGCAATTTTATGATGGTTCCAAGGCACAAATAAGAAAAAAATTACAAAATTAGTCAGTAATAAAAAACCTTGAAAAACTGCTTTTAACGTAAAACCATAAAAACCCTTCAAAAGTCTACTTCAGCCTATTGTTAATTGATCAATTTTCTTTTATAAAAATAATTCAGACAAATCGCTATTACACAAACCTTTCAAGACAAAATCACTGCTCAGGAATGAAAAATAACTTCCAAAAGTAAATTCATTCTCCACGAAATCAAATGACCAGTCGAAAAATATTCTAATTAATTTGAGCAAATAAATACTTCATTTATCCTAGTTAAAATTTGCGACGAATTGCCATTCAAATCATATTTAATTGCTAATCCAAGTCGCAGATGAAAGATTTAGTGGACCATCCCTTGTCAGAGGCTTCATCTGGTGGACCGTGATTAATTACGGTAATTGAAATCCGTCACAGAAATTAACATCGGTTTTTGTCAATAGAATTCGTGTCGTGAGTCTCAGTTTATGCCAGTGCTGTATATTTCCCGTCCTGACAATTTTGTATTCATTATCGTTAGTATAATAAGCATATTATGACAGCTATTATCATCAATTCTCTCTGATTTCCTGCATTGAATCCAAGTATTGCAAATACAGTTGCATATCAACTCACATACATATTGCATTAATCAGGGGTTAATCCTTTTTCCCCTGTTTAACATACAATTTCACATAAATCATAATAAAGCATTTCATATATTGCATAAATTGAAAAATAACAGGGCAATATCTTTTGCCTTTCTCTAAGCCATTTTTATGCAAAGTAAATGCCTCAGAGTAAAGGCGAAAGATCTTGCACTATTTTTTTTTTATATTATCTCTCTCTCTCTCTCTCTCTCCTCTCTCTCTCGTTCTCTCTCTCTCTCTCTCTCTCTCTCTCTCTCTATCTATATATATATATATATATATATATATATATATATATATATATATATATATATATATATATATATATATATATATTCTATATCTCACTCCTATTCCCTTGATAGAAGATATAGTTAGACATATTTATAGATACACACACACACACCCATAAACAAACTCTATATATATTTTATATCAAGTTCTTATTCCGGTGATAGAAGATATTCGTACATACAGACATTTATAGACACACATAAATATGTGATGTGACAGATTACCTCTGATGTTACAGTTGCAACTTGACAAGAAACGTTCATCTAGATTTACCGGGAGAATGGGCGGAAGGATTTGCATCAAGAGACCCTTGTTCAAACACAACTTCCTTGTTTATCTCAACAAAGTTAAGTTACTCGTGAAGAGCGAAAAGCACGAAGCAATTCGTCACTGTCACAGAACGAGAGAGAGAGAGAAAAAAGAAAGTTAAATTTAAGACTTCGGTTAAGCTCGGGATTTTACGGTTATGATTTCTGTTATTTCAGGCGAACGATGCATAAACTGCGCCATTACTCTGGCCCCAGGACGGCGATCCAATCAGAATTTATGACACGGTAATGCGCTGCGAATGTTATTCCGACATGTCAATCAATGCGTGAGAAAGGAAAACGATATGGCTGCTCATGTATATTGGCTGAACAAATTCCAGCCAGCGACAGAATCTATACGATGCGATAATCATTTGCAATATTCCCATTTTATTTCCCTACCCTGATTCATCTTGCAATGGTTGGCACTTTAATTGCAGTTTTAATCTGTTAGTGGACGCTGCTGATTCACGAGTTTTCTCAGAGGAAACCAGGATTTGCTCTTCTGTCAGACATCAAACCACCAGACGATAAATCACTTTTGTTCTGACATGATGATATAATATCCTTATCACTAGATCTGTGGATAACCGTGACCTTCTCAATAAGACGAATAATAATATCACCCTACGTTAATATTTTGTTATAAAAAAACTATCCTTGTGAGGTATTTGATTAGAAACGCTTAAAAACATTTTTCGAAAACTCTCCATAAGCGAGAGGGGAAAAAGATCTAAATGGCATTATTAGGAGGTACAGCCTCTCTCTCTCTCTCTCTCTCTCTCATCCTCAATTCAACACTTCTGGCTGCTGCACTCGACTCTCATCCTCACATTTGAAATTCATACCCAAGTCTATTTAGATACATTATTTAAGCCATTGTCAGTTACTTCTATTATTTTGAACTGGTCTACATTCTTAAGCCTCTCATCATTTTCATTCTTTTATCTCATAAACTTTCAATTCACTTAATAAAATGTAAAATTTCTATTTTGTTAAAGTACAAATTTATATCTTATCAATATACTTTATTTGAAAAAACTGTTTTCCAATATCCATCATTCATTTCATTTAATAAAATGAAAAATTTCTATTTTATTAATGTACTTAATTTGACAAGAATTCAACTGTTTTTCAAAATTCCTCATTCAATTCATTTAATAAAATTGTAAATTTCTATTTTATTAATGCATTTTATTAGACAGGAATTCAACTGTTTTTTTTTTTTAATTCCTCCCATCATTAAAACAGGAATAGTGCTTTCTCTCTCTCCCGCACCCGCTCAGTTTTCTCCTTAATGTGTCGTTCCTCTTTAACCCGATATCCTGGAGAATGTTTGTTGATATTACTGAGTACTTCACGGCCTTCTTCTTTCTCTGTTTAGGAACGTCTCCTCTGGTTATTTAACGGACGTTATTCCCAGGGTTCCTTTAAACATAAACACAACGCGCACTGGAATTGATGCCACTGGGGGGAATGATGTCGGTGCTTCTAGATAATTTTTCTAAAACGAAAACTAACATTTCTTTGTAGTATGCTCATTCGAATGTACACATAAATAAGGCTACGATGATGATGCTCTTATTGAAATGTGATGGCACCATTATATATTTCATATACTTAATTGAATGGTGCTTATTGACCGACCGTTGGAATTTGATGGCCCTGCTGCAATCGTTTACTGCATCTGTTAGAATACTGTGATTTTTATTTTGTATTTAAGAGATAAGCATATCTGAGTTTTACCAGACCACTGAGCTGATTAAGAGCTCTTCTAGGGCTGCCCCGAAGGATTAGTTATTTTTTCGTGGCTAGAAACCAGTTGGTTACCTAGCAACGGGACCTACAGCTTATTGTGGGATCCGAACCACATTATATCGAGAAAGGAATTTCTATCATCAGAAATCAATTCCTCTGGGTCCGAGATATTTGCTTTTTATTTTGTATTTAAAAGATATATATTGCTTTATTCAATTGTACTTATATTAAAAGAGGTAGGGCATCAATAATCAAATTTATCAGAGCAAGACTATCATCTCCAAGATTACTACTTCCGCCCCTGATGTGTATATAATTTTAAATCTGCTATACAAGATCTTCCGGGATAACCACCGAGCTTCATTTGGAAAGAAAAAAAACCTAATTCTTTCCACAAAGACACAAGAGGAAAGATAAGCTAAAGCAGGAGAAAACTTAGGACTGAAAATACAAGTTTTTAATCTCCCAACAAATGATCCTCACGAGGACGAAGTTCTCAGAAAGGGAAGACGAGAGGAGGCTTTTTCTCATCACACCTCATTCATTCATTCTGTTTCCACGCAACAGAATTGTTTTTTTGGAAGAGTTTTCAATTCTACTCTTGTGTATGTATGTATGTATGTATGTATGTATGTATGTATGTATGTATGTATGTATGTTGTTCTCATGACCCCTCATTAACTAATGTTTCCACGCAACAGAAATGCTCTTTTTTTGGGGGAAGAATTTTAATTCTACTATTGAGTATGTATGTACGCATATTGTATGTATGTATGTATGTATGTATGTATGTATGTATATTCAAGTGATGCAATACAGTTATTTCACTCAGAATTAATAGCTAGTGATCTAGTGTTCGAATAATTTCGATCATCAATATGATGGAAAAATAATATTTTTTCGTGCAATATCATATGCAAAATGAAGTACTCATTAAAACGTTGGCCTTGTAATAAAATGAAACGCACGATATGAAAGTAAAAAAGTAGACCAATTATATTTTATTTAACTAAGAAAATATGCTCTCTCTCTCTCTCTCTCTCTCTCTCTCTCTCTCTCTCTCTCTCTCTCTCTCTCTCTCTCTCATCATCCAATCAGACGAATATGGTTCACTATCACTCGACAAGGAATTTCTGGATTTAGGACTGGATCTCCCAAACGACACAGTAAAAGCTGCAAGAGAGGGTTTCGTCAGCTCACATTTATCAGCTCCCCTCCACGTTGATGAAAACTTCAGGCACTTATTATGAAGCGAAAATATCAGCTGATGTATATTTATGGATGCACTGATGCAACGCTCCATGAGCGTGCAATCAGCGAGAGCTTAATAATGAATATTACCATTCATCAAATTAGGTGAGCACGCTAATGAGAGTGTTGATGGTTACGGATTTTGTTGTCCTGTATCAAACAATACTATTATATGAAACAATACAATACAATTATATGAAACAATATAACAATATGAAACAATACAGTGCAATACATATATGTTGTCCTATATCAAACAATACTATATGAAACAATACAATACATTATATGAAACAATACAATACATATATGAAACAATACAATGAATTTATGAAGTAATACAATACAATACATATATGAAACAATACAATAAATATAAACAAAGAATGTGATATCAAGAAAGAATGGTTTTTTACCACAAGTCACTTATACCAATATAAGTATATGAAACAATATAATACATATATGAAACAATAACAAAAACTATTTATAACAAACACATATAAACAAAGAATGTGATATTAAGAAAGAATTCTTTTTTATCACAAGTCACTTATACCAATACAATTACGAAGAAACACATGTATAAAAAATTTACTGAAACACCGGACACGTCAAACTAAACTCATTAACTATACGAATTTTCCAGAACCAGAATGAACTTGGAAATCATAATTACTTTGTGGAAGTCACTGAAATGCGAATAATGGTGAAATGTTACTGAAACACCAGAATCATCAAAAAGGAGAGTTCCTGTGTATTGTGAATGTGCCAGTCTGTCAATCTACAATGAAACTGTAGATAGGACTTTGTAAGATACAAGGAAACTGAAGCTTGAGAGAGAGAGAGAGAGAGAGAGAGAGAGAGAGAGAGAGAGAGAGAGAGAGATGATCACAGCCGGTATTTTTCACAGCTATTCGTTATATTTACGATCTCCGAGAGTACTACCATCTTGGCCAAATTACGAGGGGTCACGCTACCTTCAAGTCTCTTCACATTTTATCCTAGATAGATCACGAAGAAGAAGTATTAAGACCACGACATCTCGTTCCCTTAGTACTACAACCATATGCTTGTTAGCGGTAGTCCTGTAGTTCCTGATTCACAATTATGTTTCCTTCTTTTTTATAACAGATTATTCTTCGTCTAATGTCTCCAAATTGACCCAGGAATTCGGATTGAATGAACATTTAGTAATACCAGTGAATGCACAAAACAGAGGCCAAATGAACTATCGGTTTTTGTATTATTGCTTGTTCGTACGTTCCTCCGTCACCGCATATTTCGAAATACGTTCGTCATGGAGCGAACTATTGTCTTTATACTTTTATTTCTGCTTCGTTAGACCCTTACTTAAAACTCAAATGTCAAATAATCCTTTCATTGATATTGTTCCTTCAAAGTCTCTTTTGAGAAACCTTATCGAAATTCTTCTTTAACTGATAAAAAAAAAAAAAAAAAAAAAAAAAGTCTACGTAGTTTACAGCTCAGTTGGCCACGCCGCACAACACCTTTTGCCCGCCCATAATCCCTCCGCCAAGGTAAGTAGTTCCGTGACCCGACCCTGCCCGACCGTGCCCCAACCCTGTCAGCGATAGGTTAGGTTAGGTTAGGTTAGGTCAGGCTAATACATAAGGCTAGCTTTGCAAAGTCTTACCAAAAATCACAAGGTCTGAAGGGAAACCAGCGCAATATATCATCAAATGGCCTATGCATTTTCTTTCTAAGATGAAACCAAGGCTATAAAAAAAGCAAAGAGTTTACCATCTGTGAATCCTAAAAAAAAAAGAAATACTGAAAACGTTCGTTGTCCATATATAATGTCATCATTAATCAAGGAAAATACTGGTAGTTCCCGTATGAGAAAAAGATCATATATTAAGTTTTCTTATCTGGAGCAGATTACAAGAAGCTACGTTGCCCATGTCATAAAAACTGTACTAAATTATATATGTTTTGTATCATATATCATCTGCTATAATCAATGTGTGACGTTCCATCGCTCCCATGAAATGCATGACGTTCACCAGCGATATATATATAATATATATATATATATATATATATATATATATATATATATATATATATATATATATATATATATATATATATATATATACATATACATATAAGCAAGTGAGAGACTCATGTATATCAGATAAGACAATAACAAGTAATATGCCTGGATAGAATATTATGAATCCCAGTCTAAGAGAAGGGATGAGAGAGAGATGAGAGAGAGAGAGAGAGAGAGATTCTGCTGGCTGCAACAGAAAGCTATACCTCTGAAATCATTATTCACATGGTTGATGAAATTCAAATGATATTCAATAGAATTACTCATCTTCATTCAGAGACTAAGTAATTACCAACCTTGAACTAAATGCGACGAGTAATGTATCCTGATCCTTTAACACGGATGATGACAGCAATGAAGTGGTTAATGACCATTTTATTCCCAAGTTGATGGGAACCATTAGCATCCATCTTCCCGTGAAGGGGAACTCCACTGGCCAGGTTCTGTCACGGGTATATTATTTGTGTGTGTGTGTGTGTGTGTGTCTCTGTGGATCTCACCAGTCGCGCCATTAAATGATAATTTCCCTCTAAATGGTTAAAATAGTGGATCTCACCAGTCACCACTAAAAACGACAATTTCCCTATAAATGGTTAAAGCAAAACAAGGTCAATTGTCATTCGATTGTAACAATTAACCTCAATATTAGGTCTGAATCCGTACAAAAATTTTTTTAACAATCTCGGCCGCTTGATACTTCCACAACAGACTCCACAGCAGCACGTCGAATGGCCCCTACAAAGATTAAGCCCTTCACCTTTAGTTGCCTTCCATTATCCACTTACTAGATCATCAAGCTCTTCCGTTCTGTGAATACTATAGTAGATTCACATCAACTGTGCATTTGATGTCTAGGCCCGTCCCGTAAGACGCCCCTTATTGGCTGTTGATAAGCCCAATCACAGGGCTGGAAACTCTCAGTCTCTCTCGAGAGTTCGCATATGCAGGATGCATGTTCCACCTCTCGTGAGGGATACGTCTTTCAAACGTATCCCTCAGGAGAGGTGGGCCATACATCCTCCCCATGTGAACTCTCGAGAGAGACTGAGAGTTTCCAGCTCTGTGATTGGCTTATCAACAGCCAATCAGAAGCGCCGTAAGGGACGGCCTAGACATCAAATGCACAGTTGATGTGAATCTACTATAACCTTTCTTACAGAACTTTTCAAGTATTTTATTCCTACTTATTCATTCGAATTATAGAATACTTAATACTTTTCACTTGACCAACTACATCGAAAACACTTTATAAACATTGTGCGAAGTGAGTTATGGCCAATTACGTCCAAATTTACAAACTAGACGAAACCTGAAATAACGATTCAGGCAAATATTCCAAAATTAAACAAGCTGTATCAGAATTCAGCTTCCTACTACCTCAGTTGACCTGGCGTAACCTGTCGAGGGGGGAAAGCTACATAAATGCAATGCGACATACCCAACGAAGGCAAAAAATTATTTTGAGCAATAAAGAAAAAATTCCCAATGCATCAACCAATGAAACTGCTTGTTTGTTGTCCAATAACCTTTTCAGTTATAGATGCAGCTTTCAACGTCAGATATACGAGATATGAAAAGGTGACGTATTTACCGATAAATAGAAGGGTATTCAATGCACAGCTTTTCAAATGTATCTCATTGATACACTCGCAAATAAATCATTGCGCCGCCTGATCGGTCTAGCAAGAGAGCTTTTTCAGTCAGATATAATTCTGTTAGAAGTATTCGTTCGGCTAAGTGCTTGCACAACATCCGGATTGAAGATCTCTCTCTCTCTCTCTCTCTCTCTCTCTCTCTCTCTCTCTCTCTCTAACATTAGTTACATAGCCAAAGACAGACAAAATGCCTTTCCCTATGAAGCCACAGTCACACTCACTGTAATGAAAAACATGAATTGGCAGTTATGATTATATCATCTTCACACTGGTTTGATTACAACTTGACGAATGTTTTTAGGTTATGAAATCAACGTTATTTTATTAGTGGCCACGTGATATACCATGTTATATCTCTCTTTGCAATAAATTGTTATCTAAATATATTACTCGCTTTGTGGAATTTATTTGCCAGAACGGGTCTCACTGGCAGAGCATAAAATAGAACATCAAAGACTATAATTTTGAAAGGACCTATCGGCCCTTCCTCTCACCCCCCCCCCACCCCCCCCCACAAGCACTAGTATTAAGTCTACAAGAGAGGTGCGACAAAAGCAACCCCCCCCCCCCCAATCACCCCCCAAAAAGAAAGAAATGAAGGTAGAAGGACAGAAAAGTGGAATCAAGGTTATAGTAAGAAAGAGAATAAAAAATATGAGGTACGCGTGATAAGTCCTCAGGACAGGGGACGGAACGAAAAACTAGGGACCACCGACCCCCAGGGACAGGGACCCAGAGCAGCCATGACAACAAATATGAATATTTTCAAAACGAAAAAGTACAAGTAAAATATTCCGGATGGGGAGAGAGAGAGAGAGGGAAAAAATTCAAATTCTTTTATTGACATTCTTTCCTCGTTTTCAGAAATGATTCGTCAAGAATAACACATTTTTTTTTTATTTAATTTATTTCATTTCAGAAAATTTGAAGAGAAGCTCGTATTAGCAAGATCAAAATATGATTAGAAGTGACGGTTAATGAGAGCGTTTGGTCGGAGTTTCTTTCAAAGCCTGATTTCAGAACTAAGTTACTTCTCGAACTAGCAAAACTTGTGGGATAAAATTGGTGCGAGAATGGAAGGCCATTTAATTCTCCAAAAGAGATGAGATTGAAGTTAGAGAATTTTACCTAAAGTATGAGAACATGAGACTGAAAAACAAGAGAAATTTACCTAAAGTATGAGAACATGAGACTGAACATGAGCCATTTACCTAAGTATGGGTAGGATCGTATAGACAAAATGCTGAATTTATGACTAGGCCAGTGGTTAAACATGATATACATCTTCCTCTCAAAATTTGAAAGATATTGCATTTTACGCACATACACGCACACACAAATATATCACGCCTATCCACAGGTGACAAATAAGAGGCGGGATGTAGGTCCTGACCGGTTTCGACTTTATTTCCAAGCCATTGACGAAGGACTGATACAGTATTAGAAGTCACAAATATATATATATATATATATATATATATATAATTATATATATATATATATATATATAATATATATATATATATATATATATATATATACTATTCATCACAGAGTATGAACACGAAAGCTGCTGAATTTCTATGACACAGAAGCCCCCCTTTCCCCCTCCCCGCAATAAAAAAAAGGACACCTGAACAAACTCTCTACAAGAAGAATGAAAGAAAAAATCAATGGAAGCCAAAAGAACAGTAAAGTGGAATAAAAGTTATAGAAAGAAAAGGAAAATAAAAATATGGTGGACGCGTGATGAAGGCTTCAGGGATTGTGGGGGGGGGGGGGGGGGAGATAACGAAAAACTAGGGACCGCCGACCCCCCAGGGACAGGGACCAAGAGCAGCCATGACAACAAATAGGAATATTTTCAAAAACGAAAAAGTACAAGAAAAATATACCGGACAGAGAGAGAGAGAGAGAGAGAGAGAGAGAGAGAGAGAGAGAGAGAGAGAGAGATAGGAGAAAAATTCAGATTTTTTTCTACGACATTTTTCCACCGTTTTGGAAAATCCTCCTGCAGGTTTTCTTCAACAATGGCAAAGTTTTTTGCCAGGTCTTCTAAACGACATTTTAGCTTATTTCACTGAGAATAAGAGAGCATCTCGTATTTCCCTTTGATAAACAGTGACAGACGAATGACCAACTTTACCATAAGTTCTGCTCAGCCTTGCGAGCTCCACGATCAATTAAAACGATCGATTTTCATTTATCTCTTTCTACATATTTAGCTGATCACCTGGTATAGTGGTTAGTGTCATGGTATGCCACTCGGATGTTGCCGGTTAGCGCCTCCCCCTGGCATATGTAAAATCACTGGCTCTGTGTCATGATCAGTTAGTGCCGCAGTGTAGGCTCTGCGGCAGGAGGTTGAAATCGACATTCTTTGGAAGCTTGATTTCAAGTTATGGCCCCTTTGGTGGCTTCTTCCACGTGAGGTTTCAATCTACTGCAATAATAATAATAATAATAATCAATAATAAATAATAATAATAATAATAATAATAATAATAATAACTAATAATAATAATATAACTTTCTTTTCAGAAATAAACTGAAACAAAAATGACTGTGCATTCACGTTTTGGAAGTCAAACAAAAAGCTAGTAGCGAGTATGAGGGCAAACAGTCTTTTAAAAGAGATGACATGAAATACGGAAGAGTTACCTGAAGTATAAAAGAATGGGATAGAATAAGTGCTGTATAAAAACGTAAAAGTGTGTATTTAAACATGCATACAGTCCTCTTGACACAGTGAAAGCTATATGGCACGTAAGCGCGCGCGCTCACGCACACACACATATACACACACATATATATACAATTATATATATATATATATATATATATATATATATATATATATATATATATATATATATATATATATGCAGACATAAATAATATAAAAAGATGAAGCCTCAAATAATATAAGATATGAGAGCAAACACTGAAATAGACAACCAAATGAAAAAAAGAAAAAAAAAACAGTAGAAAGATCCATAAGGCGAGGCGAAATTGTATGCTTGTTATGTATGAATGTCGTATGTATTGTGTGTGTTAGTGTTGTATCTCCTGTTTTTCATATTTGCTTTCATAACTATATTACATATCCTAGTACGCAAAATATGAGACTGACTAAACATATATAATGTCTTATGTCCAGTCGCCAACACTTCGCATATAAAATTTTCAGATTCATTGCAAAACTGTTTCTCATATGATTTTATCCGAATTCTTTTTTGTGAGATTCGAAAGGAATTAATGGACGTCCAGTCGACCAGAAATAGTTGAACGGTATCAAAAAAAAAAAAAAAAAAAAAAAAAAAATAATATATATTTATACTATATACATATATATATATATATATATCATATATATATATATATATATATATATATATATATATAAGTCATATCACATTTCCGTGATTCTATTACATATATCGAGCTACAATGTCCTTAATATCTAATTCGCTCT
>NC_061098.1:33017119-33026994 GCF_015104395.2 Macrobrachium nipponense | reverse complement strand
CTATTACTTCTATAAGTTGCGCTTAATTTTTGCTGCGAAGGGAGACTAGAAGTGTTTGTTTTTAATTTACTAAGGGACGAAAAGTCCAACAGGCAGATTTAAAAAAGGTCTTTTTTTCTCTCTTTTTCGGTCTGTCAGTGAACAAAGCTTTGATAAAATTTTTAACCTTTATCTTACAGCCTTTTTGAATGTTTGATATGTTTGTCTTTCTTTGTTTTTTTTTTATCAGGAATCCTTGCTTTTGCTTTTGATCCTAGTCTTTTGTGAATATCTCGGCGAGATTTTGCTTGTAAGAGGAAAAATAAAAAGTATTTAAAAAAGATTTATCCTGTCTATAGAAGGTGCAGCATTGAAAGATACAGGATTTTTCTACTTTCGAACGCTGTTAGGTACACTTATCACTGGTGTCAAAGTTGCCGTTGAACCTCTAGTTTGCGATATATAAAATAAAATGTTGCCCGAAACAGAGGGCTTTTAAGACAACTTGTTTTAAGTCACAAATCCTCGAAGATTAAGAGAGAGGCTATTTTAAATCGTCGCTGTTGTTTTTATTTTAATTTTTTTAACTTCGAGGCCCCCTAGGCTGATTCCACACCGACCTATTCGTTCGTTTTTGAGTAACGGTGACATAGCTGGATCACGTGGGTCTTTCGTTTTGATAAATCTTCATTTGTTTTTGTGTTTTGTGGAGGTGTCTCCCTGTCATAGGAAATACAAGCAGTAGCGGTACAAAAATACCTCCCATTAGGAATATATATATATATATATATATATATATATATATATATATATATATATATATATATATATATATATATATATATATATATATTATATATATATATATACTATATATATATATATATATATACGTATATATATATATATATATCATATATATATATATATATATATATATATATATATATGCGTATATATTTATATACATATATATAAATAGATATATATACTATATATATATATATATATATATATATATATATATATATATATATATATATATATATATAGATATATATATATACACATATATATATATATATATATATATATATATATATATAAATATATACGTATATATATATATATATAGAATATATATATATATATATATATATATATTATATATATATATATATATATATATATATATATATATATATATATATATATATATATATATATGTGTGTGTGTGTGTGTGTGTGTGTGTGTGTGTGTGTGTTTGTATGATCGTGTGTGTGTGCATGTGTGTGTGTGTACATGCTAACGTTAGAAATGAAAGAAGTAAAAACAAGAAAATTAAAACTATTGTAAGTGAGTGTCATAAAAAAATTTTCCTCTGTTGTAAGGCTACTAGAGGAATTCAATTCCCGACTCCGAAAGGCTTCGATAAACAGGGAAAAGGCTTAGAAGAAGAAGAAGAAGAAGAAGAAGAAGAAGAAGAAGAAGAAGAAGAAGAAGAGAAAAACAGAATATGCAGGGAAATTTTTTCCACTTTGATAACAGTAGCAGATCCAGATTACTGAGCATGTGACTGGGAGACCGAGAGCCTCGTGCTTCGTTTGTTGAAAATATGTGTTTCTGGCTTTATTATTTTCTCTCTTTAAATCTACAGCTGAAAAGACTTATGGACAGAGTCAACAGACTATAGAGGCAAGCCATAGGAAAAGGTGACGAATGAATAAATATAAAGTACAGGAAATAAAACCGATACACCTGGAATTCAGCAGCCTACAGCAGACTACAGCAGGAATGAATTTCAACAACTGTGCTAGACAAACTATTCCGCAATTTAGTTATAGCCGAGATGTAACTAAGCGAACTGGGAAATGGCATGTATGCGATGGCAGTCTCTACTTTTAGCTTTCTATAATGATAAATCCGAGTGGCTCTTTCATGCTTGTCCAGCCCGGGTTGGGGGGCGTGGTAGGTAGGGGATCATAAGGCTAGGGGAGACACGATGGGCTAGGGCCGGGTTCCAGCGCAATGGAGCGCTCGCCGGGTTCCAACGCAGTGTAGCGTGCACCAGCAAGCTCGTATGATGATATTACTCTTGTTATGTGCCTAATCATTTCTCAGTTTAAAATCCGTCACTTTGAAATTTGAAATTCTTTGGGTTATTAAACAAAAACTTCAGTTGCAGCATCGATCTTTTAGTTCTCCGAGTGAATATTTGTTATTGAATGATGTAACTCTCTTTCTCTGAGTTTGCTGTTAAATACTAACTGATAGCAAATTGAAACTGAAAGAAGTGGGGTTGCAGGCCTTGTGGGTGGGGGTTCGGGGTGGTGAGAGGTAAGGGGGGCGTTGGGGGGAGGGTGAAGATTGAATTTGTTTATATTTTATTGACAATCTTTACCGGATCCAATGATTCGCTCGACTGGGGCCCGACGCCGTTCATTACGGATATATGATATTGGCTAATCAATCATCTTGTGTCCTTTGCAGAGAGAGGGAAATGTTTTGGGTTCGCTTACATACTCTCTCTCTCTCTCTCTCTCTCTCTCTCTCTCTCATATTCTGGTTTATATTTGTAATGTTGAGTTTGGTCCTTAGTTTTTTTTTTTTTTTTTTTTTTAACTCACTGCCTACTTGGATCTACGATTTAAATCTAGAAGTTGAATATGGCAATTCTCTCTCTCTCTCTCTCTCTCTCTCTCTCTCTATTATTCTGGTTTATATTGTTTGAGTTTGGCTTGTTTTTCTTCTTTTTAACTCTCTACTTACTTGGATCTGCGAATTAATTATAGAAGTTGAATAAGGCAGTTCTCTCTCTCTCTCTCTCTCCAATTCACTTTACGCTCATCGACGAGAACACCGGCTATGCATCAAGGATCAGTTACTGCTGCAGTGTGTGTGTGTGTTTGTGGTGTGGGGGGGGGTGGACTTTAGCGGTGTGAGGTTGAAACCAACGTTCTTTCTTTTTTTTTTTTTTTGGAACCTGGAATTTCAGTCAGTCTCGTTGGTGAGCTATTCCATATGAATAGGTTTCATCTACTTAAATAATAACAACATTTAGTATGGTGTAGGGCGATGGGAAGCAGTAGTTGCCATAGTGAGGTAATATCCCTCTAATTAATGCCTGGTTTTAATTCTCACATACTGGATGACCACCGATTAGCCACTAGCCTGATTGTTCCAGTCCCGCTTTATTCAGGTCACTGGACGCTTGCCCTGAACAAGGAAGGGTTCGTCCGCCGCCCATTAATATTCATGGAATCATTATCGTTGTTCATCCTCCTCCTCCTCCTCCTCCATCTAAACACTATTACCTCCAAGTGTTTCTTCTTCTTGACCACTGTATTTATTGTTAACTACGAAACGTGTGTGTGTGACTGTGTCTGTGTGTGTGTGTGTTTGTGTGTTTAAGGTATTTTTTTACTGTTACGTGTGATTAGTAATATCAAGTGTATAAGTGTAATCTCCATAGAATTCCTCTCTCTCTCTCTCTCAATCCTCTCTCTCTCTCTCTCTCTCTCTCTCTGCGTTGTCTTTTCAGGCTTTTCATCAAAGTAAGCGAGATAAGAAAAAGATGACCGCCAAGCCCTCGACGTCTTTATTCTATTCGTGAGTAATAGGGTATGGTAGCGACTGAGGGTTTTCTGGCACAATCACCCCTCTTCACCCCTGCCCTACCCCTACCCATACCCCACCCCTACCCCTACCCCTACCCCTACCCTAGTAACTTCTCCAATAACCCACATCCTATTCTCTTTATGGCCTTTTATCATCGATGGACCCTCGAAAGATTAATTGATATGCCAATCCCTCCAAAAGGAATTGTCTGGAGCCATGTCCTCGGACGCTCCTAGCCTTGAGCTCTCTCCTCCTCCTCCTCCTCTCCTCTCCTCTCTCTCTCTCTCTCTCCTCTCTCTCTCTCTCTCTCTCTCTGTGTGAATTCCACGATCCATATGCGGAATACTGTGTGTGGTTCCCATATAGTAAGTGCAGTTTTAAACCAGCTGATCTTGGAAGCTTTCAACACAGCTTCAATTACGGGGAGCTCTTAGTTTAATGACCGGGATTATAATAAACCCACTGCTGCTTCTCTGTAGCTTATGCCTCCTGCTTCACTCAGGCAGCTACCGTGGGGGTTTCGTGCTTGCTTGATTCCTGGGGACTCGCGTTCTGTTTTGATTCCCGTAGCTGTAATGCTACTTGAATCTTGGGTATTCATTCTTCTCCGATGCATCGTGATTCACGGCGATATTAGTAGCTGCGTTTTCTGACGAATTTTGTTTTCCAAAATACATTTTTTCAGGGTTATCAGTGTGATCCTTTGTTGATTTATTACCAATAAGGTAAACAGGCTTAACAAGAAGGTATCAGTCAAAAAAAAATTAAAAAAAAGGTTGCCAGGTTGAAATGCTCTGCCATGGACAAAAGATAAAATTAAATTGAATTAACAATGAAGTATTTTGCTCTTCACGTACTGTCAATAATATGTTATTAACACAAGTGTTGCATCATTGAATTTCTCTCTCTCTCTCTCTCTCTCTCTCTCTCTCTCTCTCTCTCTCTCTCCATCCAGGCCAGGACACTTCAAAGCTTGTGTTTTTTGCTTCTGTATTTTCTAGTCTTTTGCTTTTTATGCTTCTCTGTTGAGCTTTACTGTGGCATTGGACTTTTTCCAGAACATTTTGCTTCCTGCCCTGCCAGCGCTTTCTTTTTTTTTTTTTTTTTTTTTTTTTTTTTTTTTTTTTTTTTTTTTTTTTTTTTTTTTTTTTTAGTCTCTCCTTCCTAGCTTTTTTGCCACTTTGGCCTTTTTTGATGACAGTACTTTTCGACGGAATAGTGACCTCTCTCTCTCTCTGTCTCTCTCTGTCCCTCTCTCTCTCTGTAAGAAAATACCCGATACCCACCAGGTTGCAACACATTACCTCCCAGCCAGGCATTCAACGGGAAACCGGGATTGGACACCGTCCCGTAATCTCGTTCTCTCTCACGTTTCAGAAGCATCGCTTGTTTCGCTAAGAAATCGAGTTTGTCAGTCGGCTAGAAACAAAGATAAGAAGTTAAGGTGCAAAAGAGAGGTCGACCTCTGTTCCAAAATATGTGCCATGACTCGGGATACTCTCTCGTGTGAGTGTGTGTGTGTGTGTGTGTGTGTGGGAACATGATTTCATTCTGGCTACAAACTTAATCATTTGGTTTTTGTCTTTTAATTTTTTTTTTATTACTTCATGAATCATACCGTTCATTCACAAAAATTGTCTATAGAAATTGAAGGTGGTTTGCCCTCCAAAATTGACTCTCGTGAAAACAGATATTTTGGTATTACCAAACGTGAAGGAATGAAGGCAACAGAGAATATGACGTAATTGTATGAAGAGTCTGCGCTATGCATTTGCGCTTATGATGACCTCAAAGCGTTTAGGAATAATCATCGAAAAATACTTCATTTTCATTATTCGCATTGTATGCCTTTGGTCTTATTTTTTCCATATTTTCTTTATGCCTCACTGATGATTGTAAAATGACACCGGCATCTGTGTAAATACACACTTGCACACGCACACACACACACGAGACTTATGATGCCTGTAGTGTTTACCAGGTATCCGATAAAAAATGAAGTGAATAAGTGCCCGTGCCTGACTCTACTAAGTGTGTAAATGACTCCCGAAGGAGGCATAACTTTGTAGGTTCTGTCTCTGGTACTACATTTTTTTCGGGCGGAAGAGGACCTATGGCGGAATAGGCCTACTAATACTTGTACGCTCCAGAGTATTCAATTAATAATAGCGGTTGATATTCTACAAACGTCTGTCTGTCACTTAGCATCAGTCTTGTTTGATTTTACACGTTGAACAATTATTCGTAGAGACAGATTAAAGTCAATAGGTTTTGACAAATACGACAATTTGCAATTATTTTATTTACTTCTAAAACTCAACTTGAATCTTTATGAGCCCTAGGTATATGGACTGGTTTCTTGAGGATGGCTTCCCAAGTCTGCTCTTGTAAATTAATTGTCTGTAGTTTTCATGTATACTTACCTCTAAGCCGGTGGGGTATTTACCAAAGTTAATTCAGGGCTTAATCGTTGTGAACAACTTTTGCATTATTTTAAACTTATTAAAATCATTTGAAACGTAACCACCGTGGATAGGTCTTGCTGTGATTGTATTCGCTAATACAAAACGCACACAAACACACACACACCACACACACACACACCACACACACACATATATATATATATATATATATATATATATATATATATATTATATATATATATATATATATATATATATATATATATAATATATATATATACATGTATGTATGTATTTCAATTGTATTCCACATAGGAAAATGAAAATGGTTTATTTTGGAAAATGCCCAACAGTTTCGTCCTCCAATGAACCTCTTCTTTACTTAAGAAAAGCTCCAAGAAGAGGTCCATTGAAGGACGAAATTGTTGGGCATTTTCTGAAATATACCATTTTCATTTTTTTATGTGGAATACAAATGAATTATCATATCTTCGTGCCTAAGAAGATTACCAGTGCTTATATACGTACGTATGTATGTATAGACTTCTGACACACACCCTCCAAGAGGATACCCTTGCCAAACTCCCCGGATCCCTGTCCCTCTCTCTATTTTGTATTTGGGGCCCTTTTCAGCGCAGGAACAAAACAAAGATGCCAAAAATAATAAGCCGTAAAAACCTTCTTTATATCCATTTTATGGATTGTAGGTGGCCTGGCACTTTTGCCAACGGGTTTTTTTCTGAATTTTTTTTTCTTGCCCTTATTTTTTTCATTTAAAAGATATGAACACTTTTTTATATAGTTTTTTTGTGTCCTTATATTTCAGTTTGGAAGACATGAAGTCAATCGTAAATAATGTTGGAAGTAACACAGGAGTATTTTTTTTTTTATTTTTTTTATGCAATAGTGTTTTCATGAAGTAATTAGTTTTTTTTTATTTGAAAGATATGAACACATTCGTAAATTTTGTAAATTCTGTTCGCTGTAACAGAGGAGTATTGTCTTTCTGATTTTTTTGTTTTTATTTTGAAATGTAATGTGTTTTTTTTATATAATTAATAAATTTTTGAAGAGTTAAACAGCGACTCTTGACGCGGCTTCGAAATTTGAATCCATTTTGCATTTCTGTGTATTTTCTTTATATTAAAATGGTGGACGAGGTCTCAATATCTAAAATGTTATGATGATAGAGAATTTCCATTTTTCGCCTTTAACCTTTTTTCTGGATGATGACGCGGACTACTTATAGGTAAGTATCCATCACCCTCTCGGGACTGTTCTCAATTAGCTATACTGTTCCCTTGTACCCTTAATTAGCATTCTTCCCTGGAGCGATTTTAGCTCCTTTTTTTTTTTTTTTTTTATAGAAAATTTTATTTTTCTCTGTTAAAGTCTCTCTCTCTCTCTCTCTCTCTCTCTCTCTCTCTCTCTCTTGATTATTGTTAGTCAATTATCATTAATTGCACGTCTTACTTAAGCCCCACCCTCTCTCTCTCTCTCTCTCTCTCTCTCTCTCTCTCTCTCTCTCTCTCTCTCTCTGCAGTGCTGTCATTCCATTATTTTTAATCGCACGTCTCATTTCTGAATCGGTAACACCCAAATATATGAACAAAGACCGTCTTACCTACTCATTCATCCTGTCTATATCAATCACTAGAAAATAACACGTAATGTTTTGACAAGACTCAAATGCGTTCAATCACTTAGACAGGTCATCAGAAAACCGCCCATTTACTCATTCTGCATAAAGCTGACACTGAGCCAGATTCAATTTTTTTTTTTTTTAATGAGAAAAACAGGATGTTCCATTAGCTGAGATGAAGCAAGATCGTCTTCAAGTATAAAACTGCCAATTCAGGCCTTATCTTCTGCTAAATGGCGCTGGCGGAAAAATTCGGGTATTAAATTTGTATCTCATTCGCTCTAATCCTGTGCTTCGTTTTTAGTCGACCAGTGATGAAACACGGCAGGTTTCTTCGTTTATTCATGTCGGAATATACACAATGTATGTAAAGGTTTTTTGCCACGAAGGAAAAAAATGAAAAAACGAGTTGGCCGAGTACTTTCGGTCCTATTCGGACCCTTTACTGAGGCATACTGATTTTACAAAGAACACCATAGTCAAAAGAAGGCTTAATATACAAACAAATGACACTACCACATTAGCCATAAGGCGATTTCACTCTACAGAGAGGAGGAGGAGTCATAGGCTAGCCACACCTTGAAGGATACCCGCGGTAAACAAGTGATTCTTCCAGAAAAACAGTACATTTTGAAAACAACATGGGAGCATATACAATTTAATATCATGAATTTTTACACAAATTTTCCCAACAAAAATTATTATTAATGAAAAGACGAAAGAATATAAATATATATATTATATATATATATATATATATATATATATATATATATATATATATATATATATATATATATATATATATATATATATATATATATCGAGCAAAAGAAAGAGGGAGAGAGAATATCGAACCAGAGAGAGAGAGAGAGAGAGAGAGAGAGAGAGAGAGAGAGAGAGAGAGAGAGAGAGAGAGAATTAATAACTATATACATGTGGGACTAATTTATTAGTTGTTCATTATTTTGAGGTCCTTCATAAACATCTTACAAAATATATGGTCCAAATGTACATTCCCAGACTAAGATTTATGGTTGTTTTTTATTAGTGATTTGTATATTGCCGATTCCAGTAAATTTCTTGAAACATAATCATTAGATCTAGCAATTACCGAGGTATCACCCCAATTAATACAATGAGATTTTTCACTCAGATGGATAAACAGTGCATTTGAAGTCTGGGCTGTTCTAACTGAATACATATGCTGCTTAACCCGAACACATAAATTTTTACTAGACTGACCAACGTAAAACGATGGGCAATCCTTACAAGAAATTTTTGTAAATAATGATGTTATTTGTTATGGGACTATTTTTAATTAGCATATCTTTAATGGTATTTGTTATAAGAGAACACTACATTAAACATTAAACGATTTAAATATTGATTTTATGGTTTCAAATACCACGAAAATAAGGTAAGCTAAAGTACATTTTTAGGGATTTCTTTTTCATTATAGCAACATTATAATACTTTTTATGTGCTTTTTTGATACCATAAATCAATTAAATGAGGTGGGTAGCAGAGATCATTTCCTATCTTTTTTATGTATTCTATTTCTTAGTCCAGGTATTGTGGACTCGTGATACGCAAAGCGTGTAGGAACATAGAAGAAAAAATTGAAATTTTAAGAATATTAAGATGGTGGCCAGATAAAAAAATGTACATATGTTAAATTATTTTTGGTTTTCTGTAAATACTGAATTTTGCATTGGAAAGATTCGCTATGTATTAATACATCTAGGAAAGGGATGACATTGTTATTTTCAATTTCAACAGTGAATTTTATGGATGGCACTAAATTATTAATTAAGACAGTAAATCATTTACATCGATACCACCAGGTAAGGCTACTAAGATATTCAATCGACATATCGGTACTATTTTAAGGGGATAAGTGTGATATTCGGGAGTGTTTGTCTCTCAAAAAATTCCATTATAAGTTTGAAAGGAGAGGTGATAAAGGGTTACCCATGGCCATACCAAATATTTGTTGGTAATATTTTCCATTAAAAATAAATCTGCAATCACAAATACATACTTAATTAAGGAAATTATGTGACTAACGGACATAGGCAATTCATGCAGTACAAGTTTATTACTTAAAAAATATTCTAGCATAGAGTCAATAAGGACTTTTGTAAACAAGAACATACATCAAAAACTGACAAAAATATCGGTAGGGTTTAGTACAATGTTATTTAAT
>NC_061098.1:33004619-33012119 GCF_015104395.2 Macrobrachium nipponense | reverse complement strand
AAGCTTTCGACTTGGAATTGGAATGGGAAGCTAAAGCTTTCGACGTGGAATTGGAATTTAGCTTTCGACTTGGAATTGGAATGGAAAGCTAAATCTTTCGACTTGGAATTGAAAGGGGAAGCTAAAGCTTTTGACTTGGAATTGGAATATATTAAAATCCGGCCAAAGGCCAAGCACTTCCGGTTTTACCTTTCTCCGAAAACTGAAACACCCAATTTGAACAATTTACTTGAATCCCGCAATTTTGCCTTACAAAATAAATCACAAATAATAAAAGAAAAAAGAACAATAAAAAATACATTAGATAATGATTTACCCCAGAGACATTAGTCTCCTCTTATGCAGTTACGAAATCGTTTAATGAAGAGATGATTAGAAATATTTTTACTCTTTTGTCAAACAAGAAAATCTATTAAGATTTTTATTTTTTTCTGAGGAGAAGATCGCCTGAAGAATGCGAACAATGAGAATAACAGATCGTCGAGAAAAAGGTGTAATGAAGTGAGGAAAAAAGATAGAAAAATACGGATTATCCTCCGGGGAAAGTGAAGGAATGATATTAAAACTGATGATTAGGAAAACGATGAAAAACGAATTAAAAGAGAGAGAGAGAGAGAGAGAGAGAGAGAAGAAGAGAGAGAGAGAGAGAGAGAGAGGTTTTTTTGTGCATAATCATTCTTTGGTGATGAGGCGTGACACTGATTTTTGTCCAGACCTTGAGGTCGGTAGTTTATGTTTACTCGTGGGGGGCTAAGCCTAAAAAACTAAAACTTTTGCGCTTTGTTGTTGTTGTTGTTTTGTTCTTGTTCTTGTGGGGTATAAGCTTTTTTGCCTTCTTTTTTTTTATATTCATTCTGTTGGCGTTGATAGTGTGATTAGAGTGACGTATAAGTCATGTATTTAGCTCCATTTAATAGTCAACGTAGTAATTAGCCTTTGACCTGAATCATTTGAGGCTGTTCTTATGTGCAGTTTTAATGTCTCCTCGATAGTTTTCCACATACCTCTATCGTAAACGAACACTTTCAAATAACCTCTGATCACCCGACGTCGATTCGCACTCAGAATGCTAATCAAACTAGCCGCGATGGAGATTAGATATACGTCGCCCGTTCGTTGATTTCTACGACCCACCATTGCAGCAGAAATTGCCCAAGATATCGGGGACGTAAAAAGAGATTTAGAATTGACCTCCTGATAGCTGGATCACGAATATCCGCGGCCGTCATATTGACTTCAATCGCACCCGGGCGAAACGTTCAGTTTGAACATTGAAATTCTGGGACTTTGGCATTTGCCGTTTTCATTAAAGGTAATTATGAGCGGGGAATTGGAGCGATCAGGATGTCAGTGTGTTTTTGGTTGCCAGGTAAGTATATAGTCTTCGCGCCGAAGGAACAGTTTATTTGTTGGAGAATTTAATTACCATGACGTGAATGCCAGATTTTTATTCTAAGTGTCAGCGAAGCTCTTGATCTCTTTGCGTTATAAAGCTGTTACGCATTTTTGTGATGTTATAATTGTGTCCCATTGTTTTTGAATTGATATATATATTTTTGGCATTTATTTTTATTAATATGGTTTTTTGGTGGATTGTCTACAAGCTTTGATAATTATTCTATTATGTATGTTATATGATGATTAGCTTAAAGCCAGTATTCTAGCTAATATTTGTCCACTGACAACAACTACTAACAATGAGAAAGAAAGAGAATGACCAGAATTCAGTCCAATTTCTCATGATGAATAATGAAGGAATGGTAGGAAAGTGGAGTGAATTAATGAATGAGGGCAATGAAAGGAAAAGAGACTGAATAATGAATGGGAGAAAGAATGCGAAGATAATAATGAGGCGATGGTGTGAAGAGGTGACTGAATAATGAATGGAGGAAGAAAGGTGATTAATAATGAATGAGGAAGAAAGTGAATGAAATAATGAATGAAGAATGTGAATGAATAATAATGAATGGAGGAAACTGTAATGAAATAATGAATGGAGGAAGAAAAGTGAATGAATAATGAATGGAGGGAAACAGTGTATGAATAATGAACCGAAAATGGAAGAAAGAGAGTATGAATAGAATGGAGAGAAAGAATGGAATGAATGGAGGGAGAAAGTGGATTGAATAATGAATGGAGGAGAAGGTGGATGAATAATGAATGGAGGAAGAAAGTGAATGAAAAATGAAAGGAGGGAAACAGTATATGAATAATGAATGGAGGAAGAAAGTGAATGAATAATGATGGAGGGAAAAGGTGGAACTTCTCATTTGACTAATCTTAAATCTACTAGTAAGAGAGGAATGTGGAAACTTAGAACAACTTGATTTCAGATGCGTAAGGAAATAATTGCTTAAATTTTAACTGATGATTAAAAGAGTTACGTAAGAGCGAAAGTGATAAAAATGAAGGAAATTAACATTTCAACATTAACGAAAATACCAATCCTTTACCGGACGCATAAATTTACCAGAGAGGAGAGAGAGAGAGAGAGAGAGAGAGAGAGAGAGAGAGAGAGAGAGAGAGAGCGTCTGCAGTCAGAGCAATAACCGAGCGGGGAAAATATGGGAAGAAAGTTATATCGCTTTGGCCAAAAATAAACGCTGAACTCTTTGCTCTGTCAATTACACTCCATTACTTTTAAACTTCCGGAATGGTGAAGTTGCCTCAGAAGCTAAGAATCTGCCACTTTAAGGAAAAGAGAAGCGAAAATTATTTATCGGCTCTGTCGTAATTGGGCGGAAGTGCCCGTTTTGGATGCTAATTGTCTCGACCTGAATTCATCACTTAGGTGAACTTACCTGGCTCTCTCTCTCTCTCGCTCTCTCTCTCTCTCTCTCTCTCTGTCTTGAATCTCACGTCTATCTTTTAGTCTTCTCGCTTAATTTCTTTGATATTTCTGCTCAAGAGGCGATATTTTTTTTTTTTTTTTTTTTCATTTGTATTCAAGGCTTGCAGTTATGACTTACGAAATTGAGCAATAAATCACAAAGCTGAGGAGGTAGTTGTGGTATTGCAGATGCACACACACACACACACACACACACACACAAACACGCGCACACACGAACATACACAAACTATATATATATATATATATATATATATATATATATATATATATATATATATATATATATATATATATATATAAATAAGTTTGTATATATATATATATATATATATATATATATATATATATATATATATATAATATATATATATATATATATATGTCAAAGCATAGTGTTCTCTTAGCGTCGTTATATCTCGTTGTGGCCTAAGTGATTTTGCGCAATAGCACTGGAATCACGTTCGATACATTTTTAGGCTCTTCCATAAACCTTTCCTATCCCCCCTAACAAGAACAACATCAACAATAACAACTAAGTAACTTGTAGGCTTACTCACCGAGAAAGCGAAAGAACGAGTTTTGAGTGTAATGGCCGATTTCAATGACCGTCATTAATAACGGTCCATCAAAATATGCCTCTGACCTTAAGGGGATTACTGACTAAGTCCTTGCTCTCAAACTTTGATTAGCAATTAAATGATTGAGGGGGGGGGGGGGGGGGGGGGGGGGGGGGGGGGGGTGAGAATTTCTTTCTCTAATGAGAATTGGGATAAATGAGGCTTTTAGTGGGGTTAATTGATTAGAGCAGCTTTTTTATTATTTTTTTTTTTTTTTTCTATCACAAGGACTTTGTGGGAAAATCATCATGTTTCCTTGGATATAGTCTAGAGTTATATAGCAGTTGATGGATTTGATAATAAAGTCTGCCGTCATGTTGTTTTTTTTTTCGTTAGATTTTGCCAGTTTTTATAGCAGTCGACGGATTTTAATTATAGAGCTGTATACCGTCATGATTTTGTCAAGTTGTTTTGAGTAAACTAACTAGATTTCTTGTAGCTGATTATCAGTAAACTTTTTCTGTGGCATATTAAGTCAATACCAAAAGGGGAGTTTAACTTTGTAAAATTCCTTATGGTTTTTTAGTTAGATTTTTAAAAAATATTTTAGGTTACCAAATTCTGACTTGATTCTATTTTTTTCTGCAATGGAAGTATAAAAACTCAAAGAAAACTTATTTCGGTTATAGAAATTTTAAGAGACTTTTTATAGGTGTTTTTGGAGTAAGTGTAAAAAAATCTGAAGAAGATGAAAACAAAAAAAAAAATTAGCTAAAGAAATATAAGAAGCGAAGACATATGTCCATGTGATGACAATCTGGATTTAAAAAAGGACTTAAGTGCTTTTTCTCCATATTGGAAGGTAAGTTTTGATATTGGATATGAGTACTAATTAAAAGATGGTCAGATCAATATTATCCACAGTATATAAGACAAAGGTTCAGAAAAGTTGAAAGGATGTGGATTGCATAGAGAAGACGATGTTGTTGAAACTGTTTAGCACGGGCGAGAAAATAAATTCATTTCGGACCTCTGTGTGAGGAGGGACACACATTTGAAAACGTTTTCAGTTTGCTTCCTGCTTATCCGATGTTCAACCTTATCCTTATTTGCCAAACATATTGTCTGCTGCCTCGTTTAAAATGAAGACCTTCGATGTAACCGAACGCTCCAGTTTGTCTCTTAATAGTCGAGTCTTTGCGCCGCTCGAATTTGATGAGATTCCATCAAGGTATTGATTTTTGGAAAAGGTTTGGGTCCTTAGGAGTATCAATTTTCTCACTCTTTCATTTACTAGAGTTTTAGATTCTTCATTTGCTTTTGTGTATGTGCTCGTAAACCCACGATAATTCTGTCTGAAAAAGGGTGTTTTATGAAAGCTGGCTTGACCCAACGCTGGCTTGTATCTGGTTTTGTGGACAGAACGATATTGGTTTTTTTTTATTACTTTAAATTTTATGCTGTTTTTTTCATATTTCTAATTTTGCAATAATAGTCCGGAAAGGCCAGCATTGTTTTTTTTTTTCCTCTTTTATATTTTTGTTTTGCAAAAATTGTCAGGCAAAGCCAGAATCTGTCTGTCATTCTTGTTTCTCCGCTGCCATTTCCTCGTTTTTCCTTCTGTCTAATCATCATTTCCTTAATTAATGATTAATGGATGGATTTCAATGATACGTAGGACATAGTCTGCATGCCAATACATTCTTCGGTGAATTTACAGGTTTCTATTTGACCATACTATATAAGAATGACCACAAGTGTAAACGATAAAAAGATAAGTATCATTTCCTATATTTACAGAAGCATCTCTCAATATAAATTTTATTTAAAATAAAAATATAACTTATGAAACAGACATATACGTGGTTAACTAGACTGTCGTACGTTTGAAAGAGAAAGAGAAATGTCATCACCATTGCCGATTTATTTTACGGAATTACACTAATGATGGCAACACAGTATCTGTGTAGGATATGAGGTAAATTAACATCATAGAACCATAGCTGTATCACCTCTCTGAAATACTTTTCTACACAACGGAAGGAAAAACCTGTCGTTCATTAGAGCCGGAAATATCCTCGCGGGAAATCCAGCGAAAACGAGAAACCGACTGAAATGGATTATTATGAAAAAGCATGGCGGTAGTGGAGATATATAATACCTATATGGCGAGGGGGTAGGGGATGGGGGGGGGGGAGTGGTTGGGTTGGTAGGGGTGTGGAGGGGGATTGTTTAATAGTAAGACGTGGGTGAGGTAACGAAAGAGAACCATGGCAATTACAGTAGAAAGTGATGCTGTAACAGTAAGTTCTTTCGTCGTAATTATATTATGCTAAGTTTAAGAACATTCCGTACATTCATTGTTTAAGTTCTGTGCTTCCAGAATCTTAATGAATGTTAAGAATGAAATTAGGTCAAGGTAAATTGATTCGCCGTTCGATGTTCTGATTTCTTACGGAATTGATAGTACAGTAATATGTGATTCATTTCTTATTTTTTCTTTTTTATTTTTATTATTTTTTTTTCATAGGATTTCTAAAACTTATATTTGTCCTATTTCCCGATGTATTTGGTCATTAATTTTTTTTAAATGAAACTCTAGATTTAATTTTTTTCAACTTGAAAACCTTGTAGATTATTTTTTCTTAAAATTTCTAGAATGTAAATTTGTCTTATATCCTCAGGTGGTGTTTGGTTAAAAAAAACACGGACGAAAAATCCTGGTTTAATGTTTTTCACACAACTTGAAAGGTTTTGCTCAAAATACCACGGCCATTCAGAGTCAGAACATTGTTAAAATTGTCATATTTTTACATTCTGTTTCCATAAGGTTCCGTAAACTTTTATCGAACATAGTAGACCCTATTTCATCGACGAATATGTTGATAATTCCCTAAAAATTGGTTGGTGTTTCCTCCAGGGAGAACTAAATCCCTTCCATATTTTGGCAGAGATTTCACACTAATAGACGACATTCGTCAGAGAGGATTCTGGGTATAATTTTAGCCCTTTATAACTCTGGAAATATTCAACCACTCGGGATATAACTTCGGCTTGGGAGGTTTCTTTCTGTTTGCAAAGTTGGAGGTTATATTTCCTTGCAGCTATAAATCTGAAAGTGGATTTGTATATAGAATTGATCCAAGGCCAAGTGCAGGGACCTGTGGAGACCACCAAGCGCTGAAAAGGAAATTATATTCACAAAATTTTGAAGAATTTTTGAAGAGTTCGTTTCGAGGCTCGGTTATCATTGTACGAAGTTTCACGATTGAAAAAAAGTCTTTATCTCTTTATTTTTACTTAATAAACTACACAGTTTCTTAGTATCAGGTTCGTACTTTGTGGCGAAGTAAATACCTTAATCGTTGTATATCCATTCTAATATTTATGACTTATAATTCCTAATTCCTTTTGGAATAAATACAGGAGTCTGGACAAAGTCAGCATTGCAATCTGAATTTATATTCACCTTTTAAATTCTTTACGACCAAATGTTTTAACGTTTTAAAATAATTCTGTTGCGTGCGATACACAGGAGTACTAGGGATAGATCAGAAAAGGGTTCCATGTCAGGCTTAAAAGTGGATTCAGGAGTATTATCTCTGGAATCCTCCATTGCAGAGAAATTTGAGGGAAATCCGAACTCAAGAGTTATTCTGGCAATGTAGCTGAAGCGAGTTAAAGGGAGTTTGCCACTTCCTTCCTTTCTGAATGATATCAGTTTTAGAAGATTTGAATCAAGATCTTCCTTCACTGGTTGTCTGTTAAATAAGTGCAATCTGATTATGGCAAAAGACCACTTGCTTCCAAATCAGAGGTCGAACATGTAATTAATGGTTTTCGCAAATAAATTCGTAACTTCAACTAATGGTGATCTTCCAACACTGGCATTCGTTTAAATAAATACAATCTGATTTTGGTATAAGACCACTTGCTTTCAAATCAGAGGTCGAACATTTTATTTAATGGTCTACGCAACTAAATTTTGCGACCAAATTTGTAACTTCAACGATTATTGAAAGTAATGAAATGCTTATAATGGTACTGGTCACTGTATCCTCTTACAGCTATAGTAGATTCACATCAACC
>NC_061098.1:32981356-33004119 GCF_015104395.2 Macrobrachium nipponense | reverse complement strand
AGATGCCATTTCAAAACGGAACTCATGAAGCGTCCGAAATGGGTCTTTTGCAGGCGAAGTCCTTTACCATCGGATGTTCAAGTCTCTACTAGCTCTCCTTTCTCCTCGCTGGAGCTTCGACGGATCTGAAGTCCTGTGGGAGGAATGCGAGCTGTTGTGTAACATGTGTACGAGTTTATCCTCGAATACAGAGAAAGGGAAGCAGTCTCTGTGGAATGCAGATGTTTGAACCATCTACGAAATATATTCGAATGCAGAGAAAAGAAAGTTGTCTGTGTGGAATGCAGATGTTTCATCAACACGTACTAGTTTATCCTTGAATACAGAGAAAGAAAAGCTGTCTTTAACTAAGACAATTTCGAACGCGACAGGAGAAATACTTCGTAACTATTATTGCTGCTTCAGTTGTATATCGAACTTTTTTTTTTTTTTTAGCTGATAAGTAAGATGGGTGAAAGAAGAGTTAGGGCTAACAGTTAAGTAGCTAACCAAGGTAGGGAATAGTTTAGAAAGTTAAGTATTAGTAAGAGTAATGTAAAGTGTGGTCTATCCACAATTTTATCGGGTAAGGGTACAATTTTTCCAACTAATATTAGCATAATACAATAATGATTTTACATTATATTAACATGGTAAATTGTACAGATTACATATTTTGAATTTTATTTCTTAATAGTATAATCATATTGTTAAAAAGTTCCGATCAATGGCGCCATGACAATCACGAAATACGCAGCTTTCAGTCCTAGCTGACCAGTTCCTTCGTCCTATAAAAGGAATCAAGGATAAATCCTTGTCAATTGTATTTGCGTAATAAAAAAGTATTTGCATTTAGTGGACATTTGATTCTTAATGTTCAATTGCTGATCTCTCGTAGTGTATTCCATCATACGATTATGTCAGATTATTATATCGAGTGTAACCGCTCTCAGTTGGCAGGAAGCGAATATCGTTTCATTGGTACGAAAGCTATCATTTAATCAGTCCCCTCCCCAAACCACCCTCTCTCTCTCTCTCTCTCTCTCTCTCTCTCTCTCTCTCTCTCTCTCTCTCTCTCTCTCTCCACTCGACACGTAAACGTTCAACCCTCTGAGGCTTATCCCAGCCACTATGATATTAGTTCGTCATTTAGCTTCTACGTAAGTTACGTTGGCTGACATTCATTAATACATATACCGTTTAATCAGCCAACGCTGACCTGTCTGTCTGTCTGTCTGTCTGTTTGTGCCAGTTCGAACTTCTCATTTGCATATGACGTCATATTTATTATTTGTCTATTTGTGTTTTTTTTTTACTTCAGGTTAATGTGCTCCTCCTTCCCTACCAACTGTTTAGCATCTGGCTACTGTCGGCCATCGTTGCAAACAATATATATATATATATATATATATATATATATATATATATATATATATATATATATATATATATATATATACTATATATATATATATATATATATATATATATATATATATATATATATATATATATATATATATATATATATATATATATATATATATATATATGCATAGATAGAATAATAATAGACAGTTTAATCAAGACATTTCATTTCCACTTTCGTACGTCATTTCTCCGCATTTCTACGTTGACATTTTTGCTCAGCGATTAGTTTTCAGTTTCATAATTCATTTCACAGCCACATTTTCACTTCTCTCCCATTACCCGAAGAAATTCTTTTAATTTTCGCGCTAGTTTTAATTTCGCAATGCCGCGCGGAAATAATGATACTGTCTTGGTGAAACGCGATCCTAGATTCATATTCTGCAAATTCTATTTCTAACCTTGGTATAAGCAGTGAAATATTTTAAGCTCCAGGAAGCTATCAACTGTAGAAGGTTTTGTGTTGTTTATTTATAAATAATTGCTGAGAGAATTTGATGAATAATTGGTAAACAACTATATGCTGAAGCTGATTTTATGTTGTTTAATAAATAATTACTGAGAAAAGAAAGCCCTATAAATATTCATTGAATAATTTCCACCGGTGATGGCCAGGACAACCTTATCAGTGCAACCTGAAATTTGAATTATGATTTAATTATACATTTTGACTGACAGCCGACAGCTCACGTTGTCATTTTGCTTCGCCATTCTGCAGTATTGGCTCAAGCAACAACAGCCAAGTAGCAACCAGGCCCGTTCTTCATTCCTCTCATCACTGATTACTAGAGCACATTTATTTTGTTTTTAACAGCAATCTATAGCAATAATATCGAAAAAGCACAATACGCAGCTCATTATGGAAGAAATCGTGTAATTGAATCTCCCCAATTTATTGGGAAATTGTCAATTTGCGATCTGCTTTCGTATTACATTAGTCGCGTTTGATCATAATTAGTCTATAAAGTCAAACATGCTATGCTTTCTCTCATCTCTCTCTCTCTCTCTCTCTCTCTCTCTCTCTCTCTCTCTCTCTCTCTCAATGCGGCTTTTAATGATTTCTCGCTGCTTGTGAAGGTGGAAATTAGCCTTATATATTTTCCTTTTTATGTCTATTATATATATATATATATATATATATATATATATATATATATATATATATATATATATATATATATATATATATATATTATAACCAATAATATTGTATATTATATATCTACATATGAATACAAATTTGATATAAAGTATATAATATATATTGTATATAAAATGATATTATATATGTGGTATTCATGTATTTTCCATATTCATATCCACAAACATCAATCCGCAAATATCCTATGACATCTCCTGCATTGTCCCTGTCCTCCATAAGGATCCACAGATTCCCAGTTTTGATAACGCCTGGAATGATTAATTGTCACTGCCATATCTATTCCATAGAATTGTCTATTTTACGCTACATAGGACAGCCCTATCAGAATGGTAGCATTATAATCATCACCTCATAGACTGACGCGCCCTGTGAAAAAAAAATATTTAGCTATCAACCATTTATTCTAAAAAAAAAAAAAATGTCCTGTTATTCTATAGAGCTAAAACATGGACATAGGTTCGCTTCAATGAAATGCTTTCTATACGAAGACTCTTGTACTCGAGAATATTAAATCAAATTTAAACATACAAGATGTCCTAGGAATGGAATTCGATAATAGGCTCAAATTAGAGCATTATATTCTCATCTCATTACGGGCATTAGTATGATAAATTGAACACATGTGTGTTACCACATTACGGGCAATAGGGACACATGAGAAAGTTAATACGTACCCCTTGATTTACCATTCCAGTCAAAATAGGTTTTGACTATTATTAACATGATAAAATGAAGACCACTTTCCCTACCTAGAGTTAATGACCGTAACGGATAGTTTCTGACAGTTGAAATAGGTTTTGCCTATCATTAACCATGGTCAAATGAAGACCACTTTGCTTACCTAGAGTAAATGACTGTTATGGCTTAATTGTTTGGCAGTTTAAAATAGGTTTTGCCTATTATTAACCATGATAAAAAGAAGAAAACTACGATTGCAAAGTGTTAATGACTGTATGGGATAAATTTTGAACATTTGTAATGTAAGAAAATGCCCATGTGGGCATTATTCCTTGAATGACTGAAGCAGGTTTATCTCTGGTTTCATTCAACGTCATAAAATGAAGACCACTCGCTTACCAAGCGTAATGACAGTGAGAGATAAATTAACATCTTTTAATTCTTCCATCATTTACCTGCGTGGTGTCACCCATTAATTCCAATTTTGATGACACGTTGATTACGTGTTGCGTCCGGTCACTTTGTATTCAATTGAGCCTAATGGCCAATTAATTCGGTTGCATATAGAGTAGTCATTATTTGGCGCCATATCGACGATGAAGATAAGCAGCTGGATTTTAAAATACCAGGCGTCATCATTTACAAGCAAATTGCTGCAGCAGCAGCAGCTGGGATGTCATGATTATGATAACCAGATGTTGAGGCTAATGGATATGACTGTATGTTTATTATACTAATGACTAGTATGGAAATCGTAATAATGTCTTCCAGAGTATGGAAACCGAAGTAGTGTTTCGCTTCAAGGAAGTCTTATCCGCAGAATTTAGTCCTGTTTCTCAATAGCTAGGGACCTTTCAGGCAATAAAATACACTGACACATAAGAAAAGAAATCTTCTCTCTAAAGTATTTAGTTATTTAGCTTTTTTAAATACAGTCTGTAAGGAAGATTTAATTAAAATCGTATTTATGGTTATGACGTATTTGTGCGTGTGATCGGGCGTGTATATAGGTGTGTGTATATATATATATATATATATATATATATATATATATATATATATATATAATATATATATATATATTATATATATATAGATATATATGTGTGTGTGTGTGTGTGTGTGTGGTGTGTGTGTGTGTGTCTGCATAGAGAGAGAGAGAGGGGGATGAACTTACGTATGTATGCATGTATGTATATGCCGCACAATTTAAGTGTGCTTTGAGCGCTCAACTGCGCATACGGGCATACACATTATCAATACACATAATAAAATTGCACCGTGGAATCGCTAGCTTCATAGTCGCTCATGTTTTTCAAAATCTAAAATCTGCATGAGTTCGCCCTTCTGTTTGCAGTCCGATATGGGCGGCTGTTCGGTGGAAGTTTATGAAGTCTGATATTCGATGCGGGCGCGCAGGAGCGCACGAAAGCACGCCCTTTGCTTTTGAGTTATGACTGCGTGCTTTCCGTCTGATTGTGGCTGCCTCATTTTTCGCATGATGTAAATGGTCTTTCGCGTGTAAATTGTCGCTTACTCGGGGAGTAAGCCTACAAACTATTTTATTGTTATTATTGCTGCTGTTGTTGTTGTTGTTGTTAGGGAGGTCGAAAAGGCCTGAAAAGGCTGTTTCGCGTTGAGTTAAGCATACAGGAATTTTAGGATAGGATATTTAAGATTTATTTACCAGAATGAAAATGTAAAACATAAATAACGTACATTTTAAACAGTACATAACAATTAATTCTAATAAAATACAGCGTATTTATTTTAATTTTCGCTGATGAAAAAACGCGCTATTTGACTGTAGATTTCAGCACGCGGCACGAGTAAGCTGGAGGTCGGATCACACCTTGTTCCTTCCTCTTTCGTAATCTCGTTTTGAAAAGGCTGGTGTCTTCTGGGGGGGGATGGGGGGGGCGGCGGGGGGGGGGGGGGGTTAGTAGGTCAACCACAAACAAATTGACATTTGTTCTTGTGTATATGCAAGCTTTGTCGACAGTGTCCTATTTCCATCTACGATCAAATAAGAAGACGTCTGTCTCTTCACATCTATGATATGATATTTTCAGTAACTAAAATAACTACTAATAAAACAAAGCACTCGAAATAGCCATTTCTATGCAGATCCGGATCACAGTTCCAATGAGCATGTGAAAAATATCACTAGATATTATATCATCCGCTGACTGATTCCAAATGATTAAAGCGACCGCAATAAATATGACATATAATGACATATGAATGAAAGAACAATATCATTGGGGATCGATTACCTAACATTCCAAACCATCCAACATTTAATGACTCGAATATTAATGATCCCCTGTAACGGAAATGATTGTTTAATACATTATCATGACTGTAATTTCGATACAATTAATTCCTGCTGTAGTACGCGTTGCCGATCCTTTTATCGAATGCAAAGCCTCATCGTAATAATGGTGCTGAGAATAATACATCATAAACTGTAATTCATCATAAACTGTTCATAAACTGTGATAACTCTTACTGAAAGACATTCCTTAACTAGCGTGAAACTCTAGCACATTGAGGCTTCCTATTTGAATAACTATTAATTTTTCATGACCAAAACCAGCAAAAATAACCGAAAGAATTTCAATGTAAAAAGAATCATTTAAAAATAAGTCTCTATCATTTCTGGTGAAAAATAGTTTGCCAATAACTATATTTCATTTTCCTAATTAATGTATAGCCATAAGCCCCTTTTCAATCCTTCTAACTCCACATTTAACCACGCAAACAATTCGTCGTTAACAGGTTCACCTGCTCATCTCTCATTTGCATATATCCGCCACATTTTCCTTCCAAAGGGAGAACTGTCTCAACGGGCACTTGATACGTTCCGACTTCGCCTTCCCAAGATACTCATTTCTGTTCCAGGTCCTTCGCAAACATCTCGATATCAGACCTTCTTTGCGAAGCCTCTTCTTTCATTCAGTTAGCTTCTATTACATGTAACTCCCAAAGACATCTATATTAATACCCCTTGTTCAACCATTTCACCGACAAATTTACTTACCCCTTTAACACCTTGCAAACACTTGCAAACTCTTATCAATAGCATCTTCAGTTTCTCCTCATTGCATAGCATCTGTAAACATCAGTCATTCCACGCTCCAATCACGACCCTTGTCTTCTCTAGGGGAACTTTGTAGTTGCATCTCAAGTCCTTTGTCTAACGTCTCAATTGATTTCATCCGCTAAGATAATGCGTCGAGTTGAATGTCTGGTAGTCTACTACTCTAAAAATAAGTCGACTTCTAATATCAGTAGTTGTACTTTCATAAGAAGAAATTCTTTGGAGTTAAGAAGGATCCGTATATAATAAGAATGATATATTTTTATTATTATTATTATTATTATTATTATTATTAGGAAAAGTAAATCCACAGTAATATCTGATCTGTTATTTAAAATACAAAGCAGAGAGCTTTCGAAGACCTGCACGGTCCTCCTTGACAAGGAGGACCGTGCAGGTCTTCGAAAGCTCTCTGCTTTGTATTTTAAATAACAGATCAGACATATTACGGGTGGATTTACTTTTCCATTTTATTTTATTAACTCATGTGATTATGAGGTTTCTTTGGATTATTATTATTATTATTATTATTATTATTATTATTATTATTATTATTATTATTATTATTATTATTATTATTATTATGACATTTTCAAGAAAACAGTGTAAAGCAAAATTATTTCAAGAGAATAACAAACACTTGAGTACTTTTGACAAACATAAACGTCAAATTCTGAATAGTCTTAAACCTAATTATTATTATTATTATTATTATTATTATTATTATTATTATTATTATTATTATTATTATATTATAAGACTTTATCAATGTTGCCTTATAACGTCAAAATATACAAGAACAACCCTATTACTAAACGCATGAAAGTGTAGCTGAAAAAAAAAAAACCATCCTAGACTGAACAACAATCCCTCAGGATCAAGAAAGCCCCCACTAGTTCTTGTCCGTAAGATGCTATTCATAACCAAAGGTCGTCTCTCTCGCCCGTCATTATTGCTAACCCAAGGTCAGTCCAACTTGAATTTCGCACGAGGCACTTCTCACTGCGTCTCATTCTGATTCGTAAAGAAAGTGTCGGACAAAAATCATAATGAAGGCTGTCTTTTGCGACTGAGGTCTCGTCTTTCAACTTCCACTCAACGAGGGAAAACAACTTGCAATGTTTGTGAGGAAGCTGTAAAACACCGTTCTATAAGAGATTCCTTATTGCGAAAATACGCGGCAGGGTGGAATACAAGACAAAGTGATGAACACTGTTTGTCAGGATTTTATCTCACGGATATTAAAGAGGTATTTTTCCAATGCATTTTTATTTTCCCTTGCAAACAATCTCTCTCTCTCTCTCTCTCTCTCTCTCTCTCTCTCTCTCTCTCTCTCTCTCTCATTGGCATTATGAAACATCTTTTTCCTAGTTACCTCTCTCTCTCTCTCTCTCTCGTTGGCATTATGAAACATCTTTTTCCAAGTTACTTCTCTCTCTCTCTCTCTCTAGCGTGGCATTATGGAAAACCTTTTTCCTAATTACTTCTCTCTCTCTCTCCTCTCTCTCTCTCTCTCTCTCTCTCTCTCTCTCTCTCGTGGCATTATAGACATCTTTTTCCAACCGTCCCTCCTCTCTCTCTCTATCTCTCTCATCTCTCTCTCTCTCTCTCGTTAGGTATTATAAAGCATCTTTTTTTTTTTCCCAGTTACTTCTCTCTCTCTCTCTCTCTCTCTCTCTCTCGTCTCTCTCTCTCTCTGAACTGAAAATAATATCCTCTATGCACATTTGCTTGCGGCGTTGCGCAACAGAGGACACAAAAGCACAGGATTTTTGTCGAGTCAAAACACAAAGGATAAAGCAAGGTGAATTGACAATCACAGTTCAACGACTCTCAGGGAATGAATTAACAAACCTCCCACCATCAGCTGCGATGGACAAACGAAAGCCAAAAAATAAAAAACCCGCAATAATTTAAAGAAAAAGGAGAGAGAGAGAGAGAGAGAGAGAGAGAGAGAGAGAAGAGAGAGGAAGGACAGTCATTTTTTTTGTTTCTAGTGAAGGACAAATGTATATCACGCAATAAATTAAAATGAATTATATTTTCCACAAATGAGAGAGAGAGAGAGAGAGAGAGAGAGAGAGAGAGAGAGAGAGAGAGGTCATTTTTGTTTCTAGAGAAGACGAATGTATATCACGATTTTAATATGTTAGAATTAATTATATTTTCATTAAATGATATATATATATATATCTATATATATATATATATATATATATATATATATATATATATATATATATATATAAATATTTATTATATATATATATATATATATATATATATATATATAAAGAGAGAGAGAGAGAGAGAGAGAGAGAGAGAGAGAGAGAGAGAGAGAGAGAGAGAGAGAGAGAGAGAGAGAGAGAGGTCATTCTTGTTTGAAGAGAGGAGTACACAACACGCAATTAATAACATCAATATCAATCATATTTTCCACAGAAACCAATTATTCAAACAACCATCTCCAGATACCAAAAGTCTCATTCATTCAATAAATGCCATCACCTCAACGAAGAATTACAGATGAATGATTAACTTAAAAAAACAAAAAAACAAAAAAATAAAAACATCGTCATCGTTAGGAAAGATTTCACAATGAAAACTGTTGTCACAGTGAACATAAATGTTATCGAAAACTGTCCCACACTGGAGCCTTGTTTCCGAATGGCATCTGAGAGTAACAGCCAGGAAGCACAACAACGGCAGTACGAAAAGCGCTTGAAAAATGGTTCGAGCTCCGAAAATGGACATCCTGCAATGACACTCGCCATTTGCCAAAGACGAGGGACCTTTATTAACGGCTTCTAATTTAGCCCAGTGGCCATTTTTCCAAAGGCTATTATGGCCGGACCGAGGGTTTATTAATGAACCTTCCCCTTGCTGAGTGACTTTGGGTCTTCCTCAGATAGTGACCCCGCAGGGGAGTAGTGCCGTCAGTGGACATCATGCAGTGCACTGTAGGCATTAAAATTAAGGTTCTTTGCAGCGTGCCTTCATTAGGCCCCTATAGTAGATTCACTTCAACCGTGCATCTGATATCTAGGCCACTCCCTTACGACGTTCTTGATTGGCTGTTGATAAGGCAATCACAGGGCTGGGAACTCTCAGCCTTTCGAGAGAGTTCACATAGGCAGGATGCATGTTCCACCTCTCCGGAGGGATACTCTTATCAACAGCCACTCCGGAGCGTCGTAAGGGACGGGCCTAGACATCAGATGCACGGTTAATGTGAATCTACTATAGCTGCAAGGGGATACAGTGACCAGTGCCATATAAGTATTTCGTTACTTTCAATAATCGTTGAAGTTACAAATTTGGTCGCAAAATTTAGTTGCGTAGACCATTAAATAAAATGTTGGATCTTTGATTTGGAAGCATGTGGTCTTATACCAAAATCAGATTGTATTTATTTAAACGAATGCCAGTGTTGGAGGATCACCATTAGTTGAGTTACGAATTTATTTGCAAAAACCATTAAATAAAATGCCCGACCTCTAATTTGGAAGCAAGTGGTCTTTTACCAAAATAAAATAATATTTGTTTAACAGACAGCCAGCGAGGGAAGAACTTGATTCAAATTTTCTATAACTGATATCATTCAGAAAGGAAGGAAGTGGCAGACTCCTTTAACTCGCTTCAGCTACATTGCCAGAATAACTCTCGAGTTTCTCTGCAATGGAGGGATTCCAGAGATAATACTCCTGAATCCACTTTTAAGTCTGACATGGAACCCTTTTCTGATCTATCCCTAGTACTCCTGTGTATCGCACGCAACAAAATTATTATTTTGAAACGTTAAAACATTTGGTCGTAAAGAATTTAAAAGGTGAATATAAATTCAGATTGCAATGCTGACTTTGTCCAGACTCCGGTATTTTATTCCCAAAAGGAATCAGGAATTATGAGTCATAAATATTAGAATGGATATACAACGATTAAGGTATTTTTCATTCGCACCACAAAGTACGAACCTGATATTAATAAACTGTGTAGTTTATTAAGTAAAAATAAAGAGAAAAAAAACTTGTTTTCAATCGTGAAACTTCGTACAATGATAACTGAGCCTCGAAACGAACGCTTCAAAAATTCTTAAAAATTTTGTGAATATAATATCCTTTTCAGCGCTTGATGGTCTCACAGGTCCCTGCACTTGGCCTTTGAATTAAATTCTATATTCAAATCCACTTTCAGATTTATAGCTGCAAAGAAATATAACCTCCAACTTTGCAAAACAGAAAGAAACCTCCCAAACCGAAGTTATATCCCGAGTGGTTGAATGTTTCCAAAGTTATAAAGGGCTAAAATTCGTGGAGGGAGGTTGATATCTTTACAAATTCGTTTATTGTGGCCATGTCTAGGGTAGAGGTGAGACTTGCAGTACACTGGACTGATACCACTATTATGTATTGACTCGATTTACTTGAATTGAAATGTGATTTAAATCAAGTCTGGCTACTCTCCATATGCCTTCTGTAACCTTTCCCTTAAAAAAAAAAAAAAAAAAATACCCAGAATCTTCTTTGACGATGGTCGTCTGTAATGGCAAAATGTCTGCCAAAATAAGGAAGGGATTTAGTTCTCCCCTGGAGGAAACACCAAACATTTTTTAGGGAATATCCAACATACTTCGATGAAATGTGGGTCTTCTATGTTCGATAAAAGTTTACGAAACCTTATGGAAACAGAATTTAAAAATATGACAATTTTAACAATGTTCTGACTCTGAATGGCCGTGGTATTTTGAGCAAAACCTTTCAAGTTGTGTGAAAAACATTATACCAGGAGTTTTTCATTCGTGTTTTTTTAACTAAACACATCAGGAAATAAAAACAAATGTACATTCTAGAAATTTTATGAAAAAATTATCTACAAGGTTTACAAGTTGAAGAAAATTAAATCTGGAGAGTTTCATTTTTTAAAGTTTCTTTTTAATGACCAAATACATCGGGAAATAGGACAAATATAAGTTTTAGAATCCTAAGAAAAAAATAATAAAAAAGTAAGAAATGAATCCTAATTACTGTAATATTAATTCCGTAAGAAATCAGAACATCGAACGGTAAATCAATTTACCTTGACCTAATTTTCATTCTTAACATTCATTAAGATTCTGGAAGCACAGAACTTAAACAATGAATGTACAGAATGTCCTTAAAACTTGTCATAATATAATTACGAGGAAAGAACTTACTGTTACAGCAACACTTTCTACTGTAATTGCCATTGTTCTCTTTGTTACCTCACCCACGTCTTACTATTAAACAATCCCCCCTCCTACACCCCTACCAACCCAATCACCCCCCATCCACTACCCCTCAGCCATATAGTTATTATATATCTCCCACTACCGCCATGCTTTTTCATAATAATCCTTTTCATTCGGTTTCTCGTTTCGCTGGATTTCCCGCGAGGATATTTCCGGCTCTAATGAGCGACAGGTTTTTCCTTCCTGTTGTGAGAAAAGTATTCTAGGAAGGTGATACAGCTATGGTTTCTATGATGTTAATTTATCTCATATCCTACAGATACTGTGTGGCCATCATTAGTATAATTCCGTAAAATAAATCGGCAATGGTGATGACATTTCTCTTTCTCTTTCAAACGTACGACAGAGTCTAGCTAACCACGTATATGTCTGTTTCATAAGTTAATATTTTTTTTTATATAAAATTATATGAGACATGCTTCTGTAAATATAGGAACGAGATACTTACCTTTTTATCGTTTACCTTTCTGATCATTATTACAGTTATCGTCAAATAGGAACCTATTAATTCATCGAAGAATGTATTGGCATGCAGACTGAAATCCAACCATTAATCATTAATTAAGGAAAATGATGGTTAGACAGAAGGAAAAACGAGGGAAATGACAAGCGGAGAAACAAGAATGACAGACAGATTCTGGCTTTGCCCGACAATTTTTGCAAAATTAGAAATATGAAAAAGGAAAAAAAAAAATGCTGGCTTTTCCCGGACTATTTTTGCAAAATTGAAAAATATGAAAAAGGAAAGAAAAAAAAAACCTGGATTTTGCCTGATTATTTTTGAAAAAATAGAAATGTGAAAAATGAAAAAAAAAAAACAATGCTGGCCTTTCGGACTATTTTTTTTTGGCAAAATAAAAAATATAAAAAAAAAGCATAAAAATTTAAAGTAATAAAAAAAATATCGTTCTGTCCATACCAAAACCGGATACAAGCCAGTATTGTTCAAGGCCAGCTTCATAAAACACCTTTTTCAGACCAGAATTATCGTGCGTTTACAAGCGCATACACAAGAGCAAATGAAGAATCTAAAACTGTAGGAAATGCAAGAGTAAGAAAATCGATACAGACCCCAAGGACCCAGACCTTTTCCAAAAATCAATACCTTGATGGAATCTCATCAAATTCGAGCGGCGCAAAGACTCGACTATTAAGAGACAAACTGGAGCGTTCGGTTACATCGAAGGTCTTCATTTTAAACGAGGCTGCAGCCAATATGTTTGGCAAATAAGGATAAAGTTGGAACATCGGATAAGACAGGAAGCAAACTGAAACAATTTCAAATATATGTCCCTCTCACAAAGGGGTCCAAACTGAATTTATTGTTTCACCCATGCTGAACAGTTTCAACAACATCGTCTATTTATGCAATCCACATCCTTTCAACTTTTCTTAACCTTTGTATTATACTGTGGATAATATTGATCTGACCATCTCTTAATACTGATATCCGATATAAAAACTTGCCTTCCAATATGGAGAAAAGCTTTTGAGTCCATTTTAAATTCCAGATTGTCATCACATGGACATGTCTCCGCTTCTTATATTTCTTTAGCTATTTTTGTTTTTCCTTTCTTCCTTCAGATTTTTTTTCCACTTACTCCAAAACATCTATACTACAAGCCTTTTTTTCAATTTCTATAGCCGAAATAAATTTTCTTTGAGTTTATTATACTTCCATTGCAAAAAAAAAATAGAAGTAAGTCAGAATTTGGTAGCCTAAAATTTTTTTCAAAAATCTAACTAAAAAAACCAGATGAATTATAAAAAATCAAATCTTTTTGTATCGACTTAATATGCCACCGAAAAAGTTTACTGACAATCAGCTACAACAAATCTAGTTGGTTTACTCAAAACAACTTGACAAAATCATGAACGGTATACAGCTTCTATAATTTACAATCCGTCGACTGCCATAAAACTGGCAAAATCTAACGAAAAAAAAGCATCATGACGGCATTCTTTATTATCAAAATCCATCAACTGCTATACAACTCTGGCGAATATATTCCAAGAAACATTAATGAATTTCCCACAAAATCCTTGTGATACAAAAAAAATAATAAATAAAAAAACTGCTCTAATCAATTGACACCGCTAAAAGCTCATTTATCCCAATTCTCATTAGCGACCAAATTGCTTCCCCCCACACCCCCCACCCCATAGCGACATTGCCCTCCCCCACACCCCCCACCCCAATCATATTTAATTGCTAATCAAAGTTTGAGAGAGAGGACTTAGTCAGTAATCCCCTTGTCAGAGGCATATTTTGATGGACCGTTATTAATGACGGTCATTGAAATCGGCCATTACACTTAAAAAAACTCGTTTTTTCGTCTTTTCTCGGGGAGTAAGCCTACCAAGTTACTTAGTTGTTGTTGTTGATGTTGTTCTTGTTAGGGGGATAGGAAAAGGTTTATGAAGAGCCTAAAAAATGTATCGAATGTGATTCTAGTGCTATTGCGCAAAATCACTAAAGGCCACAACGAGATATAAACGACGCTAAGAGAACACTATTACTTTGACATATATATATATATATATATATATATATATATATATAGATATATATAAATTTATATAACATATATATATATATATATATATATATATATATATCTATATATATATATATATATATATATATAGTTTGTGTGTATGCTCGTGTGTGTGCGCGTGTGTTTGTGTGTGTGTGTGTGCATTTGCAATATCCACAACTACCTCCTCAGCTTTGTGATTTATCGCTCATTTCTGTAAGGTCATAACTACAATTCTTGAATACAAATGAAGAAAAAAAAACGAATCATCACCTCTTGAACACAAAATATCAAAGAAATTAAGCGAGAAGAGTAAAAGATGGACGTGAGATTGAAACACACGAGAGAGAGAGAGAGAGAGAGAGAGAGACAGGTAAAGTTCACCTAAGTGATGAAATTCAGGTCGAGACAATTAGCATCCAAAACGGGCAAAACTTCCGCCCAATTACGACAGAGCCGATGAGTCATTTTCGCTTCTCTTTTTACCCTAAAGTGGCTGATTCTTAGATTATGAGGCAACTTCACCTTCCGGCAAGTTACAAGTAATGGAGTGTAATTGACAGAGCAAAGAGTTCCAGCGCTTATTTTTGTCCGAAGCGATAACTTTCTTCCCAGTATTTTCCCCGCTCGGTTATTGCTCTTGACTGCAGACGCTCTCTCTCTCTCTCTCTCTCTCTCTCTCTCTCTCTCTCTCTCTCTCTCTCTCTCTCTCTCTGGTATATTTATGCACCCGGTAAATTGATTTGTATTTTCGTAAAATTTGAAATGTTAATTCCTTCATTTTTATCACTTTTCGCATCTTACCTAACTTTTTAAATCGCATTAAAATTTTAAGCAATTGTTTCCTTATGCATATGAAGAGTTTTCCAAGTTCCAAATTTACTCTCTTACCCAGTAATTATGGATTAATCCAGTGTGTGTCTCCACCTGTCGGAGGTCTGCATTCTTTTCATTTCACTTTCTGCCTCCTTCTTATTCTTCACTTTCAGCCTCCATTCATTATTCGTTCACTTTCTTCCTCGCATTCGTTATTCATGCGCTTTTCTCCCCTCCATTCATTATTCATTCACTGTTTCCCTCCATTCATTATTCATTCACCGTCTCCCTCCATTCATTATTCATCCACTTTCTTCCTCCATTCATTATTCATTCACTTTCTCCCTCCATTCATTATTCATTCACTGTCTTCCTCCATTCATTATTCATTCACTGTCTCCCTCCATTCATTATTCATTCGCTTTCTTCCTCCATTCATTATTCATCCACTTTCTGCCTCTACTCATTATTCATTCTTTCTCATTATCAATAGTAGTTGTTGTCGTGGACAAATATTAGCTAAAATACTGACTTTAAGCTAATCATTCATATAACATACATAATAGTAATTATCAAAGCTTGTAGACAATCCACAAAAAAACCATATTAATAAATAAATACCAAAAACTATATATCAATCAAAACAATGGGACACAATTATAATATCCCAAAAATGCGTAACAGTTTTATAACGCAAAAGAGATCAAGAGCTTCGCTGACACTCGGAATAAAAATCTGCATTCACGTCATGGTAATTAAATTCTCCAAATAAACGATTCCTTCAGCGAAGACTATATACTTACCAAGCAAACCGAACACTGACATCCTGATCGCTCCAATTCCCCGCTTATATACCTTTAATAAACGCAAAGTGCAGGTTCAATGTTCAAACTAAACGTTTCGCCCGGGTGCGATAGAAGTCAATTTGAACGGCCACGGATATTCGTGACCCAGCTATTAGGAGGTCAATTCTAAATCACTTTTACGTCCCCGATATCTTGGGCAATTTCTGCTGCAATGGAGGGTCGTAGAAATCAACGAATGGGCGACGTATATCTAATCTCCATCGCGGCTAGTTTGATTAGGCATTCTGAGTGTGAATCGACGCTCGGGTGATCAGAGGTTATTTTGAAAGTGTTCGTTTACGAAAGAGGTTTGTGGAAACTATCGAGGAGACGTTAACTGCCTAAAAGAACAGCCTCAAATGATTCAGGTCATAGGCTAATTACTACGTTGACTATTAAATGTAGCTAAATACACGACTTATACGTCACTCTAATCACACTATGAACGCCAACAGAATAAAAATGAAAAAAAAGAAGGCAAAAAAGCTAATACCCCCACAACAAGAACAACAACAAAGTAGTTTGTAAGCCCGAGTAAGCCAAAATTACCGACCTCAATGTCTGGCCAAAATCAATGACACGTCTCATCACCAAAGAATTATTTATACCCACTAAGCCTTTCATTTCTCTCTCTCTCTCTCTCTCTCTCTCTCTCTCTCTCTCTCTCTCTCTCTCTCATTTAATCTTTTTCATCGTTTTCATCGTTTTCCTAATCATCAGAATATCATTCCTTTCCACGAAGGATATTCCTTATTTTTCTCTCTTTTTCCCCCACTTCATTACACCTTTTTCTCGACGATCGTATATTCCCATTATTCGCATTTCTTCAGGCGATCGTCTCCTCAGAAGAAATCTTAATAGATTTTCTTGTTTGACAAAAGAGTAAAAATATTTCCAACCATTTCTCTTCATTACGCGATTTCGTAACTGCATAAGAGGAGACTAATGTCTCTGGGGTAATCATATTCTAATGTATTTTTTATTGATATTTTCTTTTTATTATTATTATTTGTGATATATTTTGTAAGGCAAAATTGCTGGATTCTCGTAAATTGTTCAAATTGGGGTTTTCAGTTTTTCGGAGGAAGGTCAAACCGGAAGCGCTTGGCCTTTGGCCGGATTTTAATATATTCCATTTCTAAGTAGAAAGCTTTAGCTTCCCATTCCAATTCCAAGTCGAAAGCTTTATCTTTCCATTCCAATTCCAAGTCGAAAGCTTTAGCTTTCTATTCCAATTCCAAATCGAAAAAGCTTTCCATTCCAATTCCAAGTCGGAAGCTTTAGCTTTCCATTTCAATTCCAGTTTCGAAAGAATCGTTCGATGACAGCGGTCGATCTCATTCCCCGTCGGTGGCCAAATGCCAACCGCTGTAGGACCCTCGAGGTCCACTCAGCGCTGAAAGGGAAATGGAGAGGTGTGAAAGGTGGAACAGGAGAGGAGGTCGAGGAAAGTGAGACGGGAGGAAGACGAAGACGACGAAAGGAGGATAGGTCAAGTTCGTTGCAAATTGCATTTCATTCGCTTTGAACGACACTCGACTTCATTCTGCTGATCGCCCGAAAGAGAACTTGAACGAGGTGAAACGCCTCTTCAGTCACAGTTCGTTTTTTTTCTCTTTTTTTTTTTGTGGGGGGGGGGGGGGTGGGGGGGGGCGGCGGGGGCGGGGGTGGGGGGAGAGTCCCTGACGAGTTTTCGAAAGCCCGGTTACACGTAACGTTCTCCGAAATCGCTCGACATTGATGCATTAAACGTTAGAAGACTGAAAATAATTGAGTTTATAGAAATAAAAGTCGATTTTGAATATGATAGAATCAGTAATTTGAAATTTTTTTCGTTAGTTAAGTTTTTAAATTGTTTTACATGAAATAATATATATATATATATATAGATATATATATATATATATATATATATAATATATATATATATATGAATAACTTGCTCATGAGATATATAAAACGTGTGTGTGTGTGTATATATGGTATGTATATACATATATGAAGTATGTATGTTTGTATAGGTAAATAGATTTTTACCTATAACAAACATACATACATTCATATATTTGGATATATACATACCATATATACACACACACACACACACGTTTTATATATCTCATGAGCAAGTTATTCATATATATATATATATATATATATATATATATATATATATATATATATATATATATATATATATATATATATATATATTATATATATATATATATAATATATATATTCATAGTACACACATATGTATATTCACATACATACACACATATATACATATACATACATACATACATTCAGTACATTCCGACATGAATAAACGAAGAGACCTGCCCTGTTTCATCACTGGTCAAATAAAAGTGGAGAACAGGACTTGAGCGAATAAGATACCAATTTAATACCCGAGTTTTTCCACTAGCGCCATTTAACAAAACAATAATGCTGAATTGGCAGTTTTATACTAAAAGCGATCTTGCTTCTCTCAGCTAATGGAACATCCTGTTTTCTTATGGGAAAAAACACTGAATCTGGTTTAGTGTCAGCTTTATCCATTATGAGTAAATGGGCGGTTTTCTGATGATCTGTCTAGGAGATTGAACGCATTTGGGTCTTGTCAAAACGATACATGTTATTTTTCAGTGATTATTATAGACAGCGAGAATGAGTAGATAAGACGGTCTTGTTCAGTGATAAAAGTGAGTGACGGATTCAGAATTAGAAATCATACATTTGGGAGTTACCCAATCAGAAATGAAACGTGCAATTGAATTTAATGGACAAATAGCACTGCAGAGAGAGAGAGAGAGAGAGAGAGAGAGAGAGAGAGAGAGAGAGAGAGAGAGAGAGAGAGAGAGAATGTAATATAGCACCTACCACAAACTCTATTTGTAACCTACAGATATCCTTTCTGCAGAGAGAGAGAGAGAGAGAGAGAGAGAGAGAGAGAAGTACCCACAACAAATTCTATTTTTAACCTGCAGATATCATTTCCGGAAAGAGAGAGAGAGAGAGAGAGAGAGAGAGAGAGAGAGAGAGAGAGAGAGAGAGAGAGAGACTAACATAGAAGAATAAAATTATCTATAAAAAAAAGAAGAAAAACAAAGAACTAAAATCGATCCTGGGAAGAATGCTAATTGAGGGTACAAGGGAACAGTATAGGTAATTGAGAACAGTCCCCAGAGGGTGATGGAAACCTACGTATATAAGAGGTAGACGTCTTTACCCAAATGAAAGGTTATAGGAGAAAAATGGAAATTCTCAAGCATCATAACATTTTAGATATTAAGACCTCGTCCACCATTTTAATATAAAGAAAATACACAGAAATGCAAAATGGATTCAAATTTTGAGTCACTGTCTAACTCTTCAAAAAATTATTATGAAAAAAAAATCTATTACTTTTCAATACAAAAAAAATCACAAACACAATCCCCCTCTGTTACCACGAACAGAATTTACAAGATTTACGAATGTGTTCATATCTGTCAAATAAAAAAACTATTAATTAATTAATGAAAATAACACTATAGCATTTCAAAAAAATCACAAGAAAATATTCCTTTGTTACTTAGTACATTATTTACGACTGACTTCATATCTTCTAAACTGAAAAATAAGGACAAGAAAAAAACTATATAAAAAAAAGTGCTCATATCTTCCAAATAAATAAAAACAACAAGGAAAAGAAAAAAAGAAAAAACTCGTTGGCAAAAGAGCCTGGCCACCTGCAATCCATAAAATGGATATAAAGAATATTTTTACGGCTTATTTTTTTTGGCCATCTTGGTTCCTGCGCTGAAAAGGGCCCCAGATACAAAATAGAGGGAGGGACAGGGATCCGGGGAGTTTGACAAGGGTATCCTCTTGGAGGGGTGTGGGTCTGAAGTCTATACATACATACATGCTTAAAAAATCACAGTAGATGCACGTGACTTCATTGAATAAGCGAATACAACAGGAAAATGATAATTAGAAATGCAAGCGCTTTCGTCTTTACTAAGACATTGTCAAGGAACGAATGAAATTCAATTGGAGAGAAAGGTCTCAGGTACACAAGAAGGTCAAGAATACCAAATGGTTAATTGTGAAAAGGGTAAAAATTAAAAGAGATAATCCAGGATTATCGGATATCACACGGTCACAAACCTAAACAGATTTTACCCTGAGCGAAATTACAAAGTATCTTTACAGTCCAAAACATGTAAAAACTGAATATATTAATTTTGTTGCTTATTTATCTATAAATTTTTTCATTATGAAAGCATCAAGTTTAAATAAACCAAGACTTAAATTTAGAACATTTTTATTATTTGACTTGATGAAACAAGATTCAATGATATTCCTTTTAACTGTGTCATTACATGGGATTAAGGCTCTTGCTTGACTCCAGTTAATGATCTAAATCTCTCATATGAACGAATAATGCATTCGATATTTGCCCAGTTCTCACAGAATATTGATGCTGTTTGAGACGTTGTGAAAGATATTTACCGGTCTGTCCGTAATAGACTTTATCACACTTTTTCCAAGGAATTTCATATATGCAGCCTAGAAGATCTTTAGGAGAATTTTTGATTACCAAGCTCTTGACATTAATATTACTGAAAACAACATTTATGTTAAAAAGCTTTAATATTTTAGGAATATCTAAAAACCTTTCATCATAGGGTAATTTTAGAATGTTATCCTTACTAAATTCAAGTTTGTCATTAGTTGAAAAAAATGTTTTTCTAGCTCTTTTCCATGCTACATCTACAAAAGTCCTTGGGTATTTAAGTTTCAATGAAATATCATAAATAGTTTTAATCTCAGCGTCAATAAACTGCAGGCTACAGACACGTAAAGCCCTTAGGAATATCCCAGAAAAAACAGAGAATTTACAGTTTGATGGTGATTGGAGTAGTAATGAACAAAACCCAACAAATATAAACCAGAATAAGAGAGAGAGAGAGCAGAGAGAGTAGAGAAGAGAGAGAGAGAGTGAGAGATAGAGAGAAATGTAAGCGAACCCAGAGCATTTTTCTCGCTCTGCATAGTACACAGGATGATTGATTAGCCAATATCATATATCCGTAATCAACGGCGTCGGGCCCCAGTCGAGCGAATCATTGGATCCGGTAAAGATTGTCAATAAATATAACAAATCCAATCTTCACCCTACCCCCAACTACCACACCCTCCCCCAACCGCCTGGAACCCCCACCCGCAAGGCCCACAACACACTTCTTTCAGTTTCAATTTTCTATCAGATAATATTTAACAGCAAACTAAGAGAAAGAGAGTACATCATTCAATAACAAATATTCACTCGGAGTACTAAAAGATCGATGCTGCAACTGAAGTTTTTGTTTAATAACCCGAAGAATTTCAAATTTCAAAGTGACGGATTTTAAACTGAGAAATGATGAAGCACATAACAAGAGTATTATCATCATACGAGCTTGCTGGCGCGCGCTACACTGCTTTGGAACCCGGAGCGCGCTACACTGCGCTGGAACCCGGCGCTAGCCCGTCGTGTCTCCCCTACCCTTAAGATCTCCTACCTACCACGCCCCCCAATCCGGGGCGGACAAGCATGAAAGATCCACTTGGATTTATCATTATAGAAAGCTAGAAAGTAGAGACTGCCATCGCATACGTGCCATTTCTCAGTTCGCTTAGAGTTTTACCTTGGCTACAACTAAATTGCGGAATAGTTTGTCTAGTGCAGTTGTTGAAATTCATTCCTGCTGTAGTCTGCTGTAGGCTACTGAATTCCAGGTGTATCGGTTTCATTTCCTGAACTTTATATTTATTCATTCGTCACCTTTTCCTATGGCTTGCCTCTATAGTCTGTTGACTCTGTCCATAATTCTTTTCAGCTGCAGATTTAAAGAAAGAAAATATGAAGTCAGAAATACATATTTTAAATAGACGAGTCTCCCGGTCTTCCAGTCCATGCACAGTAATCGGATCTGCTACTGTTATCAAAGTGGAAAAATTTCCCTGCATATTCTGTTTTTTTTCTTCTTCTTCTTCTTCTTCTTCTTCTTCTACGTCTTTTCTCTGTTTATTGAAGCCTTTCGGAGTCGGGAATTGAAATTCCTTTGATAGCCTTACAACAGAGGAAAATTTTTTGATGACACTCGCTTACAATAGGCTTTAGTTTTTTGTTTTACTTCTTTCATTTCTAACGTTTGCGTGTACACACGCCCATACAAATACACACACACACACACACACACACACACACACACACACACACACACACACACACACATATATATATATATATATATATATATATATATATATATATATATATATATATATATATATATATATATATATATATATATATATATATATATAATTTCCTAATGGGAGGTATTTGTGTACCGCTACTGCTTGTATGACAGGGAGACACCTCCACACACAAAAACAAATGAAGATTTATCAAAACGAAAGACCCACGTGATCAGCTATGTCACCGTTACTCAAAACGAAGGAATAGGTCTATGTGGAACCAGCCTAGAGGGCCTCCAAGTTAAAAAAAAAGAAAAATAAAAAATAAAAAAAGTGAACAGTGACGATTTAAAATAGCCTCTCTCTTAATCTTGAAGGATTGTGTGACTTCTAAAACATTGACTTTCTTTGTGTATCTCTAAATATTGGAAGTTGTCTGTTTCAAAAGCTCTGTTTCGGGCAACATTTTTATATATTGCAAAATAGAGGTTCAACGGCAGCTTTGAAACCAATGATAACGTGAACCTAACAGCGTTCAAAAGTCTAAAATCCTGTATCTTTCACTGCTGCACCTTTTATAGACTGGATAAATCTTCTTTAAATACTTTTTATTTTTCCTCTTACAAACGAAATCTCGCGGAGATATTCACAAAAGACTAGGATCAAAAGCAAAAGCAAGGATTCCTGATAAAAAGCAAAGAAAGACAAA
>NC_061098.1:32958856-32976356 GCF_015104395.2 Macrobrachium nipponense | reverse complement strand
ATATATATATATATATATATATATATATATTTTTTTTTTTTTTTTTTTTTTTTTAAAGCAGCAGATTATCTATATTGGGTTAACTATCTATTCTGCTTTCCTCTCTACATAAAAAACTAATCAAAGGAAATTATATCATGCCTTTATGTAGTGTCTGAAAATGGGGAAATATATGAAAGCCTCTATACTGCTCTAGAAATCTCTTACGAAATCTATTGGAGAGAAAAAAATCTTTTCAAGCAAGTCTGGTCAAGCACTAAAGTAAATCCCAGTAGACTATTAGAGTAACTGCTTTCGATGTAATGGCATCTGAAATATCAGTTATACGAATGTCCGTCTGATCGTTAGATTCGTATACGAGTTCGTAACAAACACGCGATAACCGGACATTCCAACACTAAGAGTAACAGCCTATTCACTGTCGTAGCTAACAGCACCACAGAGCAGCTAACAGTTTGGTCTAAGGTTTTATAAAAAGAAAGAGCGCTTTGTAACGGCCCTTCTCATCCTGACCAATCGAGAGCAAATCCTTTATGACGTCATAAAACCTGTGCAAGAGATTGGCTGATCAATTCAGATGACAGCATGTAACAGATCATTCACTGTTCTAAAAGCCTGGCATGTTGCATCCGTTTGGATTAGGTCGACTGGGATCTTTACCTACTTTTTTCTCAGGTTTCAGCAAAGAGAGAGAGAGAGAGAGAGAGAATAGCCATCACTGCTCGCTTGAATGTCCGCATCCGAGTTTAACTTACTGTTGTTTCTCTAGAAATAAATTTTATTTAATAAAAAACGTTATTTGTACGAGATAGATTCTAAACGCATAGTGCGTATTTGCCAAGATTCAAAATAGGCATATGAAAAACAAAAATTTATTTGTTTCTTATAAATTGACAATGATAAAAGAAAAACTACCTTAGTGGACATATCTAGAATTCCCAGCTAATCCTTCAAAATAATAACACCAACTTTTTAAAAAAGTGTTTTTTTTTTTGTTTTTACGTCATTTCATAATTAATCTTACCTTTTTTTTCATTCAGGGGATTTTCTTGGTTTTCCCAATCGCATGCCATAGCTTTAATTGAATTTCTTTTCCTTCCTTCTTCCTTCTTTCCTCCCCCTGACATTTTAGAAATGCATGAGCACCCTGGGAAAAGGGACCAGTTTAATGAATAAATTAATGGTATATAAAGAAAAAATGCTTACGAAGCAATGCAGGACGATTAGATATACCAGAATTCCTATATCCCTTAGGGATTTAATGTAAGATCTTGTTTCTTTCACCATCTTGCAATGTTGAATTAGTGTTTTATGATTATTCCTCGATAAAAAGATAATATTATTCTGTGCTATATTTTTTTTTTTTGCATAATGGTTTATATTTAAAGATTTTTTATAAAAATTAAGATTCCACTGCATATTTTAAAAAAAATTACTTCTGGAACAGTGATTTATACTTTTTCGCTAAATCACAAAGAGAAAAACAAATATTAACTAATAGCTTTGTATCACATACGAATTCAACAACAGTAAATATAACTGAATAAATTTTCCATTTCCTTCCCCGACTAAGAAATTCAAAATTCATTTTGGATATTGCCCCAGAACTCAAAAATGTTTCCCACATCTTTCGTTTTAAACTCGTTGACGGATCTTTAAAAGTTTTTAAAAAAGATGACATAAAATCAATCACAACCGAATACGACCATACGGGCTTTTACGGTCATTCAAACGTGGTCACGCCCAGAAACCTCTTTCTTCTGATTAAAATAACAGACTGAAAAACACTCAAAGTTAGAAAATTCAGTTCTTAACAATCAAGACTGAGAACTATTATAGATAATGAAGATAAATCACAATGTCAAAAATACGTTTTTCTAACAACCACTATATCTATGGCGATATACTTCACTGGCTCCAGCAACTGCCCGGTGTGATTGTGAATCACGCCAACACACACACACACACACACACACACAAAGAGAGAGAGAGAGAGAGAGAGAGAGAGAGAGAGAGAGAGAGAGAGAGAGGCCTCAACTTCTCTCTTCTGTAAAAAAAAAATATCAGATGTAAATTACATAAAAAAGGGAAAAAAAATATTAGGAATAAATTTCTTTCATTTAAGAAAATAAATAGAAAAAACTAAACTATAAATATGACAAATATAGGTCACATGATAAGATGTAAATAATATAATAAAGAAATAAAAATAATAAGAATATATTTCATTCATTAAAAAATAAATAGAAAAAAGTAAACTTTAAATATGACGAATATAGGTCATATGACAATATTACAAATTGACTGAAATGAAGTAATATTGATGATATATTTATCAGTGTTCCCTAACACTTGACATGACCAGGTCCCATAAAAAAAAAAATATTTAAGTTTATATACAGCAGCGGAGATTCTCGAAATTAATTATGACCACGTAGGGAATTCAGCTCTGATGATATTTCTAATTAAGACTAATTAGAAAAAAAAAAAAAAAAAAAAAAAAAAAAAAAAAAAAAAAAAAAAAATTTTCAAGGTCCGTTTTTCCAAAACAGCTGCAAGCACAGTTTCCTGATCGGACCAATCCGGCAGCAAATGGATCAACAACCCAAGCATAAATGTTTGATATAATCCCCTTCCGTGGCCAGGTCTGCCAGGAAAACCTGTCGGCTACTTCAAAAGGGTGGGGTGGGGTGGGGGGAGGTGATCTATTCCGTCAAGAATCAATTTACCGGAAAGGTGATTTGGCCGGGCGGTACAGTCGACAACAAAAGTCTATATACGTCGGAACCAGCAGACGTTCACGTGTTTCCCCCTTTGTGAAGGGTCTTTCCGATTAGCATAACTCGAGGCTTTTCTTTGGAAGCATACCCTTAAGATGAAATCTCAGTTAGCCAATTAAGATGCTTGTAATTAACTTACTTTCCTCCCTTACCCTTCCTCTCTCTCTCTCTCTCTCTCTCTCTCTCTCTCTCTCTCTCTCTCTCTTCTGAAGACATTTGGGGTGAGAATAATGTAAAACTCAGGTTAGACAGCTTCTTTGAGCGGTAAATGCTAAATAAATTCAATATCTCCGCTACCCCAAATATGGAACAGATAAGAACTGAGAGAGGTTTCTGGCTTACACCGAACTGTTTGAACATCAGTAAACTATTGTTTACGAAGTGGAATATTGAATAAGACACTGAAAAGGAAGGGAAGTGTGTTCTACCTTATGGAATTTATTATCGCTAATGAGTACTGTTGCTGTTGTAATCATCATCAACAATTTGAATGTATCTGCAAAATTTGGTCAAAATATCGTTCAACGGTTTCTGAGATATCGCTGACACATATATTAAGGTAAGGATTTTCAACTTTCATTTCATCGTTAATTTTCTTCATCAAAAGTGGCTACCAATTATTATCAATGATTTATATATGACGGCAAGATTAGTGCCCAAAAATATTTGCCTAAAAACTGTTGGCAGCAGAAGTACCACCGAAAATATCGATTACAAAAACTATTTAAACTGACCTACATCGCGTTCTCATAATCTGTTTCTGTAGCAAAATTCAACTTCCGTCGTACAGCAAACTCTCTCTCTCTCTCTCTCTCTCTCTCTCTCTCTCTCTCTCTCTCTCTCTCTCTCTCTCTCTCTCTCTCTCTCTCTACGATATATAGGCACACTCTTTACCTTTTGATGTTGCATTATCCGACGCTCTAAAAAGAACACAAATTCTGACATCCTCAAAATGCAGTGGCTATAAAAACGTCATAAACCCAAGTCTGAAATGCTTCGATATGAAATGTTGCAAAACGGTTTCATAATTTATGCTGTATTCCCATTTTACACATTCGAAAATTACCGTGCATTAAAATACGAATGCAAAATAACACACTTCGCAGAAAAGAAGCTTTCACTTTATATAAAACAAGCTTTCACTACACAGAAAAGAATCTTTCACTACACAGAAAACTAGCCTCACTACAGACAAAATAACCCTTTCTATTAGGCAACATAGAAAGCATGCTTTCACTACATAGAAAACACAGAAAGCAAGCCTCCTTACAGAGAAAACCAAGCTTTCTCACTTTAGACTAACATTAAAAAACATGCTTTCACTTCATAAAAAAAACGCAAGGTTTTCCCACATCGAAAACAAGCTTTCATTACATAAAAAAGGCAAGCTTCCCCACACCGAAAACAAGCTTTCATGACCAGAAAAACCCAGAGCAAAACATTTTTTTTGTTCTTTCTCCCTCTAAGTTTATGATCTCTGCACCCGTCGATGACGCCTACTCATGTGAGCGCTCTAATCCTATTCATGAACACTTTATGACCTCTGTTCAATTTGCCCTCCGAAGAGCTGAGAGCTTTTTTTTTATCCCCTTGAAGTCGAAACCCATCTCTCTCTCTCTCTCTCTCTCTCTCTCTCTCTCTGCATTTACGAATTAGGAGATATTTCAATTTTTACTTCTCAATTGATATCACTACAACCAAAATTATAAGTGATTGCATCATTTAGGTCAGAATTCAAGGCTTATTTCCCAGAAGTAATTGTGAAACAATTAGACGCTAAAAATTAACGTTTGGTTAATAAATCCAAAGCTTATTTTTAGTAAGTAATTGCAAAAAAAAAAACATCGACAATAAAAAGTTGAGTGGAATGGAAGTTGATATTTGGGATCAGAATATAGAGAAGAGATTACTCTTGCCGTCAGATATATTCCTGGGAATGTAACATAACAAAATGCTGTGCTCGAAAACATTCATGTAACATAACAGGTGTGTTCGAAAAAATTCTAACGTAACATAACAGAAGGCTGTTCGAAAACATGCTTTTGTAACGTAACAAAATGCTGAGGTCGAAAACATCCATGTAACATAACAAAATGCTGTGTTCGAAAACATTCTTGGTAACATAACAAAATGCTGTGTTCGAAAACATTCTTGGTAACATAATAAAATGCTGTGGTCGAAAACATTCTTATGTAACATAATAAAATGTTGTGTTCGAAAACATTCTTGGTAACAACAAAAATGCTGTGTTCCACACAAAATTCTTTTGTGACCATAAACAAAATGGCTTGTGTTCGAAGATTTTTCCTTTGGTAACATAACAAAATGTTGTGGGTTTCGAAAACATTCTTGGTAACATAACATAATGTTTTTGTGCTCGAAAACATTCTTGGTAACATAATAAAATGCTGTGGTCGAAAACATTCTTGAAGACCTTCTGTCAAAATCCTCCCATTGATTTCTGGGTATGACACTCTTTTAACAGAAAGAGGCGCACACGCACATACGAACGCACACTTCGTTAGCGCCTCGCAATTCTAGTTGCATCCATTGTTTCACAAAGGCACTTTGAGAAGAGTTAACAAACTGTCGTGCATTGACTTTGTCGAACTAAGCACTTTTATCTCACGCCATCCCCAGAATACTCATTCATCAGCTACTCTCAGGTCGCCGCTCCTTGCACTGTCCTCCACATTCCATAGGTCAAAGGGAAACACATGGACAATATATTATCAATCAAAAACCTAGGCCTTACATATATATACAGATATATATATATAAATATGATATATATATATATATATATAAATAATGTATATATATATATATATATATATATATATATATATATATATATATATATATATATATATATATATATATATATATATATATATATATATATATATATATATATATATATATATATATATATATATATATATATATATAGATATATTATATATATATATATATCATATATTCTAAAAACTCGTGTTGAACGAAGTTAAATAAAGCTGAGATTAAATTCATTTCATGACAGCCACCCTGACAATTAACGTAGCAAACACCAAATAAATTAGCTAATTTCTTTTTAAAAAACAATCAGTAATATATAAAAAAATCATATACCCATTATTAATAAGATACCTTGTATTTCAATATCATCATCCAGCGATGCAAAATATTAAATACCTTTTGAAACTACATCAATTAGGCGAACGGGTCAAGCGAATATCTAGTATATGTAAAATCCAAGATGAGTACAAATCCTCCGCTTAAACTATAATATTACATATTACTGCATTACTAAGGCAATACGATGATGCTTGTGCCTGCCTGTGAATTTAATGATAATAGATATAAAAAAAAAAAAAGAAAAAAAAAAAAAAAAAAAAAAAATACTAAAATAATATCAGTAATCATATATGAAAGCCAATCGAGTGGCCTTTATGAACAGTTTCATTACGATGCTCCATTAACTATCGCGTTCAATACTTGAATTGATTAATTATTTAGGTAATAATGGCGGCAAACATATCGAGACGAAAGAATAATATTTGCAGAGGGTCGTTTTGGGGGCGAGGGAGGGGGCGGGAGGGGGGTGGGAGGGGGTTGGGGGACATTTAATGGTTAGTGCATTTATTGCATTTCAAAATCGGAGCCAAAGGCTGGCACAAATATACGTTTTGAAATGGATGCTGAAAGGTGGTGGAATATTTTAGTGGAAAAGTATATTTTACAAAACCTTACAAAAATGTTAGTTTCATGACAGTATCTATTAGATGGAAAATGATTCGTAGCTTTATATAATTAGAGGTGGAAATATATAATTCGTCAGTGCTTCAAAAACTGCACAATTTCCTAAAGAAATTTATTACTTCGTCTTCAGAAAGTTTTGGAATTTCGTGTGAGACGATGCCATTCCAAATAAAACAAACGCTCATTTCATTCCTGGAATTAAGTTTCTTATCTAAGCTGTAATATTCCCGGTCGTTTTAGGAACAGTCATTCCCATTCCAAGAGAGCAAGCGCTCTGTCGCCTTTCTTCGTCAAAGAGGGAATCATACCAAAGTAGATATACTTTTACAAAAAATAATAAAAAATAAAAAAGAAAAGACTGATAATATATAGAAAAATGCTGGGTAAAGTAACGATCTTGGTACGATCAAATTCGCATGAATTCAAATCCATGTTCATATCCAGCTATTCTGAAAATTAATTAACCAAAATAATGCGAGATCAGGCACTTGACATTCCATAGTTGTTAACTCTGGAAATTTACGATGCGAATGCATTCATGCACTGAAACAAATAAACATAAACAAGGAAGGTTTGGTGAGGAGAGACGAAACAGGTTTGTTTATCGTAAGTGTTTCTGGCCAGAATCGCGATGCTCCTCTGTTTATGAACTAAACTTCAAACTGACAATTCACGTTCGTATTAAAGTATCGAAACCTTAAAAAAGAAAAAAAAAAAACCTGCTCTCAATGAAACGTCAAATATGAAATCCTCCAACGAAGAATAAAAAAATAAGACTCTCCCAAGATACGAGCAAAACAGGAAATGCATCTCTAAAGCATTCTCATATCCGAGTTACCATTATACGTCAATCACCTGGAAATTTAATTCCAGTTTTCCAGCACACCTCCTTTGTCGAGAAATACGAACACATTTACTGCTGCTGCTGCTGAAGCCACTAAACCGATATTATTGGGCAGAAGCTTCAAGAACCCATAAATCAACCTTCGTCATTCTTCGAGACGGTCGTGGGAATGATAGGAAGCGCTCTCGCTAACGCGTGCAATATCGGCGGGTAATAAATAAACAGCGATGCTCGTGAATTGAAAAGTGAGAGATTTCGTTGGTTTTGTGCAAAATTTTAAAATACTATTATTAGTTTTGTGGAAAATTTTAATATACTATTATTAGTTTTGTGGAAAATTTTAACAAAATTTTAAAAGTTTTTGTGTGGAAATTTTTAAGAGATATTATTAGTTTTTGTGGGCAAAATTTTAAAATACATTATTAGTTTTGTGGAAAATTTTTAATTATTTTTATTAAGTTTGTGGAAAATTTTAAAATACTTATTAGTTGTGGAAAAATTTAAAAAAAAAAAAAAAAATTTTAAAATACTATTATTTTTTAAAGTTTGGTGGAAAATTGTTAAGAATACTATTAGTTTTTGTTGAAAAATTTTTAAAATACTATTATTAGTTTTGTGGAAAAATTTTAAAATACTATTATTAGTTTTGTGGAAAATTTTAAAATACTATTATTAGTTTTGTGGAAAATTTTAAAATACTATTATTAGTTTTTTGAGGACAATTTAAAAATACTTAGTAACAAATAAAAATATCGTTGAATACGAATGATTAAAATATTTTCATTTTTGCAATGAAATGATGACGTCAATCATTTAATTACTTTAAAATAAAAATAAATAATTTTCCACACTTTTTCTCGAGTGGAATGGTATTTATGTGGAACATTAACAATAAAAACATTATCAAATATTATCAAATGTGAATAAAGCAACTTTTTTTTATTATTACTATGCAATGGTAACCTGTACCATCTTATAAACTTTAAATTTTAAAAAAATCAATATATCCAATTTTTTTCTCGAGTGAATCTGTTAAAAATTATAAATTCATAAAATTAATTTATCTAAATAATTTTATAAACATGAAAAATAATCTTTCATAAGGTCTGTATTGATGTACATGTAAAAAAAAAAAAAAAAAAAAAAAAAAAAAAAATCACACATACACAATAGTTTTATAGTCTCAACATTTTTCGGATACGATTACTGAAAATGTCTAGATAAAAACGCTGGCCTCTCTTGAGAACTGAAATTCTTCTATATCATCGAATATTAAAAACATTTCATATCTATAACCTAATTACCTATAGATTATTAGCCCTGTATAAGATTCATATAGGATTATTCCAATAGATTATACATTTTCACTTCTAGACTTCCTGACTTTAAAATCTCTTTTATTTTATTTTATTTATTTTTTATTATTTATTTATTTCTTATTTATTAATTTTTTGACTACGAATATAAATCACCGGGACAGACAATATGTCAGTAGGTTTTTTGATATGTGTTGAACTTTAGCTTATTTGTCATTACTAAAGCGTTAAGTTAGAGTTCAAATCTTTACGCATATATATTTGGATATTTAATTAACCTATGGTTACGTTTTGCTTATTGATTTTATCGTGATTCCTTTTTTATTATAATTTGTAACCCTTCCGACTTCTTACGGAGTGTATTATATCGACTCCACTTGTATCCATATTTATTTTATTTATGTTTGTTTATTTATATATTTTTTTATATATATTTGTATATATTTGATAAATTAATGGTTGGCTTGAATATTTGGAAAAGTGTTCTAGCGGCGTACGTATAAGGAGGCTACTTGCGGTATCAATTCTATATGAATGATAAAGGTATTTAAACGCGAGAACCGCTATAATCCAGTTCAGATCCAATATCACGAGACTCGTAAGACATTGACACTTTCTTATTTATCTCTTATTCTACCAAACCGATTGACTGGGTGATAAAATATATTATTGGTTTTCTAAATGGATAGGAATTCACACAACGAATTATGGAGATTATTATGATTTACACCACCCGAGTCACAGATTATTATGTGTTGAATTCCATGTTTACTGATTTAGCACTCATAAATATTCCTAGCGCACTCAATTGCGGTGTTTGTTTTTAGTGCTATTAATTCTATATAACGTGTCAAGGGGAACTATTAACACTAAGAAGTGTTTATTTGCTCTGTCAGACTTGTAACTTTGTTAATAATTCTACGTATATTCTTTCAAGGATTGATTTGGCACGGATAGGCCCTTAAAACTGACAGGTGTCTTAGTGTATCCTTTGTTTTCATGACACTGTTACAATTAGTTATGTGCTTTTTTATATCGTAAGCATTGTAGGCCAGTAAAACAGTGATTTGGCTTTCTGTGACATAATAGGGAACCCTGGATGACGGAATGCAACCAGTTTAGGACGATTGGTATGAAAGAGATTATTACTAATACCTGGTCGTTAGTCATCTGCGTGTTCTTCGGGTTTCCTCGTCACGGACCTACATATAATATTACATTTGATTACATTATTCTGATACACATACTTTAAATATACTTTTGCTTTAGGGTTTCTGCTCGAAGTGTTTATTGTTTTTGCTTAGCCGCTGACCTGTTTCCGTTCGAAGTATTTATTATTTTGTGCTTATTGCTGCTGACTCTTGCTTTGTTCAGTTTGTAACAGTTCTGCGCTTGACCCAGATATTCAATGCTCGATCTCTTGGGTTAAGGAATTTTCTTGTTTAGATACGGTTTTAACAATAGGCACGGATGTTTCTATATCTTTTAGTCTAATTAATGGTTCTTTGCAGTATGGTGCGGGATTGCGGGATAATGCGTCAGCTATGATAATTGCTTTCCCAGGTAGATATCTTATCTTGGCTCCCAAAGAAACCTGAATGATCATTTGTCACCGAGTTCCTTTTGGACTGTGATTAAAGTCTTTGAAAAACTCGGTAAAGGACTCATGCTCAATAAGGACTTTATCAGGATAGCCATAGATTATGAACTTAAAATGTACTAGTGAGTTAAGATACCTAGCCCTTCCTTGCCTATTACTGCATATTTACTTTCAGAGGGCTTTAGTTTACGTGAATAAAAAGCTATAGGAAAGAACTGTTTATCATATTACTGAAGTAGTACCCCTCTTACCCCTTGGTCTGAGGCGTCTGTTGCAATAGAAAAAAAATTCCTTATTTAAATCAGGGATTTTTAAGCTAGGTGAGCTGCATTATTCGCTTTTAAGATATCGAACGCCTGTTGATGCTTTTTAGACCATAATAAATCTACGCTCTTCTTCGTAAGATCTGTTAAAGGAGCTGTCATGATTGAAGAGCTACATATTTACATACGATTGTAATACCCACTACAGCGCCAAAGTGCTGTATCCCTTTTACGTTAATAGATACCGGAAAGTTATGAATAGCCGACACCTTACCATGGACTACTTTAAGACCTTGACTAGACACATAAAACCTAGATAAACATGTTCGGTTTTTAAAAACTCACATTTAGATATTTTACTCTGAGATAGTGTCTTTGTCCCTGTAGCACTAGCTCTAGTTTATGTGAATGTACTTCTAAGGTATTAGAAAAGATTACAAGATCAACCATATAAGCATGTAGGGTATCCCCTAAAAGTCTCCAAACATATATGTAATTGGGGCGCAACGTAAGCCGGAGGCAATATGTAAAATTGATAATGTCCCCTGAGTGTGCTGAAAAACGGTGTATGAGGTACAATCACTTAGGTAATGGTATCTGTAAAAGCTTTTAAGTAAGTCCAAGCTGTGAAAAATAATTTATTCTGGCGTTTGAGGGAAAAATTATATGGGCTATTTGATTTCCTAATGACTCCTATTACTAACATTTTTCAACTTCGTCATTTATCTCTATTTTGAAATTTCATTGAGAGTCTATACGAAGGTACGTATATAGCTTTATGTTTGTCCTTAGACCGTATTTTGTTTTCAATGACATCCGTTTTTCTCCCAGAGATCACTCGCTAGTGGAGAAAACTTCCTGGTATTCAGATAAAAGATAAAAAAAAAAATTTGCTGAATCACCTCTGCTTGAATGACTTTACGGATATTACTTTAGATAGAGTATGAGAGATTCATCTACGACTGGTTGGGCGGGATTAAAAATTAGCAACAATAAAAAAATGCGATATTTATATGTATAGGTTTTGTGGATTACTAGATTAACTTGTTGCTGCGAGTCAACCGTGTCTAGGGCTTTGTTCGCGGAAATCGTTATATTTCAGAGTGTCGGGAAGGATTAAAATTTCATTTCCCAGCAAAGTCTTTTTACACGCACTAAGACATTCGAGGGTGCATGCTTCTCGAGATCTTGCATGAAAGCTGCGACTGCGGTTGTGGGAGAATTCTGTTGGGTCATTTGAACAATGTTACGATTTATGAGACAAATGTATAGTTCCTCTATATAAGTTATTGATTTGATTAATTGTCTCTTTTTGTTCAAACTGATTTTAATATGTTTGAAGATTTATAGGATTTTTCCTTTGATAAACACGCCTTATTTTGCAGTATGTAAGATAATATTTTGTGTATACCCCTAGATGGATCTTACAATTACACTAGATACAGATCAATGTTTTTTATAACTATAGAGGTATCTGTAAGCGCTCGCTTATCCGGACTTCTCATTAGGGAAGTTCGAACAACAGACGGTGAGTCCGTAAATACAGGATATTACGTGTACTAAAGGAATAAAACAAGATATTCTAATTTTTACGGCGCGTACAGTCGGGCTTAATCCACCGCTACTTATGATAACTTATGTATTAAAAAAAACGAGAACCTGCTCTGATTACTTGATCCAACATCGCTTTTCCCCACTCTGCTAGAGTCGCTTATTGTGTGGAATTTGCTATGCTTTGAACACTTCGGCAGTTTTGACTGACCCTGACCGCTTGACTGGATGACACAGTACCCAAGTGCTTAAGCACGATTTGTTTGTTTTCTGAAAGGGCTACTGTTTACCTATTTCTTTTGTAATTAATTAGGATCCTTCTCTTTATTACCATCGCAACGTATTGTATGTTTTTAGCATTATGTTGCTGCTAGTTACATATAAAGCAACGAACGTATGAATGACGAACTATTAGGAGTTGAGCGATTACTATTAAGACAAGTTATCTCTACTGCATTCAATATTAAATGTTGTACTTGCTGTTGTTTACTTCATTCTTTGCTAAAATTTGAAATAGTGAGGGATCCTGGTCAGCGCATTTAGCCTGATGAAAGTTTTTTACAGACATGTTCTTCCTTGCAATCCAGCCTTATTTTTAAAGTTAAGTTGAGTCATTGAGGTTCGATATTTTATATACTCAAAAAACTCAAGGCTAAAACTGCGATCGGGACTTTGCAAAGGAGCATTTATTGTCATGACCCGAAATAGTGTTACTCTAATTTATCTAGATTTGTACGGGTGTTCACTTGTTTTGTGTGTTTTCTAATCACTACGGTGCCTAACGACCTATCCATGCATCTGTATAAATACAGACGTCCATTGCGTAAACGCATATTCACTGTTTAATATGATTTATTACGTAAGGGATTAATATCACCCAAAATGATAAAATTAACATAGTATATGATTATGATATTTCAGTAGAACTTCTGGAAACAGACACTCAAAGATAAAAACTCGCAGTAGCGAAATCTCAATGATGTAGATAATTTCTGTAAAAAAGCAAGATTAAGAATGTCTCGTAACTTCAGCCGCAGGAATAACGAAATTCGACCTGCAAAGGAAACACTCAGTTACTCCAAATGAATAAAAATTGTACTTAGCTTGCTTTTGTGGGAAGTCATGGTGTTCCGATAACGACACACGGCCTTGGTCCTCCTTCTGTTTTTAGCGCGTTGTTTGGATGATTCGAGCCCTTGAAGATCCGATGCTGCAGATGCGTTCGCGTTCGGTTTGTTTCTTGAAGTGCCGGAAACGCTCAAATAACGATGTTTTCTTGAATGATTCTAATGAGAGACGAAGCTTGCGTTGCGTAGGAAAAAGAAACGTCGGGTTTGTTCTTAAAGTTATTCACTACTGAAATTGTTCACTAAACGATGATACTAAGTTGCTTGAAGAATCTCTTGCTTTCGTCGTCGTTGAAGAGTTCTTGTGGTTTTCTAAGGTCGCTCACTAAATGATGATACTAAGTTGCTTGAAGAATCTCTTGCTTTCGTCGTCGTTGAAGAGTTCTTGTTGTTTCTGAAGTCGCTCACTAAACGATGATAATAAGTTGCTTGAAGAATCTCTTGTTTCGTCGTCGTTTGACTTCTGATGCGATACATGTTCATTATTCTGGTTTTCTTCGGAGAAGTTGTAGAGTTCTTCTGGTACGCTGCCACCACTTTTAGGGCTGTTGCCTCATATAATAAGGCGCCCTATGAGGTAATGTTAGACTTGCGATAATCTTACGCTAAGTCGGTTGGTATTGCACTTCCATATTCAATGGAGTGTCTTGGGGTTTGTAGATCACTTACGAAGTCGGTATTATCTTCTTTGGTTATGACGACGATGTGTTAAACTCATGATGATTCGGAAATGATGTGAGGTTCTAGTAGAAACACGAAGTATAAAAATATATATCTTCTTGTGTTACATGGTGAAGATCAGGTATGATTGTACAAGTCTTCTAATGACGATAGCTCGATCGCTTCTGCTAATGATGATGGCTAATTCTCTTCTCTCTACATGATAAAAGCTTAGGAAAAGAGGTACAGGTCTTCTAATGACGATAGCTAACTCTATTCTGTTCCGCCTACCATCTCGGTTACAAGTTATGAAGGAAGCAGATAGTAGCTCGAACATATGTATACAATCAGATGACATAGTTACATACGAACACACAATCAGATGACATAGTTACTAATCACGTAGGCCGCTTGAGCTATAGGTCACGGTGTTTGTCTCAAGCAGGAAAGCTTGGACTAAAGTTTATAAACAATTGAATGACTACAGGTGACGGCATGTCAACTTAGCCTACATATTATTGTATACGTCATCTTTAGCGTCTCTAGTCTGATCACATTCCTGCAAGCAATTTGGTTGACCTCTTTAGTTTTAGTCTTTTATATATATGGACTAACATTCCATATTTTTATTATGTAATCATTACATATATATATATATATATATATATATATATATCATATATATATATATATATATATATATATATATATATATATATATATATATATATATATATAGTATATATATATATATATATATATATATACATATATATGCATATCGTTCGCTATTCTAGATATATAAATACTCATATTTGTTCATTTGTCTTACTGTAAACTTTAATGCAAGCTGCATTGTCCTTTTAGTATAATATTATAATTACTACATTGCTTGCGCAAGCATCTACCCTCGAATATCCCCAGCCACTGAAGAGTAAATACAGATGTGCTTGCATAAGTAACTAAGAAGGTGGAAAGGGGAAATGAGACAGAATAAACATTAAGCTTTTTCCAAGGCTGCTTCAAATGAGTAACCTTTTCGCAGACAGATGGAAAACTTACTGCCTAGAGAAGGGACGAGGAATCCAACTCTATCTCGATCCTTTTAAATTTGCCGCATTCAAAGTGTCAGAAAACTACGAGGATACTCTGCTGAAAAAGATCTTAAGCCAGGAATTGTAGTTGCAGATCAGTTCCCGAATACCTGCATCATAATAGTAAGTACCTTGCTTTCCTAAAAGAGCGCAGTACAAATCCCTAAAGAATACAGCATTTAGTCAAGACATATTTATATCCTGGGGTAAAGCACTGCCTTTGAATATGTTCTTAATTCTAATGAGACCGAGTTCCTCAGCTCTACGCCAGGCAAACGAGCGTAAGTATCGTCACTTGCATCTATATTGAAATGCTTTGGGTTAGATCATGGATGTTATTTAAGAAGAATTTTAACCCTTAAAACAATTTCTATAAATACACCCTTCTCTTACTTATAATATATACGTATCATGGGGATGACCTCCTAATGAGAGGGCTTTCATCTAATGTATTTTTATGTAAAGGCTCATAAGGATGGAATCAAAATGGCGCTTAGATATAAATGCATACGTGAAGAACGCTCCCAAGCTTGTATTCATGCTACAAGCCAACCAGTTCACAGGAATACGCAGCTCCATTCACATAAATATCTTTAAGATTTGTTGAGAAAACTGTAAAAATCACACGTGCAAAGAACAGAGACACATGCCAAAATGCCCACGACTGTGAGAAAGGGCATGTAGTACAAAGAAGAAATAGAATTTAATTTACAAAACATTATCACAACTAAAAGATCATCCGTTATTGACTCTTGATAACATAAGACAAAAGATAGAAGGTTCCTTGTCGCACTTGCAGAATTAATTCCTCCATCGAAAATATCTACAAATATGAGGCATCAGCTACGAATACTTTCTTCTGACTTAGTCCTTTGTTCTGAGGAATCTCCACCGTCGATATTGCAAAGTTTTTCATTCTTTGCCAGAAATCAATACTGTCAGGATCACTGCACCAGATGTCAACGTCTGATTTGTCTTACAAGACACTTGTCTTACGAGACATCTGTTTCCCAGAAAATGGAAGCTATGTCGATATATCTTCTGGGGAAAGATATGAGCACAGTAAGTGTGTTTTTGTTGTTGTAAGATATGCAAAACAATATACAGATAATTAAATGCAAATTGCACCTATAAATAATATAGTGAAAAATACAAAACATGTTAATTGGAAATACAGAAATGGTAGCATTTTATTCCATTCATTTAAAACTGTAATTTCTAGCCTCATTTTACCTTTTTCCGTAATAAATAAAATGTTTACTGTTACCTTAACAATATCTCTTCATTACGTTCGTGAGATTATTTTTGTTTTTGAAAAAAATTCAGACATTCGTTCAGTTCATTACTTACTTATATATCACGATGTAAATATAAATAGACATATATACATGCATATATATTTCGAAAGAGAGAGAGAGAGAGAGAGAGAGAGAGACGAGAGAGAGAGAGAGAGAGAGAGAGAGAGAGAGAGAGAGAAGGCAAAGGACATACATACATATTTAGTACATACTGCCTCAGTTTTGGAGAAAATATCTGTTAAAAAAAACTATATTTTAATTTTGATCTAAAGATTAAAAAACTACCTATATAATTTTTGATCTTAAATACGTTTTTGTCTGAGCCATTTCTGACAGAAAGGCTTCATAAACGGAAACATCAAATCACACGAAAAAGTAACAATACCGATATGAATTCTATTGAGTTTCTATCTCTTCTTCACAGAAATCAAATACTGGAAGATCCTTCCAAATCCAGTACAACCCTAATCTCCGTTGTAACCAAGGTCTTTGGTAGTACCCTCTTGGGCGGGAGTCCATTACAACCCTGGCCACGCCCTTCCCTTGTGACCGGCGTGTGAACGCGACAATAAAAGGCTTAAATTCGTTTCCTTCAGGTTAAGGATTCCTAATGATTTATGTCCCAAGGATGAAGATAGTGAGAGAGAGAGAGAGAGAGAGAGAGGAGAGATGCTATCCAGAGAGAGAAGATGTCTCATAATTATCGAGAGAAGATAGAGAGAGAGAGAGAGAGATAGAGAGAGAGAGATCTCATAATCCCAAGAAAGAGAGAGAAGCTCATAATTGAGAGGAGAGAGAGAGAGAGAGAGATTAGAGCTCATAAGAGAGAGATGAGAGAGAGAATGCTCAATAACTCCCAAAGAAAGAAAGAGAGATGATCATGAGGAGAGAGAGAGAGAGAGAGAGAGCGAGAGAAATAGAGAGAAAGCTCATAAGTGAGAGAGAAATAGAGAGAGAGAATGCTAATAACTCAGAGAGAGAGAGAGAGAGAATGAGACGAGAGAGAGAGAGAGAGAGATGTCATAACGTGAAGAGAAATAGAGAGAGAGAATCTATCTGAGAGAGAGAGAGAGAGAGAATGCTCATAAGTCAGAGAGAGAGAGAGAGAGAGATAGAGAGAGAGAGAGAGAGAGCCCCTACTTCCATACAGCTGACCATTCACGTCCGCTATCTGATGGCGATCTCCACACACACATACACACACA
>NC_061098.1:32942749-32958356 GCF_015104395.2 Macrobrachium nipponense | reverse complement strand
CCATGCCTTTAGTTTGGAAGGTAATTTAATGCGTATTGAATGCGTAACTCAAATTCGATGTCACGTCTTAAATCTTACGCAGAACTAATCGGTTAAAGGTTATAACCTTTGCCAAAATAGTTAAACATTCATGAATTGGTTGTTTAGGTTTATCATAGTAACATAATCGAGTTAGGATTTTACGGCTATATCAGGAAATATCGCTAATTTTTTTAAAGGCCGGATTCTTCTCTAAGTAAACTTATTATCATGGAAAAATTATACAACTGAATTAAAATGTTTACAGCTATTTCAAAGCTAGGTAGGTTATTTTTTTTTAAATCTGTTTTTATATTCGGATTTGTAGGACAGCCCCTCCTCCTCCCATTAAGCAATTATCTTTTATTTTTATTTGATGCCGATTTTTATGGCAAGCAACTGTATTTATTTATTTATTTATTTATTTATTATTTTTTATTTTATTTATTTATTTTATTTATTTTTTATCTATTTATTTATTTATTTATTTTCTGTCGTGTTCTGTCTGTCTATCAGCTTATTTGTTTATTTATTATTTATTTATTTATTTTGCAAGCACCGTATAATGCTTTGCAATTTGGCTCCGGACTATTTTTACCTTTTCCATGTCGTATGAAATGGCCAGCCCACCTCGTATGTTATAAGACTTAAACATAGCGGGCCTTCATAAGTGCACTACACTTTCCCTTCTCAGGCCTCGTTTCATTATGTGCTCAGCCAGAGAAGGTGCTTTAATCCCAGAGGGAAATGCGATGCAGTGTTCTGTTTATTCACTGTTTTTGTAGTTATAAAAAAAACCCTCTTTTCTCTGTTCCATTCTTTTCTGTGTATTTCATTATTTTCTATTTCGCTATTTTCTGTTTATTCCACTGTTTTCTGCTATTCCACTCTTTTTTGTTCATTTCATTCTTTTCTGTCTATTCCACGGTTTTTCTGTTTATTTATTTATTTTTCTATATATTCATTCTTTTCTGTTTATTCCATTGTTTTCTGATTATTTAACTTTTTTCTGTTTATTTCATTTTCTTCTGTTTATTCCATTGTTATCCGCTTATTCCTCTCTTTTCTGCTTATTTCACTCTTTTGTGCTTATTCCATTCTGTTATGTTTATTCCACTGTTTTCTGTTTATTCCTCTCTTTTCTGTTTATTCCACTGTTTTCTGTTTGTTTTATTCTTTTCTGTTTCTTCAATGTTTTCTGTTCATTCCACTGTTTGTTGCTTATTCCACTCTTTTCTGTTTATTCCATTTTTTTCTGTTTATTCCACTGTTTTCTGCTTATTCACCGACACTAGTTTAGAGATGCAATAATATCTATTCGTGGTGATTTTTGTAGGCAAAAAAAAAAAAACAAAAAAAAAAAAAAAAAAAGAATTGACGCAAGGATCATTTGCAATACTGCACCCCCAGAAAGAACCCGAAGGCTTCCGGATCCCATAAAACTGAATTACTCCTTTGCCTCACGTACAAGAGCACTTAAAAGAAAAAGAAAGAGCTAGCTATCTCTCTGGTGTGCTTATAGTAAGTACTACTTCCGTAATTAAACTGAAGGCAAGATGAGATGGGCGGATTTCGCGCATGTTCTAATTACTTTAAGATGCTGGCTGCCTGGCGCTCTTTTTTCTCTTGGACCCTCACCCTGCAGTATGCCGTTTTATTCAAGAAAGATTCCAGAGGGAGGGATGAGTACGAAATGGTTTTTTTTGTTTTGTAGTAAAACCGAGGGTTTTGAACAAAGGTCAGAATCGGAGCTAAAATCACTCACAAAGAAAAAAAAACAGGTTTTCCTATTCAGTCAAACAGATGTGGCATGATTCCTTGACTTTATGGCGTTAGAGACAATTATTGCTTGAAGGTAAAAAGTAAAAATTAATGTTACTGCATGAAGACCAACAGGTTTTGGATCCAGGTAAAAAAAAGTCACAGGTAAAAATGTCACAAGAGGGAAAAAAAGACTCATCAATATTTCGTTGATAGTGACCCCTGTGCGGTGTGTTTAGTACAAGCTAGCTGGGTGTGACTGTAAAACGAACAAAAGACTCTACGTTCCTGTGACTTTTTTTTTCCTGTGACTTTTCTTCCTACCCAAACTTGTGGCCATTTTTCCTGTGACTTTTATCTTAGCCAAAATTGTGCCTTTTTTTCCTGTGACTTTTTCCTAGCCGAAATTGTGGTTCTTTGTGACCTTTTTCCTAGCCTTAATTGTGGTTTTTTCCTATGACTTTTTCCAAGCAAAAAATTGGGTTTCTTTTCCTTGTGACTTTATTACCGGGCACCCAGTTTTACTTCCCATTTCACTTGCAAAAGCAAAAGCAGACTCGTGCATTATTTTTGATATACTGCATAGCTGAAAGACTCTTTTACCCAGTTGTTTTATACCCAGCTGTGATTTAGTGCGTTCTGTGACCTGCTTCATGTAGGCATAACGCTAGAGATTAATAAGAGAAAAAAATGGCAGATTTTGTAGACTATTTATAAATTTAAAAGCGATGGAATATTCTTGAGCTCTGTAGAAAATATTCGGTTCAAAATTTTTTTTATAAACATTGACGTACATTTTCCAAAAGATTATTACTCTTTTTTTATATATTTTTCTTGTGTGTTTTTGTTACACACTAGAGCAGGTGAAGACAGTGCCAGATATGAATGGTAAATAATGATTCTTTGTACTCATAGATATCTTCACACCTTTTGCATACGATTGTCACTACGAAGCCTTCATTTAAGCTATACTGGTTTACATATGACTAGAAGTTTCTTAAGAATAATCTTGATTGCGTATTTGCAATGTATCTTCTTTTAAGGTTTGTAATGGGAAATATGTTGGCTCGCTCAGTTTGGTTTTGACTAATATTAATTCTTTCCACAACTTCGCAAGTGAGAAGTTTCTTTATGAACATTGTATCGTATACCAACTTTTAATGAACACAGCAGTTTTTGTTTCAAACCACATTTCCCCAAAATGCTTTTAAATTAAAACAAACTCGTTTAAAATTCGAATAATGGCTAGATAGTTCGGCAAAAACTCGTTTTTCCTTTCCTATTTATCCAAACTCTTCTATGTAAACTTCATCAAACTACTCATGCTAGGTTTAATGGGAAATAACAGTACTTTCGAAAAAAATATATTGTTGGAACTTCTGGATTTGAACATTCAGGAAGGTAGGTAATTGTCATGCAACAAATGCTACTGCGCCTGATGAGAAGTTACTTTAAACTGAAAAAAGTAACTTGAATTAACTTTGTACAAAATAGTAGCACTGTGAATAAGATACACTGAAAACGAATCCATGGAGCGAGTATTTAGTTTATTGAGAGCGATTTGGAGCAACGGTTGAACATTGCTCTACATCTGTCACGAAGTAATGTTACCAAAAATGGTTTCGAACATACCATTTTGTTACGTTACATAAGAATGTTTTCGAACACAGAATTTTGTTATGTTAACAAGAATGTTTTCGAACATAGCATTTTGCTATGTTACCAAGAATGTTTTCGAACACAGGATTTGTTATGTTACAAAAGAATGTTTTCGAACGCAGTATTTTGTTATGTTACTGAGAATGTTTTCGAATAAAGCCTTTTTGTTATGTTACAAAAGAAAACATTCTTGGTAATTAAACTAACAAAAACTGTGTTCGGAAACATTCTTTGTAACATAACAAAATGCTATGTTTTGAAACCATTCTTGGTAACATAACAAAATACTGTGTTTCGAAAACATTCTTTGGTAACATAACAAGAGGCTGTGTTCGAAAACATTAGTTTTGGGACATAACAAAATACGTATTTTGTTATGTTACAAGAATGGTTTCAAACATAGCATTTTGTTATGTTACAAAAGAATGTATCCGAACACAGGTTTTTGTTATGTTACCAAGAATTTTTGTTTTCGAACACAGTATTTTGTTGTCCCAAAAGAATGTTTTCGAACACAGCCTCTTGTTATGTTACCAAAGAATGGTTTCAAACGCAGTATTTTGTTATGTTACCAAGAATGGTTTCGAACATAGCATTTTGTTATGTTACAAAAGAATGTTTCCGAACACAGGTTTTTTGTTATGTTACCAAGAATGTTTTCGAACACAGCTTTTATGTTACTTAAGAATGTTAAGTTAAACGAATGTTTTCGAACACAGCCTTTTGTTAAGTTACGTGATGTTTTCGAACACGCCTTTTGTTAAGTTACATGAATGTTTTTCGAACACAGCATATTGTTATGCTACCAAGAATGTTTCGAATGCAGCATTTTGGTATGTTACCAAAATGTTTTCGAACACAGCATTTTGTTATGGTACGTAAATGATTTTGAACACAGCATTTTTTTATGTTGCATGAATGTTTTCGAACACAGCATTCTCTTATGTTACAACAGAATGTTTTCGAACACAGTATTTTGTTATGTTGCATGAATGTTTTCGAACACGGCATTCTGTTATGTTATAAAAGAATGTTTTTGAACACAGTATTTTGTTATGTTGCATGAATGTTTTCGAACACAGCATTCTGTTATGTTACAAAAGAATGTTTTCGAACACAGCATTTTGTTATGTTACAAAATAATGTTTTCAAACACAGCATTTTGTTATGATGCATGAATGTTTTCGAACACAGCAGTCTGTTATGTTACAAAAGAATGTTTTTGAACGCAGTTTTTTGTTATGTTACCAAGAATGGTTTCGAACCCAAGATTTTATTAGGTTACGTAAGAATGTTTTCAAATGCAGCATTTTGTTATTATTACGTAAGCATTTTTTCGAACGCAGCATTTTGGATTTTGGTGTGTTACATTCCATTTTACTCAACTTTTTGTGGTCGATTGTTTTTTTTTTTATTACTTACTGAAATAAGCTTTGGATTTATTAAGCAAAACGTTAATTTTTAGCGTCTAATTGTTTCACAATTACTTCTTGGAAATAAGCCTTGCATTGTCACCTAAATGATGCAATCACTTATAATTTTGGATGCAGTCATATCAATTGAAATATCTCCTAATTACGTAAATGAAGATTTCAAACAGTAAGAGAGAGAGAGAGAGAGAGAGACGAGAGAGAGAGAGAGAGAGAGAGAGAGAGCGGAGAGAGATGAGATGAGAGAGAGAGAGAGAGATGGGTTCGTCTTCAAGGGGATAAAAAAAAAGCTCTCAGCTCTTTGGAGGGCAAATTGAACAGAGGTCATAAAGTGTTCATGAATAGGATCAGGGCACTCACGTGAGTAGGCGTTATCGACGGGAGCAGAGGGTCATAAACTTGGGTGGAAAAAGAACATGATTTGCTCTTGTTTTCTATGTCATGAAAGCTTGTTTTCGATGTAGGAAAACCTAGCGTTTTTTTCTTATGTAGTGAAAGCATGTTTTTTTATGCTAGTCTCAAAAAGGGAAAAGCTTGTTTCTCTGTAGTGATTCTTGCTTTCTGTGTTTTCTATGCAGTGAAAGCACGCTTTCTATGTTGCCTAATAAGGGAAAGGTTATTTTCTCTGTAGATAGGCTTGTTTTCTGTTTTTCTTTGCATAGAAAACTTGTTTTTTCTGTAGTGAAAGCTTAGTTTATACATAGTGAAAGCTTCTTTTCTGCGAAGTGTGTTATGTTGCATTCGTATTTTAATGCACGGTAATTTTCGGAATGTGTAAATGGGAATACAGCATAAATTATGAAACCATTTGCAACATTTCATATCGAAGCATTTCAGACTTGGGCTCATGGCGTTTTTATAGCCACTGCATTTTGAGGATGTCAGAATTTGAGTTCTTTCAGAGTGTTGGTTAATTGCAACATCAAAAGGTTAAGGGAGTGCCTATATATAGAGAGAGAGAGAGACGAGATAGAGAGAGACGAGAGAGAGAGAGCGAGAGAGACGAAGGGCAAGGGAGGAAAGCTAATTACAAGCATCTTAATTGGTTAATTGAGATTTCATCTAAGGGTATGCTTCCAAAGAAAAGCCTCGAGTTATGCTAATCAGGAAAGACCCTTTACAAAGAGGGAAACACGTGAACATCTGCTGGTTCTGACGTATATAAACTTTTGTTGTTGACTGTACCGCCCGGCCAAATCACCTTTCCGGTAAATTGACTCTTGATGAAATAGATCGAGTTACCTTAATGCAAGTCCCCCCCATCCCCCCTTTTGAAGTCGCCGACAGGTTTTCCTGGCAGACGTGGCCACGGAAAGGGGATTATATCAAACATTAATGCTTGGGTTGTTGATCCATTTTCTGCCGGATTGATCCGATCAGGAAATTGTGCTTCCAGCTTCCAGCTGTTTGGAAAAACGGACCTTGAAACTAATTAGTCTTAATTAGATTTACCATCAGAGCTGAATGCCCTCGTGGTCATAATTAATTTCGAGAATCTCCGCTGCTGTATAATTAAATATTTTTCTTTGATGGGACCTGGTCATGGTCATGTCAAGTGTAGAGAACATTGATAAATATATCGTCAATATCACTTCATTTCAGTCAATTTGTAATATTGTCATATGACCTATATTTGTCATATTTAAAGTTTGGTTTTTCTATTTATTTTTTTAATGAAAGAAATTTATTCTTATTATTTTTATTTCTTTATTATGTTATTTATATCTTGTCATGTGACCTATATTCGTCATATTTAGAGTTTAGTTTTTCTGTTTATTTTTTAATGAAAAAAAAAAATTCTTATTATTTTCATTTCTTTACATTATTTACATCTTATCATGTGACCTATATTTGTCATATTTAAAGTTTATTTTTCTATTTATTTTTTTAATGAAAGAAATTTATTCTTAATATTTCTATTTCTTTATTATGTTATTTACATCTTACTTTTTTTATAGGAGAGGAAAGGAGTCGAGGCCTCTCTCTCTCTCTCTCTCTCTCTCTCTCTCTCTCTCTCTCTCTCTCTCTCTCTTTCTGTGTGTGTGTGTGTGTGTGTGTGTGTGCGCGCGTGTGTGTGTGTGTGTGTTGGCGTGATTCACAATCACACCGGGCAGTTGCTCGAGCCAGTGAAGTATATCGCCATAGATATAGTGGTTGTTAGAAAAACGTATTTTTGGCATTGTGATTTATCTTCATTATCTATAATAGTTCTCAGTCTTGATTGTTATGAACTGAATTTTCTAACTTTGAGTGTTTTTCAGTCTGTTATGTTAATCAGAGGAAGAGATTTCTAGGCGTGACCACGTTTGAATGACCGTGAAAACCCGTATGGTCGTATTCTGTTGTGATTAATTTTGTCATCGTTTTTAAAAACTTTTAAAGATCCGTCAACGAGTTTAAAACGAAATATTTTAACTGTTGCAAGATGTGGGAAACATTTCTGAGTTCTGAGGCAATATCCGAAATGAATTTTGAATTTGTTAGTCGGGAGGGAAATTAAATATTTATCCAGTTATATTTACTCTTGTTGAATTCGTATATGATACAAAAGTTATTAGTTAATATTTTTTTTCTCTTTGCAATTTAGCGAAAAGTATAAATCGCTGCTTCAGAAGTACTTAATTTTATTAAACAAATTTTAAATATAAACCATTATACGAAAAATAAATTATAGCACAGAATAATATTATCTTTTATCGAGGAATAATCATAAAACACTAATTCAACATTGCAAGATGGTGAAAGAAACAAGTTCTTACATTAAATCCCCAAGGATATAAGAAGTCTGGTATATCCAATCCTCCTGCATTGCTTCATAAGAAAAGTTTAGAGAGAGAGAAATATACCATTAATTTATTCATTACACTGGTCCCTCTTCCCAGAGTGCTCATGCATTTCTAAAATGTCAGGGGGAAGAAGGAAGGAAGAAGGAAGGAAGAAGGAAGGAAAGGAAATTCAATTAAAGCTATGGAATGTGATTGGGAAAACAAAGAAAATCCCCAGAATAAAAAAATAGTAAGATTAATTATGAAATGACCACTTGTTTAAAATTTTATTGGCTATCATTATTGGTGTAATTATTTTGAAGGATTAGCTGGGAATTCTAGATACGTCCACTAAGGTAGTTTTTCTTTTATCATTGTCAATTTATAAGAAATAAATTATTTGTTCTTATGCCTATTGTGACACTTGGCAAATACGCGCTATGCGTTTAGAATCTATCTCGTACAAATAACGTTTTTGATTAAATAAGATGTATTTCTAGAGTAACAACAGTAAGTTAAACTCGGACGCGGGCATTCGAGCGAGCGGTGATGGCTATTCTCTCTCTCTCTCTCTCTCTCTCTCTCTCTCTCTCTCTCTCTCTCTCTCTCTCTCTCTCTCTCTCTCTCTCTCTCTCTCTCTGCTGACACCTGAGAAAAAAGTAGGAAAAGATCCCATTCGACCTAATCTTAACAGATGCAACATGCCAGGCTTTTAGAACAGTGAATGATCTGTAACATGCAGTCATCTGAATTGATCAGCCAATCTCTTGCATAGCTTTTATGACGTCATAAAGGATTTGCTCTCGATTGGTCAGGATGAGAAGGGCCGTTACAAAGACCTCTTTCTTTTTATACAATCTTAGGCCAAACTGGTTATCTGCCTTTTGGGTGGCTGCTTGTTTACTACGGCAGTGAATAGGCCGTTTCACTTAGTGTTGTCATGACCGGTTACGGCGTGTTTGTTACGAAGTCGTATACAAAACTGACGATCAGACGGACATTCATATAACTGATTTTTCAGATGTCGTTACATCGGAAGTAGTTACTCAAATAGTCTACTCGGATTTACTTTAGTGCTTAACCAGACTTACTTGAAAAGATTTTTTTTCTCACCAGTAGATTTCGTAAGAGATTTCTAGAGCAGTATAGAGGCTTTCATAATTTTCCCATTTTAGACAGTCTACGTAAAGGCATGATATAATTTCCTTTGATTAGTTTTTTATGTAGAGAGGAAAGCAGAATAGATTGTTAACCCAATATAGGTAATCTGCTACTTAAAAAAAAAGTTTTCATTATTTTTTTTTAAAGATTGCCAACCCATCACAAACGATATCCACTTGAACGGCAATTGCCCGCTGTAAATGCAACTGCTATTACCTAGACGCCGCCCGAGTGTTAATAAAAGCAGAACACAAAGAAGACGTTTCCAGCAAACTGGAAAGCGTTCCAGAGGAGATAAATAATAAAAAAAATACCATTTCCTGCCTCATCCTTCCAGGATCCCGAGTAGGAGGTCCTTTAGCTCAGCTGGAATGTGGCCCATTTAAGGATGCGAGTGATCGCTGGAATAGCTGGAACAGCCAGCTTCAACAGGAACAGGAGGGAACATTCCGTTTGTTCTAACTTCGCGCATTCTTTGCCTTGTTGCAACTTGGTGGTTGGTGCATTCCGCTTGACGTTAAGCCCAGCGACTATAATAAAGTCGCTGTAAATTCTGGCTCGGTGCGAAGTTTCTTTCCTAGGGCGAATTGCACAGCCGTTTATAAAGGCTTTGTGTGTGTGTCCGTGCGTTTCGTTTCCTTCGCTTCCAGTCAAGAATTGCGTTGGCGGAAGACAAAGCCTCGTAGTGAAGGGTTTTATGAGATGGTCGGTAGATTGGACACAGCGCTGCAACGCTTTGATCTACCTAAGGACAATATTGCTGTAACTATTGCTTTAACTACCTACCTCTGAAGAAGAGGGAAAAATTAGGTCAGATAGAAGCGTAGGATTCTAGATGAACCCAGAGAAGGCTTCGAGAGCTTTTGCAAAGGTTTTATGAATTTTTACAAGAACTTTTAACAGTTGATTATATTAAAGAAGGAAATAATGGGCCGCCTTTAAAAGACTCGAGATGACGGGAATCGGAAATCAATTCGGGAAAATACTAAGTATATATATATATATATATATATATATATATATATATATATATATATATATATATATATATATATATATATATATATAGATATGCGTACTTATACTATATTAAGAATTGCCTTAATTTCACACGAAATGAATCTTTAAAGGAGGAACCATCTCAGGTGGTCAAAAAATACCTTCAGAAAGCTCCAGTCCTCATTGTGCCCAAGGCGATAACGACGTTAAAGACTTGAGAGAGAGAGAGAGAGAGAAGAGAGAGCGAGAGAGAGAGAGAGAGATGAGAGAGAGAGAGATAACAGCTACTACATGAGGCGTGTGCTGATATCCGTCACTTTTCATCGTGTTAACGGGACTTTACACAAAGCAGTTGATGCCTACGTCTCTCCTTAATCACTCCTTCCTCACCTTCCTACTACTTTCTGCTTCCTTCTCCTCTCTCTCTCTCTCTCTGCTCCTTGATTGCTCACCTGTTCCTTAATCTGGAACTCGCTCTTCAACCTCATTTTATCCGTGACTCCATTCCCAGCGCTTTTATTTTGCTCTTCAGAGCTTTCTCTCTTGATTGATTTCTGCTCTCTCTCTCTCTCTCTCTCTCTCTCTCTCTCTAAAAAAAATAAAAAAACACTAAAAGAAGCAGTGAATTGTTTTTGTTTGATTTTGATTCGAAATAAAGTCACGAATATATGAGCGTATATACCTTTATGTTTATGCACTTTCTTGAATGTTGTTGGAATTCCTGTATACGACCGCGGTCAATGGCATTCTCGCATGGTCAACGCGTCTGTTGACAATTATAGATATACAATAGAATTACCAATAGCGCGAAAGGGCAGATTCTCTAATTGGATAGAATATGCTTTATGTCTGGAGCCTTGGTGTGTTTTGGTTATACGCTTTTCTTGTTTAAGTAAGACCGGATTTAAATGTTCAGATAAGCTTTCGTGAGATTGAAGTAGTTCCTGCAGGCAAAATGTTTTTAAGGAATCTTTTTAGATACATACTTCTTTTTGTTAACATTGCAACTTATTCATAACGTTGTAGAATTGACCTGTTCAGAAAGTTAAATTTGAGATTGAGTGTTTTTTTAATTAAACCTTTTTTTTATATATCTAAGGTTTTCCAGGCTTTAGGGTAATATTTTTTGTTAGAAATTAAACTTTTTTAAAATATACAACTTAGTTTTCCAGGCTTTCTTCAGCAATTCTTTTCGCATTTGGTTCGTTTTCGTAATCATCATTATTTGCACATAAACTACCTTTTCGAACCAGAATAAGATTCTACAATGCCATATAATTGATAGTAATTTATATAACGGAGCTTATTGTCATTAACATTTATGAGGTTTGGTAACCGTGCACAGATGACGCATTGTGGGATTGTTTTGATTGTCATTAACGTTAATGATGTTGATAACGCGGTTTTGTCGTGCTTTCATGTTGGCTACACTGCAGGTGGCGACTCTCTCATCAGGGACACGTTGCCTTTTAATGTTATTATGATCCTTCAAAGGATTCCTCCAGGAAGCTCAGACATATCCTGTTACCTTCGAAATGGCGTAGGACACTTTTCTCTCGCAGGACTTTTTTAAGACCTGAATATCGAGACCAAAAGGACGCTGCTCTGATCGGCTTATCCGATTTTCATCAAGTCCCAAAAACTCTTTACATATTTTATTTTTCAGGTTCAGGTTTTCAAACTCTTGAATTTTGAATGATTGGAGATTAATGTTATTGTATGGGAAAGTGCTTGATATTCATCAAATATTTTAGCCTTTTTGATCAAATATTCGACAGAAATATCGTGTGGTTTTTGGTGGTCATTATCTGGTGACTTTTCGTTAAGAATTTCCAAATGATTTTTTGCGATGGTTAAAAAATATTCATGAAGATCTATTCTGGTAAATGATGTTTGTTGTACTCATAACTTTAATCGCCTTTTCATTTTTGTTAATATATTTTCATCACTTAACGAATTTTGAATTCTATAAGTTGTGCTTAATTTTTGCTGCGAAAGGAGACTGGAAGTGGTTGCTTTTAATTTGCTAAGGGACGAAAAGTCCAGAAGGCAGATTTCAAAAAGGTCTTTTTATTTTATTTTTTCTTATTCGTTTCTCATTGTCGGTCTGTCAGTGAACAAGGCTTTAAAATTTTTAACTTTTATTTTATAGCCTTTTTGAATGTTTGATATGTTTGTCTTTCTTTTTTTTTTATCAGGAGTCCTTGCTTTTGCTTTTGATCTAGTCTTTTGTGAATATCTCCGCGAGATTTCGTTTGTAAGAGGAAAAATAAAGAGTATTTAAAGAAGATTTATCCTGTCTATAAAAGGTGCAGCAGTGAAAGATACAGGATTTTAGACTTTTGAACGCGGTTAGGTTCAGGTTATCATTGGTTCAAATTTGCCGTTGAGCCTCTATTTTGCAATATATAAAAATGTTACCGAAACAGAGCTTTTGAAACAGACAACTTCCAATATTTAGAGATACACAAAGAAAGTCAATAGTTTTAGAAGTCACAGAATCCTTCAAGATTAAGAGAGAGGCTATTTTAAATCGTCGTTGTTCACTTATTTTTTATTTTTCTTTTTTTTTAACTTCGAGCCCTCTAGGCTGGTTCCACATAGACCTATTCGTTTGTTTGGAGTAACGGTGGCATAGCTGGATCACGTGGGTCTTTTGTTTTGATAAATCTTCATTTGTCTTGTTTTTGTGTTTTGTGGAGGTGTCTCCCTGACATAGGAAATACAAGCAGCTTCGGTACACAAATTCCTCCCTTTAATGAAATATATATATATATATATATATATATATATATATATATATATATATATATATATAATATAATATTATATATATATATATATATATATATATATATATATATATATATATATATATATATATATATACTATCTGCAGTATGACCCTCAAATATCAATTCAGGAATGCCGAAGACACATGGATGTTTATGTTTTTAAAAGATATATTCATTAAGAAACGTTTCGCACATGACTATGTGCATCATCAGTCTGAAAAATGACAAAATATAACATTAAAATACTAAAAATACACTGGATTCTTAAAATGACAATTAAAAACATTAAAAGACGAAAAAAAGCAAAGCAAAGTAAAAAACAACTGCTGTTACACCAACCCTTCAGGTACAAAGAAAGAAGATAGAATGACCAAAGAAAGAACAAGAACCTCCAAAGACGACTATGCCAGATACAGTTGAGCAGAGGAGCAGCCACCGTTTAACGATGGAACGAGTCTTTTAATATATAATGACTCTAAGGTCGTCAGATAATCTGCATCCTTAGAATACCCTATTATGGAAAATGCTGCTTCTTGACCTCAATTTTACAATTGATAGCATGATTTTTTATATTTATATATATATTAGAATAATATATATATATATATATATAATATATATATTATATATATATATATATATAGAATAGATATCATATATATATAAGACAGAAAACGTTGCTCGCAACGCAGGGCCACAGTATATGATAGGACAGGCGTGACAAGGAGCAAGCCGGTCATAGGTGATATATACATTTATTGCCGAACGCGTTTCGTAAACACATAGTTACATCATCAAGGCTAAAAAGAGAACACAAATTAAAAACACAGAAACATAACTTTGCCTTTAAAAGTCTCAAAAAAATAAAAAAAAATACATAAAATGAAAGCAATTTAAACAGCAACCTGCTAGACAAAAAGTGAAGACTGAGTCGATTAGGAGAGAACTTGAGAAGGGAAGAAGCAGCGAAAGAAAGCGGTTCACCCAGATACAAAACTGGACAGAGGAGTTTGATGTTGAGTTATCGTTTTTACTTTGCTTTGCTTTTTTAGACCTTAGTGTCCAATCCAGAATTTTCAAATGTCAGAAATCATGCAAAAAAAAGAAAAATTGTTAAAACGCCATCATTATAAATGATTCTCTGTCTTGGGCCAAACAAGCCGTTTAACATCGAATTGCTTATATAGAGTCGTTGTTTATTAAGCCAGTTGGTGCCCAAGTTGAACTCACACACTCCTCTGTAAAGTGTATCTAGGGTTGACGTTTCTTCGCTGTTTCTCCCTTCTCTCTAATCACTCAGTCTTCAACTTTTTAGTCTAGCGGTGCGTTTTAATTGCTTTCATTTTATGTATGTTTTTTGTATATTTTTGAGACTCTTAAAGTCAATTTATCGTTTCATGTGTTTTTTAATTTGTGTTGTTTCTCTTTTAGCCTTGATGATGTAACTATGTACGTTACAAACGCGTCGGCAATAAATGTATTATCACCTGATGACCGGCTATCTCCTTGTCACCCTGTCTTTCATATATATATATATATATATATATATATATATATATATATATATATATATATATATATATATATATTATACTACTATATATATATATATATAATATATATATATATATATATATATATATATATATATATATATATATAGTAATATATATATATATATATATATATATATATATATATATATATATATACTATATATATATATATACTATACTATATATATATATATATATATATATATATATATATATATATATATATATATATATATATATATATATATATATATAGATATATATATATATATATAATGTGTGTGTGCGTGCGTGTGTGCGTGTGTATGTGTACGCAAACGTTATAAATGAAAGAAGTAAAAACAAAACAAAACAAAACTTTGTAAGCGAGTGTCATCAAAAAATTTTCCTCAACTTCACTACTTCGAAAGGCTTCAATAAAAAGAGAAAAGACGAAGAAGAAGAATAAGAAGAGGAAAAAAGAAAAAAAACTGAATATGTAGGGAAATTTTTTCCACTTTGATAACAGTAAACAGATCTAGGTTACTGGAAGACCGGGAGCCTCGTGTGTGAAAATATGTATTTCTGACTATTATTTTCTCTCTTTAAATCTGGAGCTGAAGACCCTTATGGACCGAGTCAACAGACTATGGAGGCAAGCCATGGAGGTGGGTCGAATGAATAAATATAAAGTACAGGAAATAAAACCGATACACCTAGAATTCAGCAGACAACAGCAGGAATGAATTTCAACAACTGCGCTAGACAACCTATTCCACAATTTAGTTGTAACCAAGGTAAAAATCTAAGCGAACTGGGAAATGGCACGTATGCGATGGCACTCTCTAGTTTCAGCTTTCTATAATGATAAATCCGAGTGGATTTTTCATGCTTGCCCGCCCCGGGTTGGGGGGCGTGGCAGGTAGGGGATCATGAGGGTAAGGAAGACACAACGGGCTAGTGCCGGGTGCCAGCGCAGTGTAGCGCGCGCCGGGTTCCAACACAGTGTAGTGCGCGCCATAAAGCTCGTATGATGATAATACTCTAGTTATGTTCTTCATCATTTCTCAATTTAAAATCCCTCACTTTGAAATTTAAAATTCTTTGGGTTATTAAACAAAAACTTCAGTTGCAGCATCGATCTTTTAGTTTCTCTCCGAGTGAATATTTGTTATTGAATGATATAACTCTCTTTCTCTTAGTTTGCTGTTAAATATTATCTGATAGCATTGAAACTGAAAGAAGTGGGTTGCGGGTCTTGTGGGTTCGGGGTTCGGGGTGGTAGGGGGTTGGGGGAGTTGGGGGGGTTGGGGGGAGCGATTTTAGCTCCCTTTATTCCTTTTTTATAGAAAATTTTATTCTTCTCTCTCTCTCTCTCTCTCTCTCTCTCTCTCTCGATTATTGTTAGTCATTTATCATTAATTGCACGCCTTACTCAAACCACCACCCTCTCTCTCTCTCTCTCTCTCTCTCTCTCCCTCTGA
>NC_061098.1:32915334-32942249 GCF_015104395.2 Macrobrachium nipponense | reverse complement strand
GGGAGACTTCATGTCTTGCCCTAGGAGGAGGTCGTAACCTCCTGGGATGTAGCTTGCAACTGCAAGAGTACATTCTTTGGAGAAGTGAGGTCTGGTGACCCTCAATTGAACGGTCGGAAGGATCAGCTTGATATGGTTGATACCTTCGATGGTGATTAAATGACGTCTATCGACGGTTGCCCCTCGGGGGATTCGGTCTTCCCGTATCAGGGAGATTTGAGCGCCAGAGTCGTCGTAGGCTCTGACGTGGCTTGGCTGATAATGGCTTTGGAGGGGTGCGACGGTTTATAGGGCCCTTAGCTGGGGGTCCTAGAGAAGAAGGATTGGTGACGGCCATTGCGATGGCAGAATATTAAAATTTGTGCACCCTCCATAGTTGGCAGACATGTAACCCTTGCGGCCACAGTCTCGGCAGAACGTGTTCCAGAACCTCTTCCGTGGCACTGGATGATAAGACCGAGATGGCCCCACAGGTTGCGAATCTGTGGAGTCACCAAGGCTGGCAGTGTGCTCTGGCACAGGTGAAACGTCCTCTGTTGGATCACCCTCGGAAACAAGTCCGGGGTCAACTGGTGGGCTTACCTCTTCCAAAGGGGAGGAGGTAGGCGGTAAAGTGGTAAGAGGCTGAGATGGTGCGGAAGAAACTTCGGGCTCTGACACTGGGTCAGGGCCAGGTTCGCAAATAGACAGGATGTCGGGGACATCGGAGGCACTAGCCTCTGAACCTAAAATTGAGGTGTGGTTATCTGGCATGCTGCAGGTGTCCGGTGCATCTGGTAGTGGGAGCTGCGTCCAGGGGAGATACGGCTTTAGTAGATCTCGGCCAATATCACCTGATAAACACATCATGAAATTGGTCAACTACGCCCAGGCGGCACAATGTGGTTTCCCTGGTCTCCTGGTCCAGAAAGGGCATTTCCACATTCAGAAGGACCGAAGGAACAGAATAGAGGTTACCGTCAATCCATTCAAACTGAATTTCTTCGTTCGTCTGGATTTTTGGACACCCCTAGGCAATGCCTTTCTGGAAATAAGGGAGACCTGGGCTTCGGTGTCGGCCATGACTTGTACCCACTGATAGGCCGTAGGAGACTGTTCATCAGGCAGGGCTACATGGTAGCCTTGGAGAAGTTTCACCCTGGAAGCTCTCCTCCCCAAGGTAGAGACCGACTTGGGCACTGGTCGGAATCCACAGCATGCCCACGCACACAACAAGTTTGTGCAGAACCTCCGCAACCACTTCTTACCGGGAGTCCAGCTCATGGTCTGGGGCTGGAAACTAGCAGAGAGATTGCGTCATCTAGGAGAGCTAGCTCATGCTTTTCTCTCTTCTTCTCTTTTCTTTCCTCTGTCTCTTGGCTCTCTCTTCTTCTCTTTTCTTTCTCTCTGCTTCTCTTGGCTATCTCTGTTCTTTCTTTTCTCTTTCCCTGCTTCTGTTTCTTTCCTGCTGGCGCGAGCAGCCTGCTGCGTCTTATCCACTGGTCAAGGGCTGGTCCAGTGTAACAGCCTCCCTGCCCAGAGTTATGAGGGCTCCGAGCTTCTCTAGCTCTCTGGCAAAGAAGTCGCGGGAAGCAGGGGACGACATTTCCCTTAGGCTACAGTAGAGGCTCGGAAGAAAATGAAAAATAATGGCCAGGAAAGGGTACTGAATGGAATAGGACGTGCCTACTGTGGAAAGTGGCACTCACTTGGAAATGGGTTCTGCGACGTGGTAAGGAAAAAAGTCTGAAAAGACTGGGTGCTCGGTGGCACTTTGTGAATGGCACCTTCTGATGAGGTGAAAAAATTGAATGCAGTGTGCGGCGTACGTCACACTTACGGGCGTTCCCAACTTGGGAGACGTTGGAATGGGCTACCTGTACGTCTGTACAGGTGCGCGGCACTTATGAGGAGGCGTTCCTTGGGTTGGTCCGAAGGATCACTGATCCTCGTACACGGATATTAATGAATTGGGCGTTCCGTAAGGACGGACACGCAGGTTTGTCAGCACTTAGGGCTGGTATTGCGGCGCTTCGGGAGGCGTTCCCTTTGTTGAGTGTTCCGAAGGATCACTGACCCTTGTACATGGACCACACTAGTTACTTGAGCGTTCCGTAAGGACGGACCACGCAGGTTTAATGGCTACCTGTACGGCCTGTACAGGTGCAATGGCACTTATGGAGGCTGGAGCAGCACTGGTGTGTCCCGGACACTACATGCAGTATACTTAAATATACTGAAGTGAAATGGCACTGCTCATGGCAGAGGGTAATAGTGGAGGAGAGAAAGTAAAAGGTGGGAGTACTTCAGCAGCCAGTCGATGGACAGTGTCAAGAATTAGTGGCACTGTAAAATGGTAAGACCTGACGTGCACTGGTGGTGGCCAGTCCTAAACTGGTAACGACTTCCCTGTCTGGAAGTAATGAATTTGCGTGGCACACTGTGCGAATTGTGCTTGCGGTATACGCAAGTCTTTTGTGATAAAGAAAATGAAAAAGACCACTCGGGCAACGACAGGTAATGGAAATTTTAGAAATGCTCAGTCCCTCGCTGAAGTACTCGATAAATGAAATAAATAAATGTTTACAAACTGCAATGGACACATGCGCGTACGTATCACGCTGTGTAAATGAAAGACACAAGAGACTAAAATAATGTTAATTCTGCCTGCTATAATTAATGGTAGATATATACTCTTGGCTTCGTGAATACTGTGTTCTGGTTTTCTCTCTCTCTCCTCTCTCTCTCTCTCTCTCTCTCTCTCTCTCTCTCTCTCTCTCTCTCGTCTCGAAGATGGTGGAAAATGATATATGAATGAACTCCCTTATATTTGAATTGAACTACTAATGTTAGTTTAATATGACGCAACTTGCGTTAAATGATTTACTTACGTTAACGTGAAATGAAAGAATTGCTTTGGATAACGTTTTATGAAAATGATAACGCGCTCGTGGTGAACGATTTTTACGTTACTAGTAGCGGCTTGCGCTTATGAAATGATTTGCGTTTACATATGAATTTTACAAAGACGCGTTTTACGTTAACAATTCTTGCAAGTGACTCTACTTTTAAGATTTACGTTAACTTTACGTAAGGACAAGTGAAAAATGACGGTAAGGATTTGAAAACGATGTTAGCAAACAATTGTAAATGAGGTTACGTTAAGTGAAATGAAATTTTCGCTCAGCGCGCGAGTGAGCGATGCGAGGTGAAACACGTGAGGCGAGAAGAGCGGGTGTTAGCACCACGGTGTGCTAGCGTTGATGGCGAATCAGCTGATTCTCTGTAAATGCGAAGACAATTTACAACACAAGAATTCTACTTTCTTATTCAAGGCGAATTACGTTAATTTCTCTGGCAGGACGATAGCTACTAGTACCGAGATCGATATTATTTACGTTAAAACTTTGAGACTTACGTACTTTGCTTAAATGGTTTAGATAATTCTGAAAGGGATAAAAACATGGCTGCCGCTGTGAGCGAAAACGAAGGCTGGTTGAGACCGCGCAGGCGCGAGAGTGCTCTAAGCTGAATTCAAGCTGAGAGGTAAGCGTTACCAACACTTGGAATGAAAACTAAGTTAAAAATGAATATCCTAACATATCACAGACAAAAGCACTTCCTAGTTTGATCTGGTCCTTCTGGCATCTATCTGCACACGTGTTCGTGTGAGCTCCTACAACAACAATGCGATTTACAAAACAGAATTCGCTCGGCGCTCTGGCCGTTACAATAATAAGAATATTTCTACCTTCACATTTGTTTAACACACTTCTACAATAAAATACTTAAACGTACCTTAAGCTAACATTGGTTATAGAATAATCATATTAATGAATGGAATACCTTACCGTGAGTCAGTGTGTCTTCTTTCCCTGCAAGTGTGCTTGATTTACGCTTAGTAAAATAATTTACAGTTTACGTTTTACAACGGATAACGCGATTTACAAGCTTTTTTAAAGCAAGCTAGGTTCAATCCAGGCAAGATTCGCCAATTTTACGTATATAGCGGCCTTGAGAGAGGCTAGATACGTAAACGGAAGTAATTTAGGGATTTCAAGAGGGAATTGCTTTAACTTACCGTAAACTGATAGTTATTATTAATTTCTTTAGAGGGAACGGTCGCCAGAAAACTCAGCTCGTTACTTAAAGCTATTTATTTACTAAAAGGGCCCGTGCTGGGTCTGGAGAAAAAGGTAAATGATATTGGCCCCCCCCACGTTGGGGCTTTATTATCTCATTCAATTAAAGCTGATTTTCATTCACTTGGGGTACTGCACACTTGCGGGCAGCAGACGGCACGTGACTCATGGAATCTGGAAAAGAATCCCAGATTAAACGAGATAAAAGAAAAAATGACTTCTTGCTTTGATTAATTAATTCTCTAATACTGGGGAGAAGGAACTTTTAAGGTTCACTGAAGTATGCAATGACTCCATTGGTCTGGGACGCTCACACAAGGGGAAGCATGCGGCCACTGAGGCAGTGAGAGGGAACAAAGGGATGAATTCCTTTTGTTGCTGGAAATTGAATTGGGAGAATGAGGATCAAAATTAAATAAGGTGATAAGGGACTGGCAATATGTTGTTTTCACAAGACGTACCTGGATGTCGTGTTTCAGTGGCTCTTTGTAGAAAATGGTCTCTTTGTAGAAAAGTATGGGGACCCCTTTGTCCGAGGGCCTGGGTCATCGGCGCGCCACTCACACCCTGGGTAGGCCTAACAGGAAGGCAGGTAATTTGGACCTCTGTTCGAGATCACGTTCTCGCAGCCGACTGAGGCAGAACTTCAGGTCGGTTGCTTGGGGGTTGGAAGGTCAGCTTAACCCCCCACGATCAAGGCAAATCCTGGAAAACAAGCATACAGCCAGCAGAGGGGTCACAGGAAAGAGAGCTTAAGGTTATAGTCTAAGAAGTACCATCTGCCATACACCCTTCCCTTTTGAGATACGTCCCTACAGCTGATAAAAGACTCTTTTTTTCCCCCAACTGGGGAACTCTCTATCTCTAGCTGGCGGGTTTGGGTTTCCCGCGGTTACTAAAAATCAGCTGATATTCTAAAGAAATGGCTGCCGTTTTCCAAATCATTATTTGTTTAGCTGATATTTGGGTAGACGAACGATCTATAACCGTCACAATATATATATATATATATCTATATATATAATATATATATATATATATAGATATATATATATATATATATATTATATATATATATATATATATATATATATATATATATATCTATATATAATATATATATATATATCTATATATATATATATATATATATATATATATATATATATATATTATTTATATATGTTATATATATATATATATCTATATATATATATATATATATATATATATATATATATATATATATATATATATATATATATATATATATATTTATATATATATATATGTATATATATATATATCAATTCAAGCTACAATGTCCTTTAATATCTAAATTCACTTACCTCCCAAATGATATAATTTTCATATATGTACCGAAGGGGAATTTTTTAATTGATAATAATTTCGTCCACCCTGGGATCGAACCACCGTCCAAGTGGACGGGGACGAAATCAGGACAGTCAGTGACGCTACCTCCAATTCAGCCAACAGAGACGCATAGTTCATATCGATTCTGACCTTACAAGTCACCCTCGACCTGGGTGCTTTCGTAATTAGAATCGATATGAAACCGCGTCTACCATGTTGGCCAATTGCGAGCGTTTGACAGCACGTAGCCTTTGTTATGAATAATTATCACATCGAACCAAGTGATCCATTTATATATCAATTCAAGCTACAATGTCCTTAATATCTAAATTTCACTTTACCTCCCAAATGATATATTTTCATATATGACCGAGGGGAATTTTTTAATTGATAAATAATTTCTTCGTCCCCCCATGGGATCGAACCACCCGTCCAAGTGGACGGGGGACGAAATCAGGACAGTCAGTGACGCTATCCAATCAGCCAACAGAGACGCATAAGTTCATATCGATTCTGACCTTACAAGTCACCCTCGACCTGGGTGCTTTCGTAATTAGAATCGATATGAAACCCGTCTACCATGGTTGGCCAATTCGAGCGTTTGACAGCACGTAGCCTTTTGTATGAATAATTATCACATCGAAAACCGTGATCCATTTATATATCAATTCAAGCTACAATGTCCCTTTAATATCTAAATTCACTTTACCTCCCAAATGATATATTTTCATAATGTACCGAAGGGGAATTTTTTAATTGATAATAATTTCGTCCCCCCATGGGATCGAACCACCGTCCAAGTGGACGGGGACGAAATCAGGACAGTCAGTGACGCTTATCCAATCAGAACAACAGAGACGCATAAGTTCATATCGATTCTGACCTTACAGTCACCCTCGACCTGGGGTGCTTTCGTAATTAGAATCGATATGAAACCCCGTCTACCATGTTGGCCAATTCGAGCGTTTGACAGCACCGTAGCCTTTTGTTATGAATAATTATCAACATCGAAACCGTGATCCTTTATTTATATCAATTCAAGCTACAATGTCCTTTAATATCTAAATTCACTTTACCTCCCAATGATATTTTTCATATATGTACGAAGGGGAATTTTTTAAATTGATAATAATTTTCGTCCCCCCATGGGATCGAACCACCGTCCAAGTGGACGGGGACGAAATCAGGACAGTCAGTGACGCTATCCAATCAGCCAACAGAGACGCATAAGTTCATATCGATTCTGACCTTACAAGTCACCCTCGACCTGGGTGCTTTTCGTAATTTAGAATCGATATGAAACCCCGTCTACCATGTTGGCCAATTCGAGCGTTTGACAGCATGTAGCCTTTTGTTATGACTAATTATCACATCGAACCGTGATCCATTTATATATTCAATTCAAGCTACAATGTCCTTTAATATCTAAAACTTCACTTTACCTCCCAAATGATATATGTTCATATATGTACCGAAGGGGAATTTTTTAATTGATAATAATTCGTACCCCCCCATGGGATCGAACCACCGTCCAAGTGGACGGGGACGAAATCAGGACAGTCAGTGACGCTATCCAATCAGCCAACAGAGACGCATAAGTTCATATCGATTCTGACCTTACAAGTCACCCCTCGACCTGGGTGCTTTCGTAATAGAATCGATATGAAACCCGTCTACCATGTTGGCCATTCGAGCGTTTGACAGCACGTAGCCTTGTTATGAATATTAATCACATCGAACCGTGATCCATTTATATATCAATTCAAGCTACAATGTCCTTTAATATCTAAATTCACTTTACCTCCCAAATGATATATTTTCATATATGTACCGAAGGGGAATTTTTTAATTGATAATAATTTCGTCCCCCATGGGATCGAACCACCGTCCAAGTGGACGGGGGACGAAATCAGGACAGTCAGTGACGCTATCCAATCAGCCAACAGAGACGCATAAGTCAATATCGATTCTGACCTTACAAGTCACCCTCGACCTGGGTGCTTTCGTAATTAGAATCGATATGAAACCCCGTCTACCATGTTGGCCAATTCGAGCGTTTGACAGCACGTAGCCTTTTGTTATGAATAATTATCACATCGAACCTTCGTGATCCATTTATATATCAATTCAAGCTACAATGTCCTTTAATATCTAAATTCACTTTACCTCCCAAATGATATATTTTCATATATGTACCGAAGGGGAATTTTTTAATTGATAAATAATTCACTGACTGTCCTGATTTCGTCCCGTCCCACTTGGACGGTGGTTCGATCCCATGATTACGGGACGAAATTATTATCAATTAAAAAATTCCCCTTCGGTACATATATGAAAATATATCATTTGGGAGGTAAAGTGAATTTAGATATTAAAGGACATTGTAGCTTGAATTGATATATAAATGGATCACGGTTCGATGTGATAATTATTCATAACAAAAGGCTACGTGCTGTCAAACGCTCGAATTGGCCAACATGGTAGACGGGGTTTCATATCGATTCTAATTACGAAAGCATCCAGGTCGAGGGTGACTTGTAAGGTCAGAATCGATATGAACTTATGCGTCTCTGTTGGCTGATTGGATAGCGTCACTGACTGTCCTGATTTCGTCCCGTCCACTTGGACGGTGGTTCGATCCCATGGGGGGACGAAATTATTATCAATTAAAAAATTCCCTTCGGTACATATATGAAAAATATATCATTTGGGAGGTAAAGTGAATTTAGATATTAAAGGACATTGTAGCTTGAATTGATATATAAATGGATCACGGTTCGATGTGATTAATTCATTCATAACAAAAGGCTACGTGCTGTCAAACGCTCGAATTGGCCAACATGTAGACGGGGTTTTCATATCGATTCTAATTACGAAAGCACCCAGGTCGAGGGTGACTTGTAAGGTCAGAATCGATATGAACTTATGCGTCTCTGTTGGCTGATTGATAGCGTCACTGACTGTCCTGATTTCGTCCCCGTCCACTTGGACGTGGTTCGATCCCATGGGGGACGAAATTATTATCAATTAAAAAATTCCCCTTCGGTACATATATGAAAATATATCATTTGGGAGGTAAAGTGAATTTAGATATTAAGGACATTGTAGCTTGAATTGATATATAAATGGATCACGGTTCGATGTGATAATTATTCATAACAAAAGGCTACGTGCTGTCAAACGCTCGAATTGGCCAACATGGTAGACGGGGTTTCATATCGATTCTAATTACGAAAGCACCCAGGTCGAGGTGGGACTTGTAAGATCAGAATCGATATGAACTTATGCGTCTCTGTTGGCTGATTGGATAGCGTCACTGACTGTCCTGATTTCGTCCCCGTCCACTTGGACGGTGGTTCGATCCCATGGGGGGACGAAATTATTATCAATTAAAAAAATCCCCTTTCGGTACATATATGAAAATATATCATTTGGGAGGTAAAGTGAATTTAGATATTAAAGGACATTGTAGCTTGAATTGATATATAAATGGATCACGGTTCGATGTGATAATTATTCATAACAAAAGGCTACGTGCTGTCAAACGCTCGAATTGGCCAACATGGTAGACGGGGTTTTCATATCGATTCTAATTACGAAAGCACCCAGGTCGAGGGTGACTTGTAAGGTCAGATCGATATGAACTTATGCGTCTCTGTTGGCTGATTGGATAGCGTCACTGACTGTCCTGATTTCGTCCCGGTCCACTTGGACGGTGGTTCGATCCCATGGGGGACGAAATTATTATAAATTAAAAAATTCCCCTTCGGTACATATATGAAAATATATCATTTGGGAGGTAAAGTGAATTTAGATATTAAAGGACATTGTAGCTTGAATTGATATATAAATGGATCACGGTTCGATGTGATAATTATTCATATATATATATATATATATATATATATATATATATATATATATAGATGTATATATATATATATATATATATTATATATATATATATATATATATATATATATATATATATATATATATATATATATATATATATATATCAAATATATACATTTACACACACACACGCACATAAATATATATATATATATATATATATATATATATATATATATATATATATATATATTATATATATATATATATATATATATTCGTATATAGAGGCCCATAAAAACGCCAAATATAGAATTTAAGTACTGTGTTTCAGACACTGCTGTCTCTCTCTCCCTCTCTTCATTACCTACGTGAAGAGAGAGACAGCAGCAGTCATGGAACTCTGTCGTAACTGAACATTTTATGTATAAAACAAACTAATTTGAAAGAGTATCTGAATGAATATAAGTCTAACACGCATGTATCATTTATTATTTGTTTGTTTTATTTATTTATTTATTTTGTTATTAATTTTATGTATTTATTTATATCTTAACTGGCTGTAAGTGAATATTAGATGTAATTCTGTCGTAACAGAACATTTTATGTATAAAACTAATTTATAAGAGTATGTCAATGAACATAAGTCTTAACACACACGTATCTTTATTTATTATTTATCTTACCTGGCTGTAAGTGACTTGATTTTAAAAGATATTTATTATTCATTTATTTAATTATTTATTCCTTTATTTATTTATTTATCTATATTTTAACTGACATTAAGTAACTCGATTTCAAAGATAGCAACCTACCTTGTTTGGAGGAGAGGGGACGGTTTATAGGTAAATTGATCAGCCTTCGTTGGAGATTTGCGCTTTATGAGGAACCTTATGCTCACAGTATCGAAATCACTGTATTTTAACTCTCAACTTATATATTCTCTGTGGCTTACATTCGTCTCACCTAATAATTTAATTTGCTCGTCACTGTCAGAACAACCCTCTGCTGAAGTCTACAAAAAGCTTAAAGCAAAGCTTGACTGAAAGGACACATCAAAACTGCATGAACTCTGAAACACCATTTCGTACCCGATGGACTGGTTCCGTTTTACGAGGGGAAATGCACTCGCAGGGTCAAGTGAGGGGAAATGGGTCCATTTAACTCGAAGGACCAAAAAAGGAGTTGGGGGGGGGGGGGGGGGGGCTGGGGGCGGGTGGTTGTGGGGAAGGTCAAAATAAATAAGTGATATCTGGGAAGCATTGCTTGGACGACAGGGTGAGTTCTGTTCTTTATACAATGTTTTTCATATAATGTGTTTTAAACAATGTTGATAATGTTTTCTTATGGAATGTTTTGCAATGTTTTGTTATAATGTTCTCTCATAAAAGATATTGACGATGTTTTCTTATAATCTCACATGAAATATTGCGATGTTTCTTATTAAATGTTTTGCAATGTTTTCCTATGAAATGTTTTGCACTGTTATAATAATTATGATAATTATGATAATTAATACTGGTGGCAAGTAGCAGTTTGGTTAAGAGAAGGTAGGCAATTAGAATTCCAAGGCAGAAGCATTCGATGAATATATAAAAGAATTAATATAATTGATAAAATTCATAAATACAAATAAGTGAAAATACGACAGTTTACTTCTAGATTTACCAGTGAATTTGTATCATCCAAATATATGAAAAATAATTTTTCGAATTTTACAAAAACAAAGAGCAAAAAATAAGGAAAAAAATGGGGGAACATTGTGATTTTGGAAACGGATTATACAAGCTTACATAATCTCTTGTTATAAACAAAATTGAAGTTCTTACAAATAAAAAATAAAAATATTGGTGGAGCAATGTGATGAAGATATGTTGATAACATGTACGCGACATGTGTGGGACAACGCGATCTGTTGCGAACATTTGCAGCCGTCAGTCGGTGTCATGTTCAACTGTGTTTGAGACATGTTGAACAACCGCTCCAAGTCGTAGCTGGACATCTGGAGGTCGTTATGGAACATTAATCTCTACAGTACTAGGAATGACAAGACGCGACTTTAGTCCGTGCAATATGGATGTATTAGACATGTAATAGACATGTACGAGACTTCACGAAATAGCCCAATGTTATTTTCACGCAGTGCTGTTAAACACACCCGATGTCTTCTATAACGAACAATATACTCAAATGTTTGCAACCTAACATGGCCTTCGGGTTAATTGAGAGACGCCTGGACTCACTTTGCTCATCGGTTGTTGTTGCTGAAAAGTTGCATACATGTTTACTAAGTGTTGCATACTTTGTTGCAGACGTGTTGGCAACGTATCGTCGTCAGTGGTGGCTGTGCTGAGACTTCGAAGCTGTTGGCTGACGAGTGTGTGGCTACATCTTCTTCAGTTATTATTGTGACAAACTAAGAGAGAGAGAGAGAGAGAGAGAGAGAGAGAGAGAGAGAGAGAGAGAGAGAGAGAGAGTTGTAGACTGCCGTTGTAGACAGAACCAAAATCGTGGAAAATTTTTCGAGAAATGAAAACCAAAACAACGCATTTAGTCAATGAAAACATACTATAAAATAAAATAAAGAAATAAAAAAAAGGACAGTCACTGTGCCATCTCTTCATATGTTCAAATACATGAGCCAGCATCTAGCATTACTAAACACAATCATATATGCATAATAATGTTTATAACTACATTTAAGTATTCAAACACCACGCATAAACGCATTTCTTTAATTGTATTACTTTGAAAAGAGATGTTTTATGCTGAATACACAACAAATATTTTTACAGTGCGAATATGTATTGATATTCTAAAAATTTGATACGAGGTCTTTTGCAGAAATATTTTGCCTTTTCTCGTATATTTTTAATATACAGAATAGCTGAAATTTATTCATTCTTTTACAATATTATATTGATTGAAAGAAATATGAATAACTATATTTATCATAATTTTTCTGCATTGCTTTTAATAGCCATGAAGTGTTGCACGAGTTTTTTACATTTTCAAAAGTACTTGTGATTTGATAGAATTAAAAAAAAAAGTTATAGAATTTTCTTCTATCCACGACTTAATCTGACGCAATTAAGTCTCTTTTTTCCCGATTTTTCCCCAAATGCAACAAAGAATCAAATTTTCCCAACTTAAAAAGTGAATTAGCGTCTGATTTTTCATTTTCCCAGTGTGCTTCGATGGGCAATTTACATCAATTTTTTGGCATTTCACCCAAATTCATTGTGGAGAGGTTTGTGTCACTCCTCTCTTTATCAATCATTTTTAGGTTTAATTGAATGTGTTTACCACGTTCCACCTTTGTCTCCCAGAGGCTTTCAGGTTTGAATATATTTCTGTAATATGTTTAAACGAGGCACCTTTTTCTTCGTGTGGTAGAGTATTTTCTCCTTTTTTATTTCATAGATACAATTCGGAATCTCTGTTCGATTTGATATAACTCACTGGAAGAGTTGCCTTGACGCAAACATGATATTATCCTCCTGATGTTCTGCCTGATGTTTGCTTTGTTATTGCTGTTCTGAAGTATTGCTGTTCTCCAGTTTATTACTGTTCTCCAGCTTATTGCTGTTCCTCAGTTTACTGCTGTTCCCCAGTTCCGTCCCATGACGAGTCTTACGCTTCGGTTATTATAACTTTTGCTTGCTTGCTTCGTCCAAGGAGAGCTATGGCAATACGTGTAGTTTGAACATCAAGCTATGTAGTAATGGCACGAGAGATTGTATGAGGATATGTTTATGTTTCATCGCTGGAGATGTTTTGACGAGTCGAGATGTTTGTTTAAGCCGTCCTTATTCCAGGAAGTATTGGTACAAGATACCACCAGTTTCCCCCATTTCTTGCCAGGTATGATATTCGTTTACTGAAAAAACCTCCACGTCCTCAAAAGCATTTCGTGCACTTGCATAGAAACATCCTCACCCTCCCCCCTCCCACAATCTCCCCCCCCCCCCTTTTTTTTTACTTAAATAACTATTAGTGAATGATAACACTACATCGTCCAAACGCGTAAGTGCGTATATATAGATTCTACTGGTCAATTAATTATCAGGTGGGTATGTACTATAGAAGATTCACATCAACCGTGCATTTGATGTCTAGGCCAGTCCCTTGCGACGCTCCCATGATTGGCTGTTGAATAAGCCCAATCACAAGGGCTGGATGTTAATTATTCCACCTCTCCTGAGGGAGGGATTTTTTGAAATTTTTTGAAAACATATCCCTCAAGGAGATCTGGAAACATCATCCTGCCTATGTGAACTCTCTCCAGAGACTGAGAGTTTCCAGCCCTGTGAGTGGCTTATCAGCAGCCAATCAGGAGCGTCGTATGGACTGGCATAGACATCAAATGCACGGTTTGACGTGAATTTACTATAACCACAATGCCCTCCTCGAATTCTTCCCACTTTCTGGATAACCTTGCAACTACAAAGCTTGAGATCCAAATGCAAGAATTTGAAGGAATTCTGACGTCCGTACCACGATTCGAACCCGCGTCTCGAGTGTAGTGGCAAGTGTATCCAAGAAGTGTTAAGAATTGGAGAAGTTAAGAGTAAGGCCATTGATGGTAATTGCGATTACATTCGTAAGTGCTTTGTTGCAAGGGCGAACTTAGATACAGAATTGTATGACAAAATAGAATTATTTTTTCTAAAGAATCACAATATTCATATCTGTCCTTAGGAGCTATTTCTGAAGAAACTCTTAACTCTCCGTGAAATTAGAAGACAGAAAAAACGCTCTGTATCCTAACGCAGCTTCCTTTCCGACATCCTAAAGGACCTAAACACATCCTATTCCATCCCGAAGGTTTCTTTAGGGCAAATAACTTCTGAAGTTCCAGGACCTGATCAGTCGACAAGGAATACATCAGAGATCGGGGGTGGGGGGGGTTGACCACTCTTCGCTGCCGGAAGGTCAGGGGTTGACCAGGCTTTACTGGTCCTTGTTTTAGAAGAGAGAGAGAGAGGGTGGGCCTGTTCTCAAAGGGTCAAGGCTGGTTTCCCAATTTTCTTAACTTCTTGATCAGGTTCCTGACTCTACTTTAAATAAGCGGAACTCTGTTCTCTTTGTCTCTGTAGGGGTAGAGGTTATAGGCGCTGGTTATTCGGTGCTATTTGCAATACGTTTAAAATCTCTAATAAAATTCTTAATCTAGCGTCAATCTTCTTGCAGTGAACTTACGAATAAAATAAATCATTTTTCTAGACGAGAAATAAGAGACTAACTGCAAGATTTTTCTCGGTACAAGCCTTGAGAAAGGATTTTAAGGTAGGAATAACTGTTTTGTTGATATGATTATTGTCTTAATTTGATTTACAGCCAGAGGGAATGAGGGTATGTTTTTTTTTTTCTTCTTTTTAAGAATTTGAAAGCTTTTGTTATCATTTCTGCGTCAGTTGAAGTAAAGTTGATTATGCGCTTTATTTACATTATTCAAGTATTAATTTTTCGTCATTTGAATATCCTTATTAGCTAGAATCATATATTTTCTGGTTCTTACTGTTTACTGTGAGAAGAACAACGTTTCCTTTATGGTTCCTTAAGTAACTTAAAAAATAATAAATACAAGAATAAAATTGTGAAAATTGGGTGTTGAGGCAGTTTTTTACATAACAGTGGAACTTTTTAGTACGTGAATATCATCCCACGCAAGAAAACGGAGAAATGGTGGAATAGTGTTATTAATAATGTTATTTGAAACAAGGGCAGACAGGTGTTATACTAGTGTATGATTATATGCAAATGTACGCACAGGCTTGCAGACGTATTTCCACAGTCACATAAGCGAAATTTATACGCACACTGAATTACGAAATAGAAATGAAACTAAAAAACCTCACTTCTCTGTACGTTCATTGGCATTTTAATTGTATTCCTGCATAAAATCCTCTTTATCAAATAAGAGTTCGCGACGTTTTTGCGAGTTGCCCTCTCGAAAGCGCCGCTGAAAACAGACCCGGTAGATTTTAAACGCTCATTTACCGAAAGCTCATGAATAATATCGAGAGCCTCTTGATATTCAACAGGAACGTCGGTGATGAAGAGACGCGGCAAGACGAAATGTCTGGTGCTTTTGATATATATTCTGATATATTTAGCAGAGTTGAAACGTCCATTGTTCAAGGGAGGGATCTTCTCCGGGTTTAAAAATGCCGTTGGAACTATTTATGGGGAAGACGGGATTGGGTGACGTCAAGGGAATAATTAACCCATAAGATAAGAGCAGGGAAGAGAGGTCCCCGCTCTGGCTAACTCTCTACTAAAAGAAAACTCTTTAAGGGTAGGCTCCACTTTGGAGGGGTGCCGATTCGTAAGAGAATCGTAAAAATATTTTTTGCCAAAAATACACTAATCAAGACAGGCTAATGAATTTATCAGGCATTATTTGCACTATAATAACGCATATTCTCTGTGAGTTTTATCATCCTACAGGGAAAATAAATGATTTTATGAAAAACAATGTGAAATTCAGGGCCCCTTGTACTGAAGGTTATTTGGTGATCGGTGAGAAACTACAGTCTTGAATAGAAATTCGGTCTGACAGAATGTTGGTATATCCCCCTAGAACATGCACATAAAGTATTATCAAAATAGAACAGTAAGTAAGCACGTAACAACAAAAAAAAGAGCAACAACTTCAGGTAAGTTCAGCGAAAGCCCCGCCGAAAAATAAGGCTATAGCTAGGAAGAAATATTCAGAAAAAATTCAAACCTCGATTTAGGGACAAAACCTTCGGAGAGATTGTAGTTATTAATGTCACTTGATAGCCTAAACATCAAAAAATTATATTATGGTAGGACAATCAAAGAAATACCCCCCCCCCCCCCCCCCCCACCCCCCCCCCCCCCCCCCCTTCCCAAAAAAAAAAACAAACCAGAGAAAAGCGAAAAAGCGATTTTTTCTGAGGACAAGAAACTTGAAAAATTAGTTTAGATACCCCTAAAATGGTTTTCTGAGATGAAACTACTCGTAGAAAACGTAGAAAACGACATCGACCAATTTAGAGGGATACTATAATATTTTTTTTTATATTTGCGATTTCCATATTTATCGGCTGCGCTTTCGCTTCAGTTGTTGCTCTCTTTTTTTTTTTTTTTTGTTGTTGTTACGTGCTTATTTCTGTTATATTTTGATAATGATTTATGTGCATGTTTCCAAAGGGATATACCAACATTCTGTCAGACAGAATTTCTATTCAAGACTGTAGTTTCTCACCGATCACCAAATGACCTTCAGTACAAGGGGCTCTGAATTTCACATTTTTTTCTTAAAATCATTTATTTTCCCTGTAGGATGATAAAACTCACAGAGAATATGCGTTATTATAGTGCTAATAATGCCTGATAAATTCATTAGCCTGTCTTGATTAGTGTATTTTTGGCAAATATTTTTACGATCGGCACCCCTCCAAAGTGGAGACTACCCATAAACTTTAAAGCTTAATATACTTTAAGGGATGACTCTAGACTGTTGATTGACGTGACTGGGATCTTGGGAATTGTATTTACAAACAATAGCCATGCACAAGATTGGCAATTGTTTTTTTAATTAATATTAACGAATTGTTACATTCCTTTTGAGGACGTCGATGGAAATAACGTGAAGTTAAGTGCCATAGGGGTGTATTTGGGATTTAAATCCACTGGTGATTTATGGGAGGCAGACGGTGACAAGGTTAGATATTAATTATGAATTAACATCTATCCTGGAATTGTTATTGTTGTTCGTTGTTCAGATAATACTGAGTTATGAAGAGCTTCCCTCTCTTGAATGTCTTTTGAGAGAGGGAGAGAAAGAGATATTTTCATACTACCGTATTTTATCTGTGAACAGTTATAAAAGGGAAAAACTGTTCATTTGAGAATATATAGAATTTTATATCCGTTACGTACGCGTGTTTGTGCTTATATGTAAATGATATATATAAATATAACGATCCTGGTGGACCATTTTTGTCTGCAGATATGCTTAAGCGTACAGCTCTAGTCATGACTCTTAATTGATTACGCACGTAATTGTGACGTAAGTGGAATACTTTCATCAATTACTAGGATCCTTATAATCTTAATTGGCTATACTCTTTATTGATAGCATTTGATCTCTAAAAGTGGATGTTAATAAGTTGATGCAAGTAAAAGAACTTTATATCTGTCCTTTTTTCATTTACAATATTTAGCATCAGGAAAGAAAAACGAATTGGTTTAAACCCTTATATATATATATATAAATATATATATATATATATACATATATATATATATATATATATATATATATATATATATATATATATATATATATATATATATATATATATATATATATATATATATATATATATATATATATATATATATATATATAGATATATATATATATATTATATACTATATATATATATATATATATATATATATATATATATATTATAATATATATATATAGTATATATATATCATATATATATATATATATATATTAGTGCAAAAGGACATGGACATCTCTCTTCTTTATGGAGTTATTATATTTTCGCTTTTGTTTTTCACAATAAGTGAAAGAGACCTCTGGAAGAAATAAATGGCTATAGAAATAAACCTATTGCGTCCCCAAGGGTAAAGGGATCAGGGAAGAGGGATTATGGAGATAAATTTTAGTGTTAGGCGACGAGCGTTCTTCCTCCTCCTCCTCCTCCTCCTCCTCCTCCTCCTCCTCCTTCCAATTCTTGATTGTGTTCGTGATTCCTCGAGCTTCTTCGTTGTATTAATTAATAGATTTGTTGTATGCAAATTAAATCCGGGAGGTTTGAAGATTTAAACTTTTCTTGTTGTTGTTGTTTTTGTTGTTGTTCTTCAAGATTCGAGGACTTGATCTCTTGATTACAGTGTTATTTCTTCCTCTCCAGCTGCTGATAGCCTCAAAAACTCCAGGTCGCTGTGTCATAACTTATCCAGAAACTTACGCTTTAATCTGTGACCTTCCAGACCAGCGGAATCTTCCAGGATTTATTCCCCTAACCTATTCAACGTTCCAGTTTCTGTGTCGCTGTGTCATAGCCTATCCAGTCTTTAGCTCATTAATCTGTGGCTTTCCAGACAAGCGCAAACTTCCAGGCTTTATTCCCATAACTTATTAACGTTCCAGTTTCTGTTCCAGTATTGTTTTCTTCTTCCTCTCTAGCTGCTGATAGCCCTATCTTCTTTCGACCTCATCCGTCTTCTTAAAACTCGCTCGGAAAAGGAATTCGGGTATTTTAGATATTTTCTGTCACAATTTCGTCTTCCCAGAGAGTGAAAGGGTATCGCTTCAGATTTTTTTTTGTCAGAGTTTCAATTGTTGTATATTTAATTGTTTGTATGTTTTAATGCACTAAATCTATTTGTATTATGTATATAATAATATAATATATCATATATAAAAATTCTCCGTTAGATAACATCCTATTTCAGTGAGGTATGTTTTATATATATATATATATATATATATATATATATATATATATATATATATATATATATATATATATATATATATATATATATATATATATATATATATATATATATATATATATATATATATATATATATATATATATATATATATATATATATATATATATATATATATATATAACATACTTCACTGAAACAGGATGATATCTACTGGAGATTTTTATTTAAAGACAGTTACAAGTTTTTCAAGGGCTATCTGCCCTCATCGTCGGGTAGCTGTAAAAAAACGTTTTTAATTTAATTTTATAAAATGAGAGACATTCGTAATATGTTCTGAAACCTGCAAATTGCTTCTCTTGTTGTTTCGTATTTGCAGTATATATTCCATCTCATAGTCTACGATAATCCAGACATCCCTGTCATCAAAGAAAGAGATTCTAGAACTCTCTTTTACCATTAATTACTCTTCCATACTTATAGCCTTAGGTATACAACAGTTTGTATTTATTCTCTTAAAACTCGATGCAAATTGTAATTACGAAATCGAAGCATCGTCCTACGCTATAAATTTGATTATGCTGATGAGCCACTTGTGTAAATGTTTATTTGTATTTTACATCGCATTTGCATAAGATAATTATGATTTAGAATGCTAATAACACTATACTTGAGCTTCTGCAGTAACTATGGATGAATATTCTACAAAAAACAAAAAGCAAATGGGTGATTATCACAGAAAGATATTGCCCAATATCAGGAAAATCACCGAAGGCGAGTTAATCTTATGCGCAATCTTGGCAAGAGACGATTGCATTAGCAACAGAAACTGATGCATTATGCAAGATCTGACCAGTGTCTTCTCCTTGCTCCTCCTGTAGCTTTTCTCGCCTCACAGTTTGAATGTCAAAGTTTGCATTGATCGTTGCCGCCGAAATGATTTAGACCACTTTTGTTTGCTGAGTAAAATGAAGTAAATATTAACATTGTAGATCTGAACGTTTAGTTGTTTATTTCTGGATTGAATGATGATGATGACGTCAAGTCAGGCATATTACAACCGAGATATACCTCGGTCCTTGAGAGAGAGAGAGAGAGAGAGAGAGAGAGAGAGAGAGAGAGAGAGAGAGGAATAATAATAATAATCATCTTTATTTACAATATAGAATGCGTATTCTACAAAGCAAAATTACAAATACATACATGGAGAGAGAGAGAGAGAGAGAGAGAGAGAGAGAGAGAGAGAGAGAGAGAGAGAGAGAGAGAGAGAGATCCTATTATAGGTCTGATGTAGCTGATTAGTTTTTTCGTAGATCGTGTTCTTTCTTGTGATGGTTAGCAGGCCATTATTATTTTTTTCTATTTCACTTAGACACAAGTTACATTTGTGTGCTCAAGACTCTAGCTACCTGTGTCACTTGTCTTCACTTTTATAGACGATTCAATATAGAGTTAAGTCTTTATTTCAGAAGTTGCTCCATGCCATCTCATGTAAGTCCCCAGAGGTCTTTGTGGGCATTTTTTGTTGATTTCATCTGCGTTCGGGAGTTCTCTCATCTCATCTGCAATTTATGATCAATATTGATATATTAACTGCAGATGGAGAACTTGCAAAATAATAATAGTTTTGAGGTCAGAATGCAAATTAGATAAGGCAGCAGTAGGATTTTTTATTTCCATTATTCTGAATTATATTTTGATTTATGTTGTCCTGGAGAATTTATGTTTAAAAACATGTGCATTTTGTTATATGGTGCAATCACATTGTCTTTATGTAACCGCTAGTATAGTGGTTAGTGTCATGGCATGCTACTCAGATGTCACGGGTTCGCGTCTCCCACCGGGGCGATGGAAAACCACAGGATCTGTATCATGGTGCTACTGGTGCAGTGTGGGGGTCGGGGGCGGGGTGTGGGGGGGTGGTGGCTTTAACGGTGGAGGTTCAAAACCAACATTCTTTGGAAGCTTGAATTTCAAGTTAATGGCCCGTGTGAATAGGTTCTAGCCTGCCTTCAGAGATAAACTAAAAATTAACACTTTTCCTTGAACTAAACAAAACATTATGGCATTCAAGTTATGGCAGTCAAGAGAATTATCCCAGCCAATGGTTCTTTGCCTAATGAATCATTTTTGAACGCAGTTATAAAATATTTTTGGTTTCCCGTAATTTTTGTTTTATGAAAACACTTCTTCAAACGTCGTTCATAATAGGAGATTGCAAAACGAAGGTTTTTGTTCTCTGTTAAGTCAGTGTTTTTTTTTTTTTTTTTTTTGTGAATGGGAGGGGAAAGAGATTGTATTAGTTTCGCGTTGTAGTAATTGTTGATATTCGACTGTTAAGCAATTCTTTAGGTCAAAGTAACCAGAAACTTGAATAGTGTAAAGAGTAAATCGTGTCGAAAGCTTTTGCAGAAAGAAAGATTTGACTTTTTTTTTTATTATTATTATTATTTTATTTTATTTTTTTTTTTTCTTTTTTTGCTCTATCACAGTCCTCCAATTCGACTGGATGGTATTTATAGTGTGGGGTTCCGGGTTGCATCCTGCCTCCTTAGGAGTCCATCACTCTTCTTACTATGTGTGCCGTTTCTAGGATCACACTCTTCTGCATGAGTCCTGGAGCTACTTCAGCCTCTAGTTTTTCTAGATTCCTTTTCAGGGATCTTGGATCGTGCCTAGTGCTCCTATGATTATGGGTACGATTCCACTGGCATATCCCATATCCTTCTTATTTCTATTTTCAGATCTTGATACTTATCCATTTTTTCGCTCTCTTTCTCTTCAACTCTGGGGTCCCATGGTATTGCGACATCAATGAGTGATACTTTCTTCTTGACTTTGTCAATCAACGTCACGTCTGGTCTGTTTGCACGTATCACCCTATCCGTTCTGATACCATAGTCCCAGAGGAATCTTTGCCTGATCGTTTTCTATCACTCCCTCAGGTTGGTGCTCGTACCACTTATTACTGCAAGGTAGCTGATGTTTCTTGCACAGGCTCCAGTGGAGGGCTTTTGCTACTGAATCATGCCTCTTTTTGTACTGGTTCTGTGCAAGTGCTGGGCATTCACTTGCTATGTGGTTTATGGTTTCATTTTTCGTATTGCACTTCCTACATATGGGAGAGATGTTATTTCCGTCGACCGTTCTTTGAACATATCTGGTTCTTAGGGCCTGATCTTGTGCCGCTGTTATCATTCCTTCAGTTTCCTTCTTTAGCTCTCCCCTCCTCGTAGCCATTGCCATGTGTCATCGCTGGCTAGTTCTTTAGGTCTGTCTCATGTATTGTCCCCGTGCATTGGTTTGTTGTGCCAGTCCTCTGTTCTGTCTGTCTTTCTCCTGTCTCGTATATTTCTGGGTCTTTCGTCTACTTTATTAGTCCTTCTTCCCATGCACTCTTTAGCCACTCGTCTTCACTGGTTTTCAGATATTGCCCCAGTGCTCTGTTCTCGATGTTGACGCAGTCCTCTATACTTAGTAGTCCTCTCCCTCTTCCTTTCGTGTTATGTATAGTCTGTCCGTATTTGCTCTTGGGTGTAGTGCTTTGTGTATTGTCATATGTTTCCTGGTTTTCTGATCTATGCTGCGGAGTTCGTAGCTGCCTTCGTCCATTCCACTATTCCTGAGCTGTATCTGATTACTGGCACTGCCCATGTGTTTAATGGCTTTTATCATATTCCGGCGTTGAGTTTTGACTTGAGTATCGCCTTGAGTCTTGCATATATTCTTTCCTATCGTGTGCCTTCATCTCTTGGTGTTTTTATATACCCCATCCTTCCATTATTCCCAGGTATTGTATCCTGTCTCATCTATGTGTTTGATGTTGCTCCCATCTGGTAGCTTTATCCTTCAGTTCTCGTTACTTTGCCTTTTTTGTATGTTGACTAAGGCGCATTTTTGCTATTCCAAACTCCATCCTGATGTCCCAGATACAATCCTACAGTCTGGATTAGGGGTATCTATTTCCTTGGATATCTCTTACCATACCATTATTATTTTCACAAAATTTTCTTGCTTTCTTGACCTCAAGTGTTTTGTATATTTGAGAGATATGAATTTAGGCCTAACACTGAACAGACCTTAAACTCAGGGATTGTACAATAAAATCTATCAAGTTAACTTAGAGTGGCTGTGAAAAGGCAATCGATGAATATCGACCTCCTCAAAAAATTATAGAAATGAAAACGATTTAGTTACTTTACCTAAAACTGGAGAAGACGTTTTGTATGGCAAATCGAGCCAAAATATGAGAGAGAGAGAGAGAGATGAGAGAGAGAGAGAGAGAGAGAGAGATTTTGGTTGGTTTCTTGTTTATTATTGCAATAAAATGGTAGTTATCTCGTTGCAAGACTGGAGGGAGAAATGCTGAAAGTAAATTGACTTTATCTAGAGCCATTTTTTGTTATTCAAACTTGTTATAAAGATTGCAGAGATTCCTTCGGAAGCCTCTAAGTTATGGAAAATAATTTCTGACCTGTGCGAGATTTGGATCGACCCTGGTTATATATATATATATATATATATATATATATATATATATATATTTATATATATATATATATATATATATATATATATGTATATATATATATATAATATATATATATATATAGGATATATATATATATATATATATATATATATATATATATATATGGCAGCGTCGATTGTTTTGGTAAAATTAAAGTCTTAATATAACTGTAAATGTAATTTGTGTCTTGTTGAAGGATGTAAATGCAATTTGTCTTAATGAAACTATAAATGTAATTGGTGTCGTAATACAAAACTGTAAATGAAATATGTGTTCTTAATGCAACTATAAATGTAATTCGTGTCTTACTACAATCGTAAATGTAAATTGTCTTAACGCAACTTTAAATGTAATTCGTGTCTTAATGCATCCGTAAATGTAATTCGTGTCTTAATACATCCGTAAATGTAATTCGTGTCTCACTACAATTGTAAATGTAATCCTGTCTTAATGCAACTGGAAATGTAATTCCTGTCTTACTACCACTGTAAGTGTAATCCTGTCTTAATACAACTGTAAATGTAATTAGTGTTGTTAATGTTATAATGTCTTAACACATCTTCAAATCAAATGTAACTGGAAAAAATTAGGAAACCAAATACAGAAGATACAGTTAGTTTGTATTATTCTTATCGTGTTTACACCTGTTCCCATCTTAATTTGAAGATAGGCTACAAATTATTTGCATCGTTCTTCTTCACAAAACAAACCATAAAATAAATGCGATTGCAGCCCCCGTTTGCCCTTGCACCGTTTCGTTCATAAATAACGCTTTGAAGTTTATTACAAAGTCGAGCGCCAAGCGAAATATTTCCAGATATATATATATATATTATATATATTTATATTTCAGTAATGCACTATCGATATAAATATTCAATACACTGCACATATGCAAGAGAGATTTTATCCTCGCAGAGATTATTGTTGCATATCACCGAGTGAAATTTGGCCATTAATTAAGAGTCGGCGACTGCTAAAATATGACTGCAAAAATACGGAAAATTCTTTCGAGCGGTTGCGTGAAAAACTGTTCGGGGGATTTTTGGACGGAAATGGAAAATAATCGAGGACGGGCCCACCTGTTTTTTTATCTTAGCGATGGCTCGTTGCCTGGTGAATGCTCTGCTCACCTGTGTTTTATTATATATTTTCATCGACATTGAATTACGTCAGTATATTCCTGAATCAATATAGAAGTCTGTACTTAGATTGTCCGGAGATACAGTTCGTTAGGGGACACAGAAATGAGGATTTTAACAACAATTAGCAATACATAAATATGAACTGAACATTTATTTTTTTTTATCACACCTTCCTCCTCCCCACCCCCTTTTGATAGCATAGTTGTATTGTTTTAGATCTCTCCCCCCTTTTGATTTTTTTTCTTTTTTTTTTTAGATGAAATTACTGGTTGCGTCATATTGTATTCGACTGGTTTAGATTTCAGGAACCCAATTCGATGCCAAGATTATAGATGGTGTAATAAGTTTTAACGGTATTCTGTCACTACCTCTCTCTCTCTCTCTCTCTCTTCTCTCTCTCTCTCTCTCTCTCTCTCTCTCTCTCTCTCTCGTTGCGCGCGCACACACAGACACACACGTAAGTTTACTATCCGGCCCCCAGTTTTATACAAGGAGAAATCGTCACACAAAAATATAACCGACAAGGAAAAGAAAGACGAAGGATAAACTAACAAGAGAAAGAAATACAAGAGATAACCAAGGAAAATAAATAAATAAATAAAATAAAACAAAAAAAAATAAATATAATAAAAATATAGAAAGAAAAAGCACTAAAGAAGTACAAGAGATAACCAAGGAAATAAATAAATTAAAATAAAATAAAACAAAACAAAATATAATAAAATAAAAGAAAGAAAAATCACTAAAGAAGTACAAGAGATAACCAAGCAGAAAAAAAACTGGTTTACAGAAATAAAAAAATTAACCAAACAAACAAAAGAAAAGAGAGAAAAGGAAATAACAAACGATAACCATGCAGAAAAAGAAAAGAAAAGAAAAGAAAAAAAAAACAACTGGTTCAGAAAGAGAAATTGAAAACAGGGGTCAAGGACAGCTCTCCGTTTCTCTCTCCTCGGGAATCATTCCAGGAAGCATTCCATTCGCGAGCGAGTTTGCATCGGAGATGCTTGTAAAAGCAAAGCAGCGAATCCTAATGAAGAGAGGCAGAGAGATGGCGAAACTCGGGGCCGTTTTATTGGCCAGAGAACGACTAGGAAGGACTTTCGTGCAGGACGGAAGCTCACAGCAGCAACAAAGTCCTTTTCGGGGCGCAGAGAGCTAATCCAGAGATCTGCTATTGTAGATTCACATAAATCGTGCATTTGATGTCTAGGCCAGTCCCTTACGACGCTCCTGATTGGCTGTTGTTAAGCCAATCACGGGGCTGGAAACTCAAACTCTCTCGAGAGAGTTCACGTAGGTAGGATCTATGATCCACCTCTCCTGAGGGCTACGCCTTTCAAAAGTATCACTCAGGAGAGGTGGAACATAGATCCTAACCATGTGAACTCTCGAAAGAGATTGAGAGTTTTTCCAGCCCCGTGATTGGCTTATCAACAGCGAATCAAGATCGTCGTAAGGGTCTGGCCTTGACATCAAATGCACGGTTGATGTGAATCTACTTTAGTTGAGACTCGGCGCTTATGAGGTCAAGCAAAGCTTTGCTGTGTGTGTGTTTGTTTTTTTTTTTAACTTTTTTTTTTTCTTGTCACTTGTAGTTTATGGTATGTTGCCCTCTCTGGACTTTGAGAATTGACAAAGAACTGATCATTTTTCGTACGTTAATGTCACCTGCCTCATTTATGCAAATCTGTGAATTGCAGAGGGCAAAGTAAACTGATTATCAATACCTGGTTATTATCTTTGGGACATTTCTTATTTTCCTGTTATACCTAATCAAGCGCTCATCAGATTTTAAAGCTGTTCATTTATTGTTTCTTCTTCCAAATTTACCAAATTTCGTCTCCAGGATCCACTGATGCGTAAACGTAAACACATCACAAGACTCTTCTAATCCAAGGAAAAGATCAGATCTTTCTTTGGTAGTGACCCTCAAGGGCTTTCTGGAGTCCTTATTTAGGACTCATATTACTTGGAGGGTCATTATCTCTATGATATTTACAGTCTTTTGTTTACGTGGTTTTACGGTAATCCTGAGCAGTCTTGCACTAAACATCCCTTAGGGGTCACTGTGTAGGAGAGATCTAACATACCTGTAGTACTGCTCAGAACCTGCTGTTACATATCCGCTGTAGGCGTGGAATGAAAGGTCGAGTATGTGTATATATATATATATATATATATATATATATATATATATATATATATATAAAATATATATATATAATATATATATATGATATAATATTATATATATAATATATCCCAGATCTGAAGGGAAATGAGAAATTCGGGGCATTCCCTCCCCCCCCTATTATTCCCAGGTGATCGGTTTCACTCAGAGTGAAGGGTCCGCTTTGAAAGGTTCTTCTGTATATCGGCCGAACAGGTGAGAGAGCCGTAACGTTGGGGGGTGGC
>NC_061098.1:32902834-32910334 GCF_015104395.2 Macrobrachium nipponense | reverse complement strand
AAAGGCGAGGAAAGACAGGCCCCTTACTGTTGACCATTGTCGTACTCTGGTCACAGTCCGTCCATCTGCTAATTGAATGTAATAAATTTCGAAAGAAAACGAAGATCCAACAACATATATAACATACCACTTGAAGAACTATTGGGAGAAAATGCCCCGCTGCAAAACATAGTAAATTACCTCAAAGAAATAAACCTGCTTTATATGATATAACACTCTTATAGTATCATAGTTATACAGTAAGCGCTGAATGGCCTTTGCTGCCCCAGTGCTTGGTGTTACACCTAAAATTTATAAAAACCAACCAAACCAACCCTCCCCCCCACCCTCGCGGAGGTAAAAGAAAATTACAAAGTCAATTTTAATTTGCATTCTTCAAAAAAAAAAAAAAAAAAAAAAAAAAAAAAGTTCCTATCCGAACACTTTTGTAAAAAACGTCCGGTACAGAAAAGATAGGATTTTTCTAGCATCGCTTAATAGCTTTTCAGTCCTCCCTTTCGAAACACATTGTGCTGTGGGAGTTGCTTACAGATGTAGCCATATTTTTTCAGCACATATCTATTGTATCTGCAATTCCCAGGAACGCAGCGAAAGGTGGCGAATCTATGCGATTCCTTTTTTTTTTTTTTTTTTTTTTTTTTTTTTTTCATTTGCGCGAATCTCGAGTTATTTCAGGAGAGTTCGTTTTGAAGCTATTTACTTCTATAAGTTGCGCTTAATTTTTGCTGCGAAGGAGACTGGAAGTGTTTTGTTTTTTAATTTGCTAAGGGACAAAAAGTCCAGCTGGCAGATTTCAGAAAGGTCTTTTTTTTTTTTATTCGTTTTTCATTTTCGACCTGTCAGGGAACAAAGCTTTGATAAAATTTTTAACTTTTATCTTACAGCCTTTTTGAATGTTTGATATGTTTTGTCTTATTTTTTTTATCAGGAATCCTTGCTTTTGCTTTTGATCCTGGTCTTTTGTGAATATCTCCGCGAGATTTCGTATGTTAGAGGAAAAATAAAAAGTATTTAAAGAAGATTTATCCAGCCTATAAAAGTTGCAGCAGTGAAAGATACAGGATTTTCGACTTTTGAACGCTGTTAGGTTCACGTTATCATTGGTGTCAAAGTTGCCATTGAACCTCTAGTTTGCAATATGTAAAATGTTGCCCGAAACAGAGGGCTCTTAAGACAACTTGTTTTAGAAGTCACAAAATCCTCCAAGATTAAGAGAGAGGCTATTTTAAATCGTCGCTGTTGTTTTTATTTTATTTTTTTCCTTAACTTCGAGGCCCACTAGGCTGATTCCACACATACCTATTCGTTCGTTTTGAGTATCGGTGATATAACTGGATCACGTGGGTCTTTCGTTTTGATAAATCTTCATTTGTTTTTGTGTTTTGTGGAGGTGTCTCCTATCATAGGAAAATATACAAGCAGTAGCGGTACACAAATACCTCTCATTAGGAAATTATATATATATATATATATATATATATATATATATATATATATATATATATATAGATATACAAATGTAGAAATGAAAGAAGTCAAAAAAAAAAAAAATTAAAAACTATTGTAAGTGAGTGTCATCAAAAAATTTTTCCTCTGTTGTAAGGCTATCAAAGGAATTTCAATTCACGAGTCCGAAAGAAGAAGAAGAAGAAGAAGAAGAAGAAGAAGAAGAAGAATATGCAGGAAATCATTCCCACTTTGATAACAGTACCAGATCCAGATTACTGAGCATGTGACTGTAAGACCGGGTAGCCTCGTGTGTTGAAAATAATATGCATTTCTGACTCTTATTTTCTCTCTTTAAATCTGCAGCTGAAAAGACCTTATGGACAAAGTCAGCAGATTATAGAGACAAGCCATAGGAAAAGGTGACTAATGAATAAATAGAAAGTTCAGGAAATGAAACCGATACACCTGGATTCAGCAGACTACAGCAAACTACAGCAGGAATGAATTTCAACAACTGTGCTAGACAAACTATTCCGCAATTTAGTTGTAGCCAAGGTAAAACTCTAAGTGAACTGGGAAATGGCACGTATGCGATGGCAGTCTCTACTTTCTAGCTTTCTATAATGATAAATCCGAGTGGATCTTTCATTCTTGTCCGCTCTGGTTGGGGACGTGGTAAGTAGGGGATCATGAGGGTAGGAGAGACACGACGGCTAGCGCCGGGTTCCAACGCAGTGCAGCGCGCGCTGGGCTCCAATGCAGTGTAGCGCGCGCCAGCAAGTTCATATGATGATTATTTACTCTTTTTATGGTTCTCATCATTTCTCAGTTTCAAAATTCCTCACTTTGAAATTTAAAATTCCTTGGGTGTTTAAACAAAATCTTCAGTTGCAGCTTCGATCTTTTAGTTCTCCGAGTGAATATTTGTTATTGAATGATATAACTCTCTTTCTCTTAGTTTGCTGTTGAATATTATCTGATAGCAAATTGAAACTGAAAGAAGTCTTTACCGGATCCAATGATTCGCTCGACTGGGGCTCGACGCCATTCATTACGGATATATGATATTGGCCAATCAATCATCCTGTGTCCTATGCAGAGCGAGGGAAATGTTCTGGGTTCGCTTACATACTCACTCTCTCTCTCTCTCCTCTCTCTCTCTCTCTCTCTCTCTCTCTCTCTCATATTCTGGTTTATATTTGTGAATGGTTGAGTTTGGTCCTTAGTTTTTTTTTTTTTTGTTTTTTTTTTTTTACTCACTGGCCTACTTGGATCTACGAGTTTAAATCTAGAGATGAATATGGCAATTCTCTCTCTCTCTCTCTCTCTCTCTCTCTCTCTCTCTCTCTCTCTCTCTCTCTTATTCTGGTTTATATTTGTTGAGTTTGGCTTGTTTTTCTTCTTTTTAACTCTCTACTTACTTGGATCTGCGAATTAAATATAGAAGTTGAATAAGGCAATTATCTCTCTCTCTCTCTCTCTCTCTCTCTCTCTCTCTCTCTCTCTCTCTCCTTCACTTTACTCTCATCGACGAAGAATCACTGGCTCTGCATCATGATCAGTTACTGCTCCAGTGTCGGGGGCGGGAGGAGAAGGGAGGGGGCAACTTGAGCGGTGGGAGGTTGAAACCAACGTCTTTGGAACCTGAATTTCATGTCGGGGCCCCTTTGATAACGTTCCATTTATAATAATAAAAACAACATTAAGTCTGGTGTAGGGCGATAGGAAACTACAGTTGCCATAATGAGGTAATAGCCGTCTAATTAATGCTTGGTTTTTAAATTTCTCGCATACTGGATGACCAGATTAGCACTAAGCCTGATTGTTCCAGTCCCGCTTTATTCCAGGTCACTGGACGCTCGCCCGGCCCTGAACAAGGGCGGGTTGGGTTCGTCTGCCCATTCATATTCATTAAATCTTTATAGTTGTTCCTCCTCCTCCTCCTCCTCCTCCTCCTCCTCCTCCTCCTCATCACTGTTTACCTCCAAGTGTTTTCTTCTTGACCACTGCATTTATATGTTAACATAACGTTTCGTTGTGTGTGTGTGTGTGTGTGATGTATTCTTATTTTTTAATGGTTACGTGGGATTAGTAATGTTTAGTGCATAAGTGTAATCTCCATAGAAGCTCTCTCTCTCTCTCTCAATGTCAATACTTCCTAGCATTGAGACTGAGGCATGACCGTGGAAATTAATTGCGTTCCAGTCTGTTTTATTTATTTACACGAGTCATAATTACATCATAATTATTATATTAGCTGCTTCTGGTCATTCACTCTAAAACATCGACCTAAAAAAAAACTCAATTTCGCAGCAGGAGAGGAGGTAATTCACCTGCAATCAACATCCGGGTTAAATAGTTACTGAACGGGATCGGGTAGCTCTCGAATTCTGACGAATTAGCATTGAGCCTGATTGTTCCAATTTCATTTTATCTGGGATCACTTAGGCTTTGCGATGGACGGGGGTCCGATGGATGTTCGCTGTTCATTAAGATTCATGGAATCGGGTCGTTATTTATTTGTCTTTTCTGCTTTTTTTTTTTTTTTTTTTTTTTTGCAGGTGCTCGTGGGTACATGTTTTCGTTCAGGTATAATTTTTGTTTGTTAATCAAGATGATAATGTGAGGTTTGTGTTTTTAGGGATTGATGAGGCATTTTAATCTCTAAACAGTCCAAATCTCTCTCCCTTGTCAAGATGTGAATGTTGCTGTAGGCTATAAGGTCTCTCTCTCTCTCTCTCTCTCTCTCTCTCTCTCTCTCTCTGCGTTGTCTTTTCGGGCTTTTCATCAAAGTAAGCGAGACAAGAAAAAGATGACCGCCAAGCCCTCGACGTCTTTATTCTCTTGTGAGTAATATGGGTTTCTAGCGACTGAGGGTGTTTCTGGAAACTCTCCCCCCACCCCCTTCCCCCCTGCCCCTACCCCTACCCCTAACCCTAGTCCTTCTCCAATAACCCACAACCTGTTCTCTTTATGGCCTTTTATCATCGATGGACCCTCGAAAGATTAATTGATGCCAACCCATCCAAAATGAATAATCTGGAGCCATGTCCTAGGACGCTCCTAGCCAGAGCTCTCTACTCCTCCTCCTCCTCCTCCTCTCTCTCTCTCTCTCTCTCTCTCTCTCTCTCTCTCTCTCTTTTTTGAGACCTCATATGATGGATTTCTCATCTTGCCTCGTATGACGGGGCCTGCTATATGAGCAAGAGCCTGTACTGGCATGAGGCCAGCTCAGTCAAAAACATCTCTCAAACACTTAATGAACAACTTGGGTCATTTATTACGCAATCATCAACTCTCAGCATTGGAATTAACTCTGGTTTTTGTGTCATTCCCAATAATTAGACTTCATCATCATAGAAATCGTCCATACTAAGTTCATTCTTAATAGAGTTTTGCTTTTATGCCAAGTTACCCATTCATGGGCTTATATGGCGACCCGGCGCCGTGTCTTGGATTTACGAGCGTACTAAAATAACGTTATCACCTGTGTTTTTTTCATTCACTCTCTCTCTCTCTCTCTCTCTCTCTCTCTGTCGTTCTTTTGGGTTAGCTGGTGTGCGGCCAGCCCACAAAGTCCTTCGATTCTCGATTAAGGGAAGGAAATGAACGTTAGGGGGATGGTTCCTTAAAAAAAAGTTAGCGTGTCCCTTTTGATGTAGTCGGGAATTGGGAAAGAGACAGACGGAAATAACAGGATTTGAATGAAAACAAATGAAAAAAAATTGCTTTGAAGTTTCTTCGGCGCAATCGAGTTTTCTGAACAGCCTGTACAACGTAATCTAGGTCACCGAAAATTTGTAGGCCACCGAAACTAGATCAAGCTTTAAAGGTCTCGGTATGATGCTGTATGAGCCTTGTCCCATGAAACTAACCACAGCCTGGTGGTGGCCTCTCCCATGTCATTGCCAGACGCACGATCATGGCTAAATTTAACCTTGAATCAAATAACAACTACTGAGGCTAGAGGGCTGCAATTTGGTATGTTTGATGATTGGAAGGTGGATGATCAGCCTACCAGTTTGCAGCCATCTAGCCTCAGTAGTTTTTAAGATCTGAGGGAGGACAGAAAAAAGTTCTTGTAAACAAAACTAAAAAGTGAAACAATTCAAGATATACGGCCCCAGGTTCCTCTTGTAACTGTATTGTCCAAATTGCTTACGTCAAAGATATGATAAAGGTTTTCCGTCATGTAGACGTGGAGGTGGAAGTAACTGAATTTTATTTTTCCTGTTGTTGGATTTGCAGCGTTCTATTGATGACTGTAGATTTAGTCACTGGGAAAAGTTGTACTTTTGTGTTAAGCAGTTAACCTCCAGCAGATGCTGTCGAACGTCTGTGTACTTTTGTGTTAAGAGCTCTGGCAAATTTAAAAAGAATTTTCATCCCCTAATATGGACTTGTGGTATCGCTTACCATTAGGTTGATTTCTTAGTAAATTGTTCTTTATTTTTTTTTCTCTTCTTACACAGATGGACTTTTTTTTAAAGAAGTTTATCAGAGTGGTATAGGATCTGCAACTAACCTTTGATCAGTTATCTGTCGTTATTCTGTATTTGAGGTGAGGAAAATGATAGCGCAGAGGATCATTTTAAAAGGAAAATATCGCAGAAAACAGTGATTTTATTCTACTGCAGTTGCAGCATTTTGTCAGGTTCCATCCCACACGAAACATCCAGCGTCTGGGGAATTAACATTTAGCAAACACTCGAATGGTGAAACGCAAAACATTGGGCCCAATTCAAGCTTAGATCCTACACAATTCTCTCTCTCTCTCTCTCTCTCTCTCTCTCTCAACGGTATCTTACTCCATAATTATTACATCCTCCCTGATTAGCATCTGTTATTAAAGACACCAATTATCCCATTCATTAAGTTTTCTTAAAATTTCAAGACCTACCTATTTCACCCATTAGCTTATTAATGACTCTTTCACCAAAAATTAACGTCTTGCTTGTTATCCTATAATCTCCGAGAGTGTTTTCCTTCATAAGTTTTTAAAATTATCTGTCATGCACTATTGTAATCACCTGCTTTTACAACGTCTCTCAGTGGTGGGAGACGATGAATAAAAAAGACTATCGTAAATTCACATCAACCGTGCATGTGATGTGTAGGCCAGTCCCTTACGACGCTCCTGATTGGCTGTTGATAAGCCAATCACAGGACTGGAAACTGTCAGTTTCTCTCAAGAGAGTTCACATGGGTAGGATGAATGTTCCACCTCTCTTCAGGGATACGTCTTTCAAAAGCATCCCTCAGGAGAGGTGGAACATACACCGTGCCTATGTGAACTCTCGAGAGCGAGTGAGAGTTTCCAGCCCTCTAATTGGCTTATCAACAGCCAATCAGGAGCTTCGTAAGGGACTGGCATAGACACCAAATGCACGGTTGATGTGAATCTACTATAATATTAAAAGTACACAAGGAAGAGACTTAGCAATATTTATGGTAGAGTCACTTTTGCTTTAGAAAGCTGTTTGTGGGAGGCAGGTGGAAGAAAGGTAGAAGAATAGTGAAAAATAAGGCCCTGTTGATAGGTAGGAAAATAGTGAAGTATTAGACCCTGTTGAAAGGTAGGAAAATATTGAAATATTAGACTCTGTTGAAAGGTAGGAAAAGAGTTAAATATTAGACCCTGATAAAAGGTAGGAATATAGTGAAGTTTTAGACCTAACAAAGATAGACGATCTATTAAAAGGGCAGTCGCAGAAGAAGAGAACTAATAATTTAGTGACATGGCATAGGAGAGTGAAAGGGAAAGAAAGAAAATGGAGAAGACGACAGCTGATGAATTGTCTGGATGAACGGAAGTTTCTCTCTCTCTCTCTCTCTCTCTCTCTCTCTCTCTCTCTCCTTTCCAGGGACATAACATACCACGCTAACATATTTCACGCCAGCGGAGTCACGTGTTCATGTCAGATTAGGAAGACAAGGCAGTGACCTTTTGATACTCCGAGATCTCTTTTACCCTGACATTTTTGCTTTGTAATCGTTCTAAATATAGGTTTATCTTTACAGTTCTAGTGCGGCTCAGCGGCGTGGTCGGTG
>NC_061098.1:32892243-32902334 GCF_015104395.2 Macrobrachium nipponense | reverse complement strand
ACCAACGCCAAACACCCCGGCCCGATGATGTCCTCGGGGCTAATCTGAGTTAATCTTATGCGCAATCTTGGCAAGAGACGATTGCATTAGCAAAAACAGAAACTGATGCATTATGCAAGATCCGACCAGTGTCTTCTCCTTGCTCCTCCTGTAGGCTTCTCTCGCCTCACAGTTGCATTGATCGGTGCCGCCGAAATGATTTAGACCACTTTAGTTTGCTGAGTATAATGAAGTAAATATTAACTTTTAGATTTGCACGTTTAGTTGTTTATTTCTGGATTGAATGATGAATGACGTCAAGTCAGGCATATTAACAACCCAGATATCCTCCCGTCCTTCATAGAACTGACAGAGAGAGAGAGAGAGAGAGAGAGAGAGAGAGAGAGAGAGAGAGAGATAATAATAATCATCATCTTTATTTACAATATAGAATGCGTATTCTACAAAGCAAAATTACAAATACATACATGAGAGAGAGAGAGAGAGAGAGAGAGAGAGAGAGAGAGAGAGAGAGAGAGAGAGACCTGACCTCAATTGTCAATCAAGCCATCTTCTATTATAGGTCCTGGTGTAGCTGATTAGTTTTTTTTGTAGTTCTTGTTCTTTCTTGTGATGGGTAGCAGCCATTATTATTTTTATTTTTATTTTTCACTTAGACACAAGTTACATTTGTGTGCTCAAGACCCTACCTACCTGTGTCACTGGTGTTCACTTTTATAGACGATTCAATATAGAGTTAAGTCTTTATTTCAGAGGTCACTCCATGTCATCTCATGTAAGTCCCCAGAGGTCTTTGTGGGCATTTTTTGTTGATTTAATCTGCGTTCGGGAGTTCTCTCATCTCATCTGCAATTTATGATCAATATTGATGTATTAACTGCAGATGGAGAACTTGCTAAATAATGATAGTTTTGAGGTCAGAATGAAACTTAGACAGGCAGCAGTAGGATTTTTTATTTCCATTATTCTTGAATTGATATTTTGATTTATGTTGTCCTGGAGAAATTATGTTTAAAAACATGTGTATGTTATATGGTGCAATCATATTGTCTTTATGTAACCGCTAGTATAGTGGTTAGTGTCGTGGCATGCTACTCAGATGTCACGGGTTCACGTCTCCTCCAGAGCGATGGAAAACCACAGGATCTGTATCATGGGCAGTTACTGGTGCAGTGTGTGTGTGGGGGGGGAGCGGTCTTTAACAGTGGGAGGTTCAAAACCAACATTCTTTGGAAGCTTGAATTTCAAGTGAGTGGCCACTTTGGTGTGGTTTGTTCCATGTGAATAGGTTTCTAGCTACTGAAATATAATAATAATAATATAATAATAATAATAATAATAATAATAATATTAATAATAATAATAATATATAACCTGCCTTCAGAGATAAACTAAAGTATAACACTTTTCCTTGAACTAAACAAAACATGATTTTGCATTCAAGTTTTGGCAGTCAAGAGAATTATCACTGCCAATGGTTCTTTCCCTAATGAATCATTTTTGAACGTAGGTATAAAATATTTTTGGTTTCCGTAAATTTATGAAAACTTCTTCGAACGTCGTTCATAATAGAAGATTGCAAAACAAAAGCTGGGAAACGAGGGTTTTGAGAGGAAAGTGAATGTATTCGTTTCGCGTTGTAGTAATTGTTGATATTCCACTGTTAAGGCAATTCTTTGGTCAAAGTAACCAGGAGCTTGAAATATTGTGAGTAAATATTCGTGTCGAAACTTTTGCAGACAGAAAGATTGACTTTTCTATTATTATTATTTTCACAGATTTTCTTTCTTTCGTAACCTCAAGTTGTTTCGTATATTTGAGAGATATGAATTTAGGTCTAACACTGAACAGATCTTGAACTCAGGGATTTATACAATAAAATCTATCAAGTTAACTTAGAGTGGCTGTGAAAAGGCAATCGATGAATATCGAATTCTTCAAAAAATTATAGAAATGAAAACGATTTAGTTAATTTCCCTAAAACTAGAGAAGACGTTTTTTATGGCAAATCGAGCCAAAATATAAGAGATAGAGAGAGAGAGAGAGAGAGAGAGAGATAGGTTTTGATCTCTTGTTTATTATTGCAATAAATGGTAGTAGTTATCTCGTTGCAAGACTTGGAGGGAGAAATGCTGAAAGTAAATTGACTTTATCTAGAGCCTTATGTTATTCAACTTGTTATAAGATTGCAGAGATTCTAAGCTACGGAAAATAATTTCTAACCTGTGCGAGATTTGGGTCGACCTGGTTATATATATATATATATATATATATATATATATATATATATATATATATATATATATATATATATATATATATATATATATATATATATATAACATATATATATATATATATATATATATATATATATATATATATATATATATATATATATATATATATATAACCACAGGCGCATAAGCCATAGAACAGGTAGTAGGTTATCTAATCCAGAACAATCCATATACGGAATCTCTCAAAAACATGTAAAACATATATTGACAGCAAGGATTTTTCTATCTTGGGCCAACTGCGGAACAACAACAACCTGACAATTTTAGAATCTATATTATTAAAAAGACTGTACCGTCGTTAATACCCAAACGTCCTCTGTAAAATTGTTCATAGCCTAGTTTGGGCAGCTGGGCTGCCTCACAGTATTTTTACCTATATTGTGTTAGTCTTACTCTTTCTTTTGTATAGGTAGGTGTTTCTGAAATTTTAGTGAAGTCCTGTTCTTTTAATATGTCTGACTTTGGAGGTGCTGTTGAATTTTAACTTTTAACTTTTTACTTTTTACTTTTACTTTTTACTTTTTACTTTTTACTTTTTACTTTTTACTTTTTACTTTTTACTTTTTACTTTATTGAGAGCTGTTGCTATGACATTTTTTTTAATATAAATTAAATTAGATCAATTATTAATGTTCGTAAACTTATATATATTTTTTAGCCTTGAAAATGCGACTTGGAATTCGTCGCGAAACGTCGGCATTAAAATAAACTGTTGAAAGATGAGGATGCCTTTCCCTACTACTTCCTTCGGGATATATCTTCTTTGAGCTCCAGCTCCGGCCCTTATGTGTATATATAGTATATATATATATACACACACACACACACACACACACACACACACACACACACACACACACATATATATATATATATATATATATATATATATATATATATATATATATATATATATCTATATATATATATATATATATATATAGCTGGGTTACAAGAGTGACGAATGGCAGCGTCGATTGTTTTGGTAAATTGTCTTAATATAACTGTAAATGTAATTTGTGTCTTGTTAAAGCAGTAAATGTAATTTGTCTTAATGAAACTATAAATGTAATTGGTGTCGTAATACAAACCTGTAAATGTAATTTGTGTCTTAACGCAACTTTAAATATAATTCGTGTCTTAATACATCCGTAAAAGTAATTCGTGTCTTACTACAATTGTAAATGTAATGTGTGTCATAATACAGCTGTTAATGTAATCCTGTCATACTACAACTGTAAATGTAATTCGTGCCGTAATACAACCGCAAATGTAATTCGTGTCTTACTAACACTGTAAATGTAATTTGTGTCGTAAATGTAATAAGTGTCTTAACACATCTGTAAATGAAAAATGGAAAAAATAAGGCGACCAAATACAGAAGATACAGTTAGTTGTATTATTCTTATCATGTTTCCACCTGTTCCCATCTTAATTTGAAGATAGGACTAAAAATTATTTTGCATCGTTTCTTCTTCACAAAAACAAACCATAAAATAAACGCGATGCAGCCTCCGTTTGCCCTTGCACCGTTTCGTTCATAAATAACGGTTTGAAGTTTACTACAAAGTCGAGCACCAAACGTTAAAACCAGATTGCGAAATATTTCCAGAGTATATATATATAATATATATATATTTATATTTCAGTAATGCACTATCGATATAAATATTCAATACACTGCATATTTGCAAGCGAGATTTATCCTCGCAGAGATTATTGTCGCATATCACCGAGTGAAATTTGGTTATTAATTAAGAGTCGGCGACTGCTAAAAAATGACTGCAAAAATACGGAAATATTTCGAGCGGTTGCGTGAAACTGGTCGGGGATTTTTGGACAGAAATGGAAAGTAGTCGAGGACGGGCCACCTGTTTATCTTAGCGATGACTCGTTGCCTGGTGAATGCTCTGCTCACCTGTGTTTATTATAATATTTTCATCGACATTGATTTACGTCAGTATATTCTTGAATCAATATAGAAGTCTGTACTTAGATTGTACGGAGATACAGTTCTTAGGGGACACAGAAATGAGGATTTTAACAACAATTAGCAATACATACACATAAACTGAACATTTATTATTTCTATCACATACCCACCTCACCCCCACCCCCTTTTGATAGCATAATTGTATTTTTTGAGATCGCCCCCCTCCATTTTTTTTTCTTTCTTGAGATGAAATTACTGGTTGGTTCATATTGTATTCGACTGGTTTAAATTCCAGGAACCCAATTCGATCCCAAGGTTATAGATGGTATAATAGCTTTTAACGGTATTCTGTCACTCCCTGATTACCTTACATTCGAACCAAATCTCTCTCTCTCTCTCTCTCTCTCTCTCTCTCTCTCTCTCTCTCTCTCTCTCTCTCTCTCTCTCTTGCACGCGCACACACAGACGCACACGTACGTTTACTATCCGGCCCCCAGTTTTATAAAAAGAGAAATCGTCACACGAATATATAACTGACAAGAAAAGAAAGACGAAGGATAAACTAACAAGAAAAAGAAATACAAGAAATAACCAAACAGACAAAAATAAGAGAGGAAAAGAAATAACAAACGATACCCATGCAGAAAAAAGAAAAGAAAAGAAAAGAAAGGAAAAAAACACTGGTTCAGAGAGAAATTGAAACAGGTTTAAGGACAGCTCGCCGTCTCTCTCCTCAGCTCAGGAAGCATTCCATTCGCGAGTGAGTTTGCATCGGAGATGCTTGTGAAGCAAAGCAGCGAATCCTAATGAAGAGAGGCAGAGAGATGATGGCGAAACTCGGGGCCGTTTTATTGGCCAGAGAACGACTAGGAAGGACTTTCGTGCAGGACGGAATCTCACTGCAGCAATAAAGTCCTTTTCGGGGGCAGAGAGCTAATCCAGAGATCTGCTATAGTAGATTCACATCAACCGTGCATTTGATGTCTAGGCCAGTCCCTTACGACGCTCCTGATTGGCTGTTGATAAGCAAATCACGGGGCTGGAAATTCTCAGTCTCTCTCGAGAGTTCACATGGGCAGGATCTATATTCCACCTCTCCTGAGGGCTCATCTTTCAAAAGTATCCCTCAGGAGAGGTGGAACATAGATCCTAACCATGTGAACTCTCGAGAGAGACTGAGAGTTTCCAGCCCCGTGATTGGCTTATCAACAGCCAATCAAGAGCGTCGTAAGGGACTGGCCTAGACATCAAATGCACGATTGATGTGACTCTACTATAGTAGAGACTCGGCGCTTATGAGGTCAAGCAAGCTTTGCTCTGTGTGTGTGTGTTTTTTTTAACGTTATTATTATTATTATTTTTTTTTTTGTTCTTGTCACTTGTAGTTTATGGCATGTTGCCCTCTCTGGAATTTGAGAATTGACAAAGAACTGATCATTTTTCGTACGTTAATATCACGTGCCTTATTTATACGAATCTGTGAATTGTAAAGGGCAAAGTGAACTGATTATCAATACCTTGTTATTATCTTTGGGGCATTTCTTATTTTCCTGTATATCCTAATCAAGCGCTCATCAGATTTTAAAGCTGTTCATTTATCATTTCTTCTTCTTCCAAATTTACCAAATTTCGTCTCCAGGATCCACTGATGCGTAAACGTAGACACATCACAAGACTCTTTTAATCCAAGGAAAGTATCTCATCTTTCTTAGGTAGTGACCCACAAGGACTTTCTGGAGTCCTTATCTAGGACTCATTACTTGGAGGGTCATTATCTGCATGATAATTACAGCCTTTTTTTTTACGTGTTTATGGTAATCCTGAGCAGTCTTGCACTAAACATCCCTTAGGGGTCACTGTCTAGGAAAGATCTAACATACCTGTAGTACTGCTCAGAAGCTGCTGCTACAAATCCGCTGTAGGCGTGGAATGAAAGGTCGAGTATATATATATATATATACATATATATATATATATATATATATATATATATATATATATATATATCCAGATCTGAAGGGAATGAGAAATTCGGGGCATTCCCTCCCCCCTATTATTCCAGGTGATCGGTTTCACTCAGAATGAAGGGTCCGCTTTAAAAGGTTCTTCTGTATATCGGCCGAACGGTGAGAGAGCCGTAACGTTGGGGGGTGGGCGGGGGGGTGGGGGGTGTAGGGGGGGTTAGGAGGTGTTCTATTATGTACCCATGGTTTTACCTGGTTATCGTCCAGTTCTGTAGTTGTGTTTTGTAACGTTGTTATAAGGGGATTCAATGAAGTTTTTTTTTTTTTTTTGCTATTTTCTTCTGCTGTTATATATTTTTTAATGGCTAACCGCTAGGCTCTCTCTCTCTCTCTCTCTCTCTCTCTCTCTCTCTCTATATATATATATATATATATATATATATATATATATATATATATATATATATATATATATATATATATATATATATGTTACGTGTATATATATATATATATATATATATATATATATATATATGTATATATATATATATATATATATATATATATATCTATATATATATATATATATATATATATAAATATATCTATATCTTAGAGTTATAATCTGCGTCGTTTGTAGCGCGATTTATTTTCTCCGCCAGAATCTTCCAGAATATATAGATGAATGAAAATATTATTTGATATTCAGTAAAGACCGAAAGAATGTGGTGCATGCTTTATAAAAAGGTAATTTTTCTCTCTCATAAGGTAGTATTTCCTTCTCATTCATTTAGGCAGCGGGAAATAGTAAATGTTCAGAAGATAAATCTAGCATCATTCTATATGCGGTCACTACTGATACATTCGTCAGTGGCTTGGAAATAAAGTCGAACCGTCAGGACCTACTACACCCCGCCTCTTATTTTTCACCTGTGGATATGTGTGACATACATACCTATATATATGTACATATTCATACATACATACATGTTTACACGAATCCCACTCATACACTGAAGGCATTACTTAAGGTTCTTTGCAGCGTCCCTTCTGCGCCTAGCTGCAACCCCTTTCATTCCTTTTACTATACCTCCATTCATATTCCTCTCGCTTCCATCTTACTTTCCACCCTCTCCTAAATATTGATTCATAGTGCAACTGCTTTGAGGTTTTCCTCTTGTTACGCCTTGTAAGCCTTTCTACTCTCCATTTCCCTTTCAGCGCTGAATGACTCAAAGATCCTAGTGTTTGGTCTCTAGCCTAGATTCTATATTCCATTTATTTCCACAAATCCCAATAAACCTTGTTGGGTATTAGGAACTAGAGAATTCCAGTTTTTGATAAACTGGAAACCGAAATAGTATTCGAGATTTATCCCCAGAGGTGTTTCTGTACGTCCGCGTGTGTATGTGTGTGTTTATTTGTGCCTGTTACCAGTTCTATTGTTTATCAAGAGTTACTTACCAGCTCTCTCCCTGAACAAGAACGAAGCTGTGACCAGGGGTTGCTGGCTTGACAGGAATTTTCGTCGAGAGACAGCAAAAGGTGATGTGGACTGGAAAATCTCTCTCTCTCTCTCTCTCTCTCTCTCTATATATATATATATATATATATATATATATATATATATATATATACACGTAATATATATATATATATATATATATATATATATATATATATATATATATATATATATATATATATATATATATATATATATATAGAGAGAGAGAGAGAGAGAGAGAGAGAGAGAGAGAGAGAGAGAGAGAAGACTTGTAGGAGGAAGTATATCTCAGGTGGTCCTTAAAATACATTTATTACAACGTTTCAAAACACAAAGGTTTCATTTTCAAGCTGTAAAGACATAAAACATTATAAAAGACAAGATAAAAAAAAAATAAAAACTAGTTAGCAGAACCAACCATCAAGAGAGAAGGGAGGACAGAAGTCAGAAGGAACAAATCAGAAATGACAGGGCAAAAGCTCACGTTAGGAAAGAGTTGTCGAGGAAGACTGCGTGTTCAATTGAGGAACAAGCTGTTTAATAAACAAGGACTCCAGAATTGTCAGTAGTTTTTGCCATTCGGTGCCCGTACCCAATATTTCAAAATCTTTGTATTGTCTATTCAGCTTTGCATTTATTAGCGTGTTGTGTGATATTAGAAATTCAGGATTAGCAGTTTGTTACCAGTTTCTATAGCTAACGCCCTCATGGCAATCATGACAAAAAATTCTACGATGCACTAAGAAAACTCATATTTGATTATATACCAGCTATTAGATTTAATATCATCCCAACAAACCCACTCAGTTTTAGTAGTTTGTTTAAATTCAAGGATAAACTTGACCCTTTGATGACCTCATGTGTTGTATAAAAGTTTATTGCCCTAGATGTAATCTGGGGACCTACGTGGGATCCACACAGAGGTTACTGAGGGTCAGAATTGATTGCCATGAGGGCGTTTAGCTATAGAACTGGTAACAACTTGCTAATCCTGAATTTTCTAATATCACACAACACGCTAATAAATGCAAGCTGAATAGACAATACAAAGATTTTTGAAATATTGGGACGGGCACCGAATGGCAAACTACTGACAATTCTGGAGTCCTTGTTTATTAAACAGCTTGTTCCTCAATTGAACACGCAGTCTTCCTCGACAACTCTTTACCTAACGCGGAGCTGTTGCCTGTTCATTTCTGGTTTGTTCCTTCTGACTTCTGTCCTCCCTTTCTCTCTTGATGGTTGGTTCTGCTAACTAGTTTTTATTTTTTTTTATCTTGTCTTTTATAATGTATTATGTCTTTTATTTGTAATTTAACGCTTTTAATATTAATTTTATTGTTTTATCTCTTTACAGCTTGAAAATAACCTTTGTGTTTTGAAACGTTGTAATAAATGTATTTTAAGGACCACCTGAGATATACTTCCTCCTACAAGTCTTCTATTTTTTCGAGCTACTAGTAACCGCCATACCTCGGAACGCTATATATATATATATATTATCTATATATATATATATATATATATATATATATATGATATATATATATATATATATATATATATATATATATATATATATACGTTATATATATATATATATATATATATATATATACGTATATATATATATATATATATATATATATATATATATATATATATATATATATATATATATATATATATATAGATGGAGATAGATAGATACAGAGAGAGAGAGAGAGAGAGAGAGAGAGAGACATTAACTCGTAATGCCCGCTGTACAATGAATATCTTTATTTTTAAACATTTTTAAAGGGGGAATATTCGTCCTTTTTTATTTAATAAATATGGACTATTTTTGCGAGAATAATGCATAGTTCTAATCATATCGAAATACTTAATCTTAAAGCAGATTCAGATGGACTATTTTGAGAGTAAGGCATAGCTTTAATCATATCGAACTACTTAATTTTAAAACTGATTCAGATGGACTATTTTTAGAATAAAGCATAGCTCTAAACATATCGAATTACAATGATGCATAGTTCTAATCATATGGAAATACTTAATTTTTAATACAGAATCAGGGCCTTTTTTCGTTTATTGGCAGCTGATACCGAATTGCAATAAGGCTCAAAGCTCCCATAAACGACGGGGTAGTAGTAGTAGTAGTAGCAGTGGTAGTAGACGAAAGCGCATTTAGCCTTTCACCAAAAGAAAGTCGCGTCGCTGGAGAGGAAATCATTAGGCAGCCTTTGCTCTGAGTAAAAATGAATTATTGCCTTTTAAGAAAGAATCCCCTGTGAAGTGAAACGACCTGCTGGCTAAATCAGATCTAGAAAATCCAAAAGTTGAAAGATCCGACATTTCCCTTATAGCCAGAGAGAAAGGTTCTCTAT
>NC_061098.1:32874743-32887243 GCF_015104395.2 Macrobrachium nipponense | reverse complement strand
GGTCGCCAGAAAACTCAGCTCGTTACTTAACAGCTATTTATTTACAAAAAGGCCCGTGCTGGCCTGGAGAAAGGTAAAATGATATTGGCCCCCACGCGTTGGGGCTTAGAATCTCTCATTCAATTCAAGCTGGTTTTCATTCACTTGGGGTGAATGCACGACTTGCGGGCAGAGAGACGGCACGTGACTCATGGAATCTGGAAAAGAATCCCAGATTAAACGACATAAAAGAAAAAATGACTTCTTGCTTTGATTAATTAATTCTCTAATACAGGGGAGAAGGAACTTTTAAGGTTTCACTGAAGTATGCAATGACTCCATTGGATTCTGGGAGACGAGCACACAAGGGGAAGCATGCGGCCATGAGGCAGTGAGAGGGAACCAAAGGGATGATTCCTTTTGTTGCTGGAAATTGAATTGGTTGGGAGAATGAGGATCAAAATGATAAAAGGTGATAAGGGACTGGCAATATGTTGTTTCACAAGACGTACCTGGATGTCGTGTTCAGTGGCTCTTTGTAGAAAAGCATGGCCCCCTTTGTCTGAGGCCTGGGTCATCGGCGCGCCACTCACACCCTGGGTAGGCCTAACAGGAAGGCAGGTAATTTGACCTCTGTCCGAGATCACGTCTCGCAGCCGACTGAGAGAGAATTCAGTTGGGTTGCTTGGGGGTTGGAGGTCAGCTTAACCCCCCACGATCAAGGCAAATCCTGGAAAACAAGCATACAGCCAGCAAGGGAGGGGTCACAGGAAAGAGAGCTTAAGGTATAGGTCTAAGAAGTACCAATCTGCCTACACCCTTCCCTTTTGAGATACGTCCCTACAGCTGATAAAAGACTCTTTTCCCCCAACTGGGGAACTTCCTATCTCTAGCTGGCGGGTTTTTGGGTTTCCCGCGTTTACTAAAATCAGCTGATATTCTAAAGAAATGGCTGCCGTTTTCCAAATCGAATTAATTATTAATTGCGGGGTAGACGAACGATCTATAACGTCACAGCTCCCCCTGTTTAAGAAGGCGATTCACTCCCTTTCGGGCGTGAAGGTCTTGGCTTAAATAAATTGATCGTCTCGACTACCCAGTTCTCCTACTCCAACTTGAAGTTTTTTGAGCAGCGATACAGCTAACTACAGTGGCCTACCTAACTTATAGGCAAAGATGCTAAGTGTACTAACTTAATGTAGTTGATGTAGTCTAGCCTAAGTAATAACTACGGGTTGTCTTGTGACGACAGTCTACCCTATCCCTAGATAAGGTTACTTGAAATTCTACTTGCTACTAACCTAATGCCCTGGTACTAAATCATTAGCCTAACCTACTCAATACAGTTAAATGAAGACGCAATCATTCCAGAGTGTGGTACGCACAGCAGTAGTTCAGCGACGGAACTGTTAAAATACATAATGAGAGGTAATGATGCGTGGGATGATGAGTGGTTAATTGACCAGGAGGGAAATGCAATGAGGGTAATTATATTTAAGTGAGGGTTAGTATTACAATGGCTAGGGGTTAGAGAGTTAGTGCTACTGGCAGAGATCAGGCTGGCTACCTTCTCTGGTAAGTGCCAGGATCATTCTGCAAATGAATGCGACACTGTACCTCGGGCACAGGTGTCAAGGAGAGCATGTGGCTCTTTTGTGTTAGTTAGTTAATGATTTGGTTACGTACCCTTCTTCTTCTTCTTCTTATTCCTCCAGGACCTGGCTATACCAGTCCTAGGAGTAGACGGAGGCACAGACTCTGGGGAAGGGCCAGAAAACGCCCGGCAGGAGCAGAGGCAGTGGTAGCCTGAAAGATTTCAGGAGAACACCCTACTTCGGTCTCTGTAGCAACCGTCGTAGAGGTGGAACCTACTGCAGGGAGGCTCACATCCGGCTGCTGCGACAACCGTCGTGAGGGGAAAACTCCAGGTTGACTCCTGGTCGGGCAGTTCCTGGTTTTCCAGAGGAGGTACAAAGGTAAGGTCTGCCGGAGGTTCATCCTCGGGCGACAGAGGTAAGGATGAAGAAGAAGGAACTAGTGATTGGCCATGGGCTGTGGTAAGCTCCATGCCTGTTTGGAGGATCTCCTGTAGGAGGATCCTTGATAAGGTTAGGCGCCGGCGCTAGCTCGGGGCCAGGCGCAGAGGTCAAGTTCGGTGGTGGCTCTACATCCAGGCTGGACGAGCTTGGCACTGCTCAGTGCTGCCAAGTGGCCACTGGCAGAGAGTTGAGGTCGACTGGACTGTGACGGGTACTGGAGGTGCAATACCTCTTAGCGTGCCCTTGGAAATGGGAGACAGAGCTCCTGTCTCTTTTGGAAGGCTAAGCCTTGTGGAAAATGGACAGTGTCCGCTTGCTGGTAGTAGTCCGGCTAGGGCACCTAGGCCAATTCGTGGAGTGCCCTATTACGTTTTGCGTTTTGCAACGGAACTGTGAATCAATCATCAATCTCTCCTTGGTAGCGGGGGAGACTGTTGGTGGACGTACTTCCTAGAGGAAGTAGAATTTCGATGACTCCTTTGCTTTGGAGTGATTTGTTGTGGGGTTAGGACCCCTAGGTTTTTTGGAATGCGAGGGAGACTTCATGTCTTGCCCTAGGAGGAGGTCATAACCTCCTGGGATGTAGCTTGCAACTGCAAGGGTACAAACCTTGGAGAAATGAGGTCGGGTGACTCTCAATTGCACGGTTGGCAGGATCAGCTTGATATGGTTGATACCTTCGATGGTGATTAGTTGTCGTCTATCGACGGTAGCCCCTCGGGGGATTCTGTCTTCCCGTATCAGGGAGAATTTGAGCGCCAGAGTCGTCGTAGGCTCTGACGTGGCTTGGCTGATAATGACTTTGGAGGGGTGCAAACAGTTATAGGGCCCTTAGCTGGGGTCCTAGTGAAGAAGGATTGGTTACGGCCATTGTGATGGCAGGAATATTGCAATTAGCGCACCCTCCGTAATTTGCAGACATGTGACCCTTGCGGCCACAGTCTCGGCAGAACGTGTTCCAGAACCTCTTCCGTGGCACTGGATGATAAGACCGAGATGCCCCACAGGTTGCGAATCTGTGGAGTCACCAAGGCTGGCAGTGTGCTCGGGCACAGGTGAAAAGTCCTCTCTGGCAGTGATTTGACGTGGGGAGGTTTAAGGAACCCTCTGTTGAATCACCCTCGGAAACAAGTCCTGGGGTTAACTGGTGGGCTTACCTCTTCCAAAAGGGAGAGGTAGGCGGTAAAAGGGTAAGAGGCTGAGATGGTGCGGAAGAAATTTCTATCTCGGGCACTGGATCAGGACCAGGCTCGCAAATCGAAAGGATGTCAGGCTGACCAAGAGACGGCGGGACTAAGAGAGACAGTGGGTGTAGGGCTGGAAGCTGGCAGAGTGGCTTGAGCTAGGATACTCTCCTTACGGGCCTTCTCCCGCTTGATGTCGAGTTCCTTCTCCTTGAGAGCGAGCTCATGCTTTCGCTCCTCTTCCCTTGCCTTCCTTTCTGCTTCTCTTCTTTCTCTCTGCTTCTCCGGCTTTTTCTCTGGTTTTCCCTTTCTTCCTTTTCTTGCAGGCGCGCGGCAGCCTGCTGCGCCTTTATCCACTGGTCTAGTGCTGGTCCAGTGTAACCAGCCTCCTTGCCCAGAGTTATGAGGACTCGGAGCCTCTCAAGCTCTACGGCAAAGAAGTCGCGGGAAGCAGGGGGAAGACATTTCCCTTAGGCTGCAGTAGAGGCCTCTGATGAAAATGAAAATAATGGCCAGGAAGGGTACGGAATGGAATAGGAGTGCCTACTGTGGAAAGTGGCACTCACCAGGAAAGGTGTTCTGCGACGTGGTAGAGAAAAAGTCTGAGAAGACTGGGTGCTCTGTGGCACTTGGGAAGTGTCCTGTAAGTTTGGTGGCACTCTGGATTGGCACCTTCTAAAGAGGTGAAAAATCAAATGGAGTGTACGGCGTACGTCACACTTAAGGGCGTTCCTAAGTTGGGAGACGCTGGAATGGGCTACCTGTAGGTCCAATACAGGTGCAACGGCACTTTCGGAGGCGTTCCTTGGTGGAGTGATCCAAAATGGTGGATACTCTAATGAATGGGCGTTTCCGTAGGACGGACACGCAGGTATAATGGCTACCTGTGGACGGCCTGTCAGGTGCATGGTCACTTATGAGGAGGCGTTCCTTGAGCATCTGGTATCGTGCTGGTATGTCCCGTCGGACGACACTAGATGCAGTATACTTAAGTATACCGAAGTGAAAGGGCACTGCTCATGGCAGAGTGTAATGGTGGAGGAGAGAAAGTAAAAGGTGGGAGTACTTCAGCAGCCAGTCGATGAACAGTGTCAAGAATTAGTGGCACTGTAAAATGATAAGACCTGACGTGCACTGGTGGTGGCCAGTCCTAAACCTGGTAACGACTTCCCTGTCTGGAAGTAATGAATTTGGGCTTGCTGGCACACTGTGCGAATTGTGCTTGCGGTACACGCAAGTCTTTTGGGATAAAAATGAACAAGACCACTCGGGCAACGACAGGTAATGGAAATTCTAGAAATGCTCAGTCACTCGCTGAAGTACTCGATAAATGAAATAAATGCTTGCAAACTGCAATGGACACAGGCGCGTACGTATCACGCTCAGTGTAAAGGAAAGACACAAGAGACTAAAATAATGTTAATTCTGCATGCTATAATTAATGGTAAGATGTAGTACTCTTGGCTTCGTGAATACTGGGTTCTGGTTTTCTCTCTCTCTCTCTCTCTCTCTCTCTCTCTCTCTCTCTCTCTCGGAGAGGGTGAAAAATGATATGTGAATGAACTCCCTTATATTGAATTGAACTACTAATGTTAGTTTAATATGACGCAACTTGCGTTAAATGATTTACTTACGTTAACGTGAAATGAAAGAATTGCTTTGGATAACGTTTTATGAAAATGATAACGCGCTCGCGTTGAACGATTTTTACGCTAATAGTAGCGGCTTACGCTTATGAAATGATTTGCGTTTCAATATGAATTTTACAAAGACGTGTTTTACGTTAACAATTCTTGTGATTTACTCTACTTGAGATTTACGTTAACTTTATGTAAGATTACTAGGTCCCCGTGAACAGTGAAATGACGGTAGGAGGAAAATTTTAAAACGATGTTAGCAAACAATTGTGAATGAGGTTACGTTAAGTGCGAAGTGAAATGAAACTTCGCTCAGCGCGCGAGTGAGCGATGCGAGGTGAAACACGTGAGGAGAGCAGAGCGGGTTAGCACACAGCGTGTCGTTCAAACAGCTGATTCTCTGTAATGCGAAGGCATTACAACACAAAATTCTACTTTCTTATTCAAGGCGAATTACGTTAATTTCTCTGGCAGAACGATAGATACTAGTACAGACATTGATATTATTTACGTTAAAACTTCGTGACTTACGTTACTTTGCTTAAATTGTTTAGATAATGTTGAAAGAGAAAACAAACATGGCTGCCGCTGTGAGCGAAAACGAAGGCTGGTTGAGACCGCGCAGGCGCGAGTGTGCTCTAAGCTGAATTTAAGCTGAGAGGTAAGCGGTTACCAACACTTGGAATGAAAACTAAGTTAAAAATGGATTCCCTAACATATCACAGACAAAAGAATTGTACACTTCTTTTGCCGTAACTAGTACTAAAACACATCCTAACTAGCTAGGCTTTCAAACACAGCAATAAACCCTGGCAAAGCACTTCCTAGTTTGATCTGGTCCTTTCTAGCATCTATCTGCACACGTGTTCGTGTGAGCTCCTACGAGGACAGCACCAAGTAACAGAGAATTCGCGGGGCAAATTGTTTGCTCGCCGCTAAAATAAAGCTCTGGCGCATTCGCCGTTACAATAATAAGATTTCTACCTACGCTCTTTTGACCACTTCAACAATAAAAATACTTAAACGTACCTTAAGCTAACATTGGTTATAGAATAATCATATTAATGAATGGAATATTAATGAATGGAATACCTTACCGTGAGTCAGTGTGTCTTCTTTTCCCTGCAAGTGTGCTTGATTTGCTATTTGTAACATAATTTACAGTTTACGTTTTACAACGGATAACGCGATTTACAAGCTTTTTTTTTGGCAAGCTAGGTTCATATCCTCGGCGAAGGTCGACAATGTTACGTATATAGCGGCCTTGAGAGAAGCTAGATACGTAAACGGAAGTAATTGAGGGATTTCAAGAGGGAATTGCTTTAACTTACCGCCGTAAACTGATAGTTATTAATTTCTTTAGAGGAAGGTCGCCAGAAAACTCAGCTCGTTACTTAACAGCTATTTATTTACAAAAAGCCCGTGCTGGCCTGGAGAAAAGGTAAATGATATTGGCCCCCACGTTGGGGCTTAGAATCTCTCATTTCAATTCAAGCTGGTTTTCATTCACTTGGGTAATGCACACTTGCTGGCAGAGAGACGGCACGTGACTCATGGAATCTGGAAAAGAATCCCAGATTAAACGACATAAAAGAAAAAATGACTTCTTGCTTTGATTAATTAATTCTCTAATACAGGGGAGAAGGAACTTTTAAGGTTTCACTGAAGTATGCAATGACTCCATTGGTCTGGGACGATCACACAAGGGAAGCATGCGGCCATGAGGCAGTGAGAGGGAACAAAACGAAATGGGAATGAATTTCCTTTTGTTGCTGGAAATTGAATTGGGAGAATGAGGATAACAAAATGATAAAAGGTGATAAGGGACTGGCAATATGTTGTTTCACAAGACGTACCTGGATGTCGTGTTCAGTGGCTCTTTGTAGAAAAGCATGGCCCCCTTTGTCTGAGGCCTGGTCATCGGCGCGCCACTCACACCCTGGTAGGCCTAACAGGAAGGCAGGTAATTTGACCTCTGTCCTGAGATCACGTCTCGCAGCCGACTGAGAGAGAATTCAGTTGGGTTGCTTGGGGTTGAGGTCAGCTTAACCCCCCACGCATCAAGGCAAATATCCTGGAAAACAAGACTACAGCCAGCAGAGGGGTCACAGGAAAGAGAGCTTAAGGTATAGGTCTAAGAAGTACCAATCTGCCTACACCCTTCCCTTTTGAGATACGTCCCTACAGCTATAAAAGACTCTTTTCCCCAACTGGGGAACTTCCTATCTCTAGCTGGCGGGTTTTGGGTTTCCCACGCGTTTACTAAAAATCAGCTGATATATTCTAAGAAATGGCTGCCGTTTTCCAAATCGAATTAATTAATTAATTGCGGGGTAGACGAACGATCTATAAACGTCACAATATATATATATACACTCATATACTCCTACCTTCCTGACACCCGCCTGTGGATGGATCTGCAGTGTCAACAGTAGCGTATATTCGTCAGCACCGTCTCTGTAGTATTTATATAATTATAGATATATATATATATATATATATATATCTTTTTATATATATATATATATATATAATATATATATATATATGTGTGTGTTGTGTGTGTGTGTGTGTGTGTGTGTGTGTGTGTGTGTGTGTGTGACTTCTAATACTATGTATCAGTCCTTCGTCAATGGCTTGGAAATAAAAGTCGAAACCGGTCAGTACCTACACCCCGCCTCTAATTTGTCAACTTTGGATAGATGTGATACATGTGGGTGTGCGTGTATGTGCGTAAATGTAAAATCTTCCATTTTTGACCACTGACCTAGTCATAAATTTAGTATTTTGTCTATACGACCTTTCCCATTCTTTAGGTAAATGGCTCATGATTTCAGTCTCATCTTCTCATACTTTAGGTAAAATTCTGTTTTCAATCTCATTTTCTCATACTTTAGGTAAATATCTCATGTTTTCAATTGCATCTTCTCATACTTTGGGTAAATTTCTCTTGTTTTCAGTCTCATCTCATACCTTAGGTAAATGGCTCATGTTTCAGCCTCATCTTCTCATACTCTAGGTAAAATTCTCTATTTTCAATCTCATCTCTTTTGGAGAATTAAATGGCTTTCCATTCTCGTGCCAATTTATCTCACAAGTTTTGCAAAGTTCGAGAAGAAGTATAATTGTAATTTAGTTCTCAAATCAGGCTTTGAAGAAACTCCGTCAAAACTCGATCATCAATCGTCACTTCTAATCATATTTTGATCTTGCTAATACGAGCTTCTCTTCAAATTTTCTGAGAAATAAAATTAAATACTTTACAAAAAATGTGTTACTGTTGACGAATCATTTTCTGAAGCGAGGAAAGAATGTCAATAAAAGAATTTGTATTTTTCCCCTCTCCATTGTCTTTTTTCCTCTCTCTCTCCCCATCCGGAATATTTTTCTTGTACTTTTTCGTTATTGAAAATATTCATATTTGTTGTCATGGCTGCTCTGTGTCCCTGTCCCTGGGGGTCGGTGGTCCCTAGTTTTTCATTGCGTCCCCTGTCCCTGAGGACTTATCACGCGTCACCTCATATTTTTTATTCTCTTTTCTTTCTATAACCTTTACTCCACTTTTCTGTTCTTTTGCCTTCCATTCTTTCTTTCTTGTTTTTTTTGGGGGTGGGGGGCTTTTGTCGTACCTCTCTTGTAGACTTAATACTGGTGCTTGTGTGTGTAGGGGAGGGGGGGCGAGAAGGGCCGATAGGTCCTTTCAAATTTATCGTCTTTGATGTACCTTATATTTTATGTTCTGGCAAATAAATTCCACACAGCGAGTAATATATTTAGATAAAAATTTATTGCAAAAGAGATATAACATGGCATATCACGTGACCACTAATAAACAATGTTGATTTCATAACCTAAAACATTCGTCAAGTGGTAATCAAACCAGTTGTGAAGATGAAATAATATAACTGCCAATTCATGTTTTTCATTACAGTGAGTGTGACTGTGGCTTCATAGGGAAAGGCATTTTGTCTGGCTTTGGTTATGAAACTAATGTTAGAGAGAGAGAGAGAGAGAGAGAGAGAGAGAGATCTTCAATCCGGATGTTGTGCAAGCACTTAGCCGAACGAATACTTCTAACAGAAATATATCTGACTGAAAAAGCTCTCTTGCTTGACTGATCAGACGGCGCAATGATTTATTTGCGAGTGTATCAATGAGATCATTTGAAAAACTGCGTATTGAATACCCTTCTATTTATCGGTAAATACATCACCGTTTCATATCTCGTATACCTGACGTTGAAAGCTGCATCTGTAACTTGAAAAGGTTATTGGACAACCAAAAACAAGCCAGTTTCATTGATTGATACATTGGGAATTTTTTTCTTTATTGCTCAAAAGTAATTTTTTGCCTTCGTGGGGATTTGTCATATTGCATTTCTGTAGCTTTCCCCCTCCGCCAGGTCACGCCAGGTCCATTGAGTAGTAGGAAGCTGAATTTTAATACGCTTCTTTAATTTGGAATATTTGCCCTGAAGTTCTTTTATTTCAGGTTTCGTCTAGTTTGTAAATTTGGACGTAATTGGCTATAACTCACTTCGCACAATGTTTATAAAGTGTTTTCGATGTAGTTGGTTAACTGGAAAGTATTCTATAATTCGGATGAATAAGATGTAATAAATTACTTGAAAAGTTTTGTAAGAAAGGATATAGTAGATTCACATCAACCTTGTCATTTGATGTCTAGGCCCATGTCACAAGTGCTATTCACTTGTTAATAAATATTAAACACAAGCTATGCAATAGCACTTTAAGGTTCTTTTAGTCTTTTAAATGTTGTAAGTTTACGAAGTGGTGATAAACAAGTATATGAGTTTTTTAAAGTTTTAATTATAACATTAGCAAAAGATATATATAACATTTAATTGATAATAAAAGTGAATAAATGGAATAGTCACTTAAGTATAATGAATGTCAACAAATATCAATAAGTAAGAACGGTGTTCATTTCATCAATAATAGCGTATGTAACAAATAGAAAAATGATTGCTATCTGATTTTACATTTTTATATATAAATAAGCAATAGGTATCTTATTTAATAACAACAAAATACAGGGAAAAGATACCGAGTACACTCGCGGATACTTGCCGTGCGGTCGGTCACTTATCCCTTGTGCATAAGGCCACAACCCTCAAACATGCTTTCGTGACTTCGACCGACCATAAACACACACTCTCGATCATAGCGACCAGTGCACATTTTGCGATTACCGTAACATTTACCACTAAACATCAAGCACCAATATTTCGGTGACGGTAAACAAACCAACAACCGACGAAGAGCACTTTCAAGTAGGGGCTGAATGTATAAAATCCAAGGTGGCAGGGATCTCGACCTCTTCCGCACAACAGCACCACGAATGCACTCCCGAGTTATTTCTGCTGATCCCCATTTCACTTCTGAAGAGAGAGAAACAGTAACTAAACAACTGTCCAAAAACAAAATGTAAATTACCAATCTTCATTACGGTAACAAGAATTCGTTGGTAATTACAGTTGGGTCTTTAACTCGGCTTTCACTCTGAAATCCCTATATACATACAAACAGTACTTATTATGATGTAAATATAGTTTCAACCTAAGCACTAAACAAATATATAAACACACGGTGACAGCCCATCACTTACGACGCTTCTGATTGGCTGTTGATATGCCAATCACAGGGCTAGAAACTCTCAGTCTCTCGAGAGAGTTTTCATGGACAGGATGTATGTTCCACCTCTCCTGAGGGCTACGTTCGAATTACGTATCTCTCACGAGCGATGGAACATGCATACTGCCTTGTGGACTCTCGAGAGTGACTGAGAGTTTCCCAGCCCTGGGATTGGCTTTATCAACAGCCAATAAGGGACGGGCCTAGACATCAAATGCACAGTTGATGTGAATTTACTATAGTAGTCACAGAACGGAAGAGCTTGATGATCTAGTAAGTGGATAATGGAAGGCAACTAAAGGTGAAGGGCTTAATGTTTGTAGGGGCCATTCGACGTGCTGCTGTGGAGACTGATATGGAAGTATCAAGTGGCCGAGATTGTGAAAATTTTCTTGTACGGATTCAGACTAATGTAGAGGTTAAATGTTACAATTGAATGGCTATTGACCTTCTTTTGCTTTAACCATTTAGAGGGAAATTATGATTTAGTGGTGACTGGTGAGATCCACTATTTTAACCATTTAGAGGGAAATTGTTTGTTTTTAGTGGTAACTCGTGAGATCCATACACATAATATACCCGTGACAGAACCTGGCCAGTGGAGTTTCCCCTTCACGGGAAGATGGATGCTAATGGTTCCCATCAACTTGGGAATAAAATGTTATTAACCACTTCATTGCTGTCATCAGACGTGTTAAAGGATCAGGACACATTAATCGTCACATTTAGTTTCAACGGTTGTAATTAGTCTCCTGAATGAAGATGAGTAATTCTATTGAATATCATTTGAATTTCATCAACTATGTGAATAATGATTTCAGAGGCATAGCTGTCTGTTGCAGCAGCGGGAATCTCTCTTCTCTCCTCTCTCCTCTCTCTCTCTCTCGTCTCGTCCTTCTCTCCTCTCTCTCTCTTAAACTAGGATTCATAACTATTCTATCCAGGCATATTACTATATATATATATATATATATATATATATATATATATATATATATATATATATATATATATATATATATATATATATATATATATATATATATATATATATATATATATATATATATATATATAATATATATATATATATACACCATATTTTTTGTAGGCTTCACAAATGTAAACTCTTTGCTTTTCTCTTAGTCTTTGTTTCATCTTAGAAAGACAATGCATAGGCCATTTGATGATATATTGTGTCCCTTCAGACTCGTGATTTGTGGTGGTTCGTTTCATTTTCGTTTTGAAGTTGCTTTCTGTAGAGCTGTCTCGATATCCATTAGTATTTGTCTAGCATGAGATCCGTTTTCATTACATTTTCCTCGTTCGTTTATTCGTCATCCAATATTTTTGTGTTGACGGTATTCCAGATCGAGGAACTTCATGGAATAGACTCATTCATCTTTATTTATTTATTCTTTATTTATTTATTGCATATCACAGTTATTGAAAGTCTTATTTTAACCCTTAATTCCGATCATTGGATGTTTTCCATAAATTCATGCGACCTAATGTACCTCATCAATTCCATTGTTTGGGTGACGTGATAATTACATATTAGCTTCGTCACATTGTGTTCACTGACTTAAATAGCCAATTATTTGTTCTGTATATGATTGGGCGATTATTTGCTACATATTGGTTAAAATGACGCCGCTAGGTTTTAAATTAAGCGTCCTAAATTTCAATCTATCCAATGGACGTTGAATTAACAGTTGGTGTTTAATGCCCAAATTATTTGAATTCATATAGATGGTTCCCTTAGTAATAAGTTTATTCAAGATTATATTCGAGAAATACCCATAACTCATTGTGAAATACCGAGCTGGGACCAATATTCAAAACAGTTTAGTTGGCCAAGACTATCGTCTGCTAGAAAATTGGCGGACGAATACAAACAAGATGGGGCGATATGATGGCGGCCATATGGAAGATTATGTTCTTGTATAACTTTACAAAGCTAGCCCGTATGTTTTGGCCTGACCTAACCTAAACTAACCTATCGCT
>NC_061098.1:32847243-32869743 GCF_015104395.2 Macrobrachium nipponense | reverse complement strand
TCTTACTGAGAGGGTCACGGTTGTCCACAGATCTAGTGATAAGGATATTATATCATCATGTCAGAACAAAAGTGATTTATCGTCTGGTGGTTTGATGCCTGACAGGAGAGCATAATACTGGTTTCCTCTGAGGAAACTCGTGAATCAGCAGCGTCCACCACAGATTCAAACTGCAATAAAGTGCCAACCCATTGCAAGATGAACCACAGGGTAGGGAAATAAAATGGGACATGGGCAAATTGCAAATGATCATCGCGTCGTATAAATTCTGTCGCTGGCTGGAATTTGTTCAGCCAATATACATGAGCAGAACGTTCGTTTTTCCTTTCTCACGCATTGATTGACATGTCGGAATAACATTCGCAGCGCATTACCGTGTCATAAATTCTGATTGGATCGCCGTCCTGGGGGCAGAGTAATGGCGCAGTTTATGCATCGTTCGCCTGAAATGACGGAAATCATAACCGTAAAATCCCGAGCTTAACCGAACTCTTAAATTTACCTTTTTTTCTCTCTCTCTCGTTCTGTGACAGTGACGAATTGCTTCGTGCTTTTCGCTCTTCACGAGTAACTTAACTTAGTTGAGATAAACAAGGAAGTTGTGTTTGAACAAGGCTCTCTCGATGAAATCCTTCCGCCATTCTCCCAGTAAATCTAGATGAACGTTCTCTTGTCAAGTTGCATCTGTAACATCAGAGGTAAGCTGTCATATCATATATTTATGTGTGTATCTATAAATATGTCTGTATGTATATCTTCTATCAAGGGAATAAGAGCGAGATATAAAATATATATATAGAGCTTGTAACCACGAGAAATCTGAAACAAAATAGCACAAGATCTTTCACCTTTACTCTGAGACATTTACTTTGCATGAAAATACCTTAGAGAAAGGCAAAGGATGTTGCACCGTTGTTTATCGATTTATACAATATATGAAATGCTTTATTATTAGTTATGTGAAATTGTATATTAAACAGGAGAAAAATGATTAACCATGATTAATGAACTTATATGTGAGTTGATATGCAACTGTATATGCAATACTTGCATTCAATGCAGGACATCAGAGAGAATTGATGATGACAGCGGTAATAATAAGCTTATTATAATAACGGTAATGAATATAAAATTGTCAGGACGGGAAAAATAGAGCAACAGGCATAAACGGAGACTCACCGACACGAATTACCATTGAACAAAAAGCGATTGTTAATTTCCTATGATGGATTTCAATTATAGTATTAATAACAGTCCACCAGATGAAGCCTCTGACAAGGGGATGGCCTACTAAATCTTTCATCTGAGACTTGGATTAGCAATTAAATATGATTGGAATAGCAATTCGTCGCAAATTTTAACTGGGATAAATGTAGTATTTATTTGTTCAAATTAATTAGAATATTTTTCGACTGGTTCAGGTTTTGATTTCGTGGAGGAATGAATTTACTTTGGAAAATTATTTTTTTCAATCCTGAGCAGTGATTTTGTCTTGAAAGGTTTGTGCAATAGCGATTTGTCTGAATTATTTTTTTTAAAGAAAATTACCAATTAGTAATAGACTGAAGTAGACTTTTGAAGGGTTTTTATATTTTTACGTTAAAAGCAGTTTTTCAAGGTTTTGTATTACTGACTAATTTTGTAATTTTTTTTTGTGTGCCTGGAACCATCATAAAATTGCTAAAGTTTGTAAGAGATAAATGTTGCTCGCAAATTTATTCATAGGGCATATATGAAAACTTTACGCGTATGAGGTCCTAACCATTTGGTTGTCCTCTCTCTCTCTCTCTCTCTCTCTCTCTCTCTCTCTCTCTCTCTCTCTCTCTCTCTCTCCCCCTCCCCACAATTGTATGTACTTCCTCTTTATCCAGCCTCGCATGCATATATTCTTCCAAACGAGATTTGTAGAAGACAAATAGCTCCCAGCTTTTAGGCAGCGTTGCTAACAGATTTCGTCGGGTTTTGCATATAGTATAGTTTCCCCTTTTATTCACTCGGGCTCAGATTCTCGTTTTCGAAAGGTGGGGATTATTCCCTCGCCTAATTCTGTAAGCACAATGCTACCGGAAGCCGGGGAAAAGCAAGCCGGGTCTGGAGTTTATTTTGAGCTGGAAACAATAGAGGAACAATTAGTCCGGCGACTTAAATTCATGGAAACGGTTGGAAATGGCCTTTTCTCTTGTTCGGTTATGGAAGTCGTTTAATTTCTGTAGCGTGTTTGTTTTTTGTTTTATTTTTTTAATTTATTTTCTTTATTATTTTTCTTTTTTTAATTATTGTGATCTGAAATCATGAAAAAGTTTGGAAATGGCCTTTTCTCTTGCTTGGTTATAGAAGTCGGTGTCATTTCTGTTACGTGTTTGTATTTTTTTTTTTTTTTTTTTTTTACCTTTTTTTAATTATAGGTCGGTTTTTCAGCTTGTTGATACGATTTTTAAGATTAAATATTCATGTCCAGAACATGATCCACCTGAGAGAGAAGAGAGAGAGAGAGAGAGAGAGAGAGAGAGAGAGAGAGAGAGAACAGCCAATGAAAACTCACATTTTTATTATGAGAATTGTCGTTTGGAGACTGAAAGTAGTTTACTGGAGAACTTTCTGTTTATTACTTCATTCTGATATGGGGGTTTATTCTAATTTATTTTTATTTATTTATTTATTTATTTATTCATTTATTTACTTATTTACTTATTTCCTTATATATTCATTTATGTAGTTATTTATTTATTTATTCATTTATTTATTTATTTATTTATTTATTTATTCATTTATTTATCTATTTATTTATTTATTTATATTCATTTAATTTTTATTGCCTCTAGTATATCCTCGGGTGTTCATTCCAGTGCACATAATAATCAAGTCCTCTAGGAAGCTGGTCCAAGCTATTTAACAGCAAATAATTAACCTTCGTCTTCAATAAACATTGCTGTATTAATTGTAGTCTACGTGAACCAATCCGTCAATCGGTCAGATTTTCATGGAAAGTTTTATCTCTTCAGGAAAATGAGTTCAGTTTCCAATCAGGTTAGTCGATGGCTTCGTACGTCCTGCTTGAATACAAAGACCCTTTGACATCTAGCTTCCAGTTTCCAGTTTAAGCCCGAACCAAACCGCAGCATGGAAAGTAACAAGTAAGAAGTAAAAATTAAATGCACGCTGACGAAACCAAAACCAGTCTAGGTTAGTGTGCTCGCCTCATATTTTCCCGTGCTTCCGAACCCGCAAAGAGACATTAACTTTCAATTTAGTTAATGGCTTTCTGATGAATCTGGACTTCGAAGAATGACGGTAGTAGGAATTTCTGTTCTTCCTTTAGTGTTTTCAGCAGTTGTTGAATGACGTTGGGATTTGGCGGGAGGGGGGTTAGTTGTGTCTGTCGGTTAATTACTCTCCACTATAGAGGGTATCCATAAAGTCCCAGTACCATTACAAGTAATAAATACTTGTAATGGTACTAGGACTTTATGGACACCCTGTACAGTGAAAGGTAATTAACCATTACAAGTATTTATTACTTGTAATAAAACTGGGACTTTATGGTCACCCTGTACATAACCAGAAACTATTACAAAAGTCTTTCGTATAATTGCAATTTTTTTTTTGTAGTTTATTATGCACTGTCTCTTTTCACACATGCGCTGATCATCAGTTCCTATTACACACAAACACACGCACATACATATATGCAGAAATTCTAATGAAATTAACCTCTTGTGTAAACTAACTCACGCTATTAATTAATGGAAAACTTGCTCTGTCAAATTTAATATAGTTCATCATTTGTTTTCTTGTAACGAGAATTGATTATTGTTTCAAACATTTTACGTGAGCAATGGCATTGCAGTTTAGAAATCCGTGATTCGTGATTATCACGAAATTTATGAAAATTTACCTTCGGTAACTGCAAATATCCAACTGAGAAGAATGCTGTCTTCATTATCAAAAACTTAATTACTCTAATAACCATAGAATTGTACCCATGGTCACCAGATTGAATTCTTTTGTTCATTTCCCGGTCATGCAAAATAAAACACCTATTGACATCAATGGCACTCGTCATTCCTCCTGAAGCAACTTCAAGGACTTGTAGTGTTATTCCATTACTTAAATTCCTACGGTCGGGAACCACTTGAACCGTTGCGTCAACCGTTTGGGAATTCTGTGTAGATCAAATGTTTTCCTTCCATCAATCTATGATATACAATCCGGTTGGGTCTTTCTTGTTTGTCCGCCCCGGGTGAGGGCGATGTAGGTATGGGATCGGGAGGGTAGGGGAGAACTGCCAGGCGGCGCCGGGTTCCAGCTCAGCATAGCGCACGCGTGCCATTAAGCTCGTAAGGGAATAACATGGGAACTCCCACTTTTCTTTGAATTGACGTAATGCCTATGGTACATAACCCACAGAGTAAATAGAGGAAGGCTCGTTGTACAGTTTAAAATTCTCTCTCTCTCTCTCTCTCTCTCTCTCTCTCTCTCTGTCTCTCTCAAAGGCATTACCTGTCTGGGAATAATGACAGCAAAACTTGAATCAAATGCATTATCATTAAAATTCAAAGTTATTGGGTCATCCATTCAAATTCAAGGAGGAATGCAATATATTTTTTAAATGGTATATCTACAACGCTTCCAAAAACTTCAAGCAGGAAAAAAACCACATATGTCGTAGGTCTGAAAACAAAAGTTGTTTCAAAGAAAAAAAACTTGTCACATTAATTAATAATTTAATTTAGAATAGTATCTCAACAATGATAACTAGAGATTCCACACCATAAAACATTCAAATGAAATAACTGTTTTAACAAAACCCAGGAATAATTTCATTTTCACTGAGCAATTTCTTCGAAAGGGATGACAAAAGCCAATGTCTGGTTTGGGGTGTGAAACGTCTGTACGAGAAACCAGTGAACCTAAGGGAAGAGTAAACGACGGAAACGGATTAAAAGAAGGTGCCAAGGTGCAAAGAAATAAAAAAAAGAAGAAGAAGAAGAGGAGAAATAAAACGAAGGAGAGGGTGAGAAATTGAAATTTGGGATTGAAGATATGAAGGATATGTTGCCTTTGAGTGTGTTCATGCAATCTCTCTCTCTCTCTCTCTCTCTCTCCCACCTCTCTCTCCTCGCTCTCTCTCTCGTCTCTCCTCTCTCTCTCTCTCTCCGTCGAAAGAAGTATCTTTAAGTGGTATGTTATTTTCATATCGTATTTAACGACCATTAATATTTTGTTTCCATTACTAACTCTTCCCGGAGTCAAAAGCATATTAGTAAAGGTAAATCTTCGTTAATGATATTATAAAAGTGTTGTGAAAATCAGTCAAAAAGTCACATTTAATATTTATGTGTATATAACGTTTAGATACATTAAGCCTTAATCTATTATGCATCTCGCTTGCATACAAGCTCGGCATCGTAATGATTAATATATTGTATTTCAGTCTTTGATAAATCCTATCATTTTGATTAACGGGAGCTTTCATCACTCTTATTTTGGTTTTATATTCGTCATATGGTCGTCTATAGACGCTATTTCAAGCGTAAATTTATTCAAATTTGCTGGATTTATTCTTTTCTGAAAACAGTTTGGGAATTTAGCTCTGATATCAGTGTGATGATTTGCAATGTTTGCAATGGTGGTAAGATATAATAGCATTCGTCGTAATTCGTATTGATTATCTTGAGAAAATTAATCTTTAATCAACAATTTTTTTCCAGTCGACTACGCTTTCAGAATTCATGGCAGACAGATATAGTACCACATTTCCAGTATTATTTACAAGGCGAAAAACGTCGAGTGCATCCACTGCCATCTTGAATCAAGATGGCGGTGGTACATCGCCATCACATATAATCCCAAAGTTATTATTCGCAAAGACAACCTTCAAGAAGGACCTTCAGAAAGGCCTCATTTCAGTATTATTTAACACAAAGGCGAGGAAACGTCGAATGCATATAACCCAAGTCATTATTCGCAAAGACAACCTTCGAGAGGTGGCAGCACGTGCTCTTGCCTCAACAAACAACGCAGGAGGATGGAACTTCGAAAAACAACGTATCGTTCCCGCAGTGGCCTTTCCGGTAATTACCGAGAATGACGCAAGCCATTCGCTCAGCAGACGGTCTCCCGCAAAGCGGGTAAATAAACGACAGCTTCAGAGAGAGAGTTTCCTCATTCATGTGGGTTTCGTGTATTTCCCGGGGGTATTCGGAGTCAAAGAAGGTATACGGGATTCATGCCCGCATTGCTATAGGTCGTTTGGGCGAGAGTTGTTTGTATAGGACCCTGGGAAAAGAACGGGAAGATGGGCATTTCACAAATGAGGAGAGAGAGAGAGAGAGAGAGAGAGAGAGAGAGAGATTCGTTGCGACTTGTTTGACATGCGATATTTACACGTTATCAGGCCCACCTTGGCGACATTTGCGTTAATATCTGACTATCTTTTTCACACGATCTTGCTTACAAAAAAATAATAATAATGATAAAAATAAATAAATAAATAAAAATAAAAAATTGAAAATACCCTGACTAAAAACTTATGTTCCTAATTTTTCCTATAATCTTGCTAAAAAAAAAAAAAGAAAACAAACAAATAAAAACAAAAATCGAAAAACAAAGCAGGAGACAAGCAAACCGATAGCATACCCTGTTTAAAAGCTTACGTTCCTAATTTTTCCTATAATCATGCTATCAAAAAAAAAAAAAAAAAAAAAACCAAAGCAAGAGACAAGCCAACTATAAACATGTCCCGTCTAGAAAAACTTGTGTTCCTAACAGGGGTAGAAACTCTAATCCATTTTGTTATGGTTTACTCCCTTTTGTTATTATAGTTTTCAACATTTCATTTCAGTTCACATTCTGAGACTTGGACATCACGATCCTTGAAGTACTCGAGATATGACACTTTGGTGTCTTTCATGGAAAAATAGAGACTATTGGAAGAATTGAAAAGTGGTGACAAGGAGAGAAAGTCGAAATTAGATGTCACGCAGGAAAGTTCGAGAGTGACAGTTTACAGTATTGTATATTGGAAGACTGGGAGATGTTCATCTCTAAGCACTTGAGGGAAGGGGACGTGTAAAATATGATGGCAGTACATAGGAAGTAAGGGAGATAGCAGATTGTATTAAGAATGAGGAGAGAAGAGGACAGTTTGAAGTATGAACGGTCCATTGAGGCATACGTCTTTAAATGTCTGAGTATATATTTGTTTTATAGAGAATTCTCTTGTTCAGGATGATATGTCTATATGTTTACCTCTGGTATACGATTCCACATAACTATACGGTTCTAAAATCCGTTGGTTTGTGAACACCAACGCCATCTATACATTTAAAGAATTGACATCACCATGTCATCACTACTCTTAACTTACGTCCGTTATTTTACGTCATCTGGGAGTATATATATGTCGAGTGTTAGTACTTCCATCACTGCAGTACTACTACTTTTCCCCCAGTGCTCAGTGCAGGACAAACAGAAGGCTTTCCACATTTTCGTAATCCTCTGATTGAGTCTTCCGCTGTCTGTTTACGTTTTAGGTAAAGGTTTTCTTCCCGCGATGGATGGACGATGTTTGAGGACCTCGGATTGGCAAATATGAGACGCTGGGCTGAGGGGAAGACTACCTGAATTGGGCCCCCTCTATTTTGAGAGAGAGAGAGAGAGAGAGAGAGAGAGAGAGAGAGAGAGAGAGAGAGAGAGAGAGAGAGTCAAATCCAAAGACATTAATTCTATAGAAATAAAAATGTGTAAATATATTTACAGGAAGAAGCTAAAAATTGAGTAGAGAGAGAGTCAAATCTCAAGACAGTAACTTTATAGAAATAAAAATATGTAATTATATATACTGGAAGGAGCTGCAACTTGAAGAGAGAGAGAGAGAGAGAGAGAGAGAGAGAGAGAGAGATGATCTTGGTCGAATTTCGTCTCACTTAGGTTATGAGCTTGAACCTGAAATGGAATATATATATATATATATATATATATATATATATATATATATATATATATATATGTATATATATATTTATATGTATCAGATCTTGCTTAACTTTTATTAATTCTGCAGCAATTCCAATTGGATCTACGTTGTTGCATAACCGTGATATTGTCAGATTTTGTTTGGGGAAATTGAAATCATTTTACAGGTTTTCCTATCAGAAGTTTTCGTTGTAGCAATTCCAATTGGAGCTGAGGAATGAATGACCCTAATTCACTATTCCTGACTAATTCCCGTCTCCCTTTTGAAGAGTATAAAGGGACTCTATTTGCCTTTTGCACGGATCTGAGCACGTTAAGATTGATTGGGTAAGACTTGTTCTTGATCAACATTGGGTTAAGGTTTGTACTTTGATGGGTGACCGCCTTGGAAAGCCGTATGCATTCTTTGTGGATGACCTGTGATACCCACTATCCTTATCATGCCGTCTATGACTTGTTTTGCTGTAAGATTATCTTATGAACTGTCAGATACCCACTCAAGCGATCAATATATATCAGGAAATTGTCGACCTTTGCCATAGGATAGGTCAGCTAAGAACTTGCAAGAGGTCCATTTGGTAATGGGTCTGATTCCATTCTAACTTTTGTTAAGAACGTCTGCTGGTAAATATTTCTTTAACTTGATAAGTACTAAAACAGGCATCAGGTTTCCAAATGGCTGTCAGTATTGACAGTATAACGAACCTGTTGCAATGAAAGAAAGGCTTTGCATTGTTATTATAACCAGTAGTACTGTCTGTGCGTGCCCAAAATATCCTGTAGCAATGCTAACCATTATTTTTTTTTTTTTAGTATGTATGGGACCACTGGAATAATTGACAGGTTAAAGTGAATAGTCATCGAACCACAATGAAATCGCAATTAACTTTCATCGCTCACATTTATTTCGACGTGAAATCTCGCCGATTTTGATCGACAAATGAATTTATCAATTGATTTTCAGTGCGCCGGCATTATATTCGAAAGCTAATTGGAAATCATTAGCTCGGACTTTTATGGCAACGCCAGATAATTGATGTTACTAGATAATATAATTATTTGATCATAGTACCTAACGATTTCACGCCAGAGATATAAATAGCAATATTGTTTTTCGAATCGCGAGTGGATATCTGTTTGCTTGTTCGTAGCTGTCACAAAACTGAACATTGTTTAAGGAAAAAAATTCGTTTCCCCGTCTCGTTTTCACTCTGGAAGGAAATCAGTAGGAGAAGAGCTCTTGCTATGCCCACGGTCCACACCGTGGCTATGCCTAGAGGGGTCTTCGGTGGAGAATTGGCGTGAGGGTCGAAGTCGAAGTCACTGCCGGAAGTCGAACACTCAAGCCGAGATAACCGTCAGCAAATGGAAATCTAGACTGCGAGCGTCGGCAGCAATGTTCAAAGTTCCGTTCTTGATGGATTTTCTCAGCTCGTTTGTATTATAGGAAATGGTCCGATGCAGTTGAATGGGGTTTGGTCCCTTCAGTTGGTATATCTCTTCGGATATAAGAAAATAGCGATTATAAGGTGATGCTCTCAATTGTATTGTCTACTGCTTTATATGGTCCGGAATTGCATTGTCTACTGCTTTATATGGTCCGGAATTGCATTGTCTACTGCTTTATATGGTCTTCGTCGCGGTAGCTACCTTAAAGCATGTTAGAATATAACAATTCTCAGAAGCTTTTTTTGGCCAGTTTTTATTAATTATTGACCTAATTTAAAATGCAGGTGTAGGCTACAAAGTTATAAGATTTACGAGGTGCTAAAGTCTCTCTTTGCCCAAGTGTATCTATTTATGAAATAAAACATGGTTTGTTAAAAATAAATTTATCTTTCCCATAAAAATAATTGCCAAATGTCTACTATCTATTTAATATATTTAGGAAGTAAATTTGCCTTTCATTACTTTCTTCGAAAATGCCTATTTTTATTTTCAGTATGTTGGTGGTAAATTGTGCATATTAATGAATTTATTTTAAATGTATTTTCATGGGTATAATGAAGCGTTTATGGTGAAATATTAGTATTGACAAAAGGGATTTTTTTGCAGTATGCGAGTGTCTATACTGCTTTACCTTCGTTCTAATAATACTCTGTATAAGAAAAAAAGTAGCATTTTAGTAAAGTTTTTATTAACCAGTATTCGTTATGAAATGAACCAAAACTGAATTAATGTGGCCTAGAAATTTAGAAAAATTTTTGTCAACGAAACAAATTTGATTCTTGAAATATTGTTGGAACCCAAGTTCCAGACTTCCAGTTCCAGCTACCGAGGAAGTTGGGGTGGTTCAAGTGGCCAATTCTCAGTCTCTCTCGTTCTTCCCTAAGTGAAATTTGTGCCTGAATTTATTTGTCCAGATTAAGTTCATTGAATATGATTTTAAGGAGCAAGGAATCCTTTACAGGTATGGTTCTTCATTATTTTTAAGGTGAAATTAATGTTCTTGTCTGTAAATCTAGACCTACATATTGTGTAGCCTTACTAGCCTACTGGCTAAGCTTAGGTAAGGCAGAAGGGTATTAGTTTGCCTTTAAGGTGACAGTAGGGTACCTAACCAAGTTTTAAATAGTATTGTGTAGGCCTAGGTCATCATTTTGTGTTCACGTGAGGCCTACGAGGAATAAAAAGTATTAAGTCCTGGTGACATAGGGTAAATGACCGAGCTGCGACATAGCGGCCACCTCTCCCAGAACGTGGCCACCTTCCCGAAAAAGAGCGTTTGAATTCACTGCTATGAGCATCAGTCAAGAGTTGCGGCCAATCCAAGCAACGCAACGTGACCTTTATACTCCTCTGGAAGTAAGTGTATTCTCATAGATTATGAAATTATGGCATAATTCAAGTGCTCTTTTGGGAAGTGACCGCCTTCGGAGAGGTGGCCACTATTGGTTAGATTAGACTAGGCTAGATGGTGGGACCATCATAATCTGTTTGTTCATGCCGAGCAAAAGAAATTTGCCTGTTATCATGACAACCAAGGAAAGTCCTACATTGGGCTAAATTAAATTATTTGCATGCCATGAACACAACATCATTTGTGCTTAGAGTATTGTGAAATAAGTTCATTATCACCACCCATTTCCAGTACCATGTGACGCAAAAGGCCTCCGTGACTGATGTTTTCTGTTTTTACATAAAATTCCAATCTACTTACCTGTGGCTAGGTTATACATTCAGATTTTTTTTTATATACGTTTTATGGGATTATGTCAAGATTAGCGAACCCACAGTATTTCAAGACAAAATTATGGGCACCACTTTGATTTATATATATTTATAATATATATGAGTATGTATGCAAATGAGATTTTAGGAGTGTATAGGTTCATTGATATAAATCAGATTGGCATCTACCATGACTTTTCTCCCATTTGAATTCCCTTGCATTTATATCAAATTGCCTTTAAGGATTTAGAATAACAGTTGTGAAGTGTAATTTAATTAATATAATTATTTAATTAATGTAATTATCATTGCCAATGTTGACTGAGAATGCCTTGCTATAACCATGATGTATAATGTGATTTTCTTTACAAACACTTGCTTCACATTCATGTAAGTTATGTAATTTATGCGTCTGACATTTTAAGTGTTCTAACATTATTTTGATCTTTGCATTTTCTTCCAGGAGTTGGAGATTGCAATTTTAAAGCAAAAGGAGAGGTATTAAGACAGCTATGTGCTTCCTCCAGACTACTTCATTATCGAAAGACATCATAAAAGAAAATTTAGGTAGGTAATGAATGTCTGGTTTAATTTTGTTTACTGATATAGAAGCAGGTAAAAAAAGTGGCTTAGGAAACTGATCAAGAGTTAGGTAATACAGGAGCTTAGGAACCATGAAAAGTGTACCTTAGTTTTCAGAATTTCGAAATGTGATGTAGAATGTTGGTGCTTTCTACCCCGTTAAGCTCTTTCTGTGAGGAAGCTTTTTAGTTTATTCTTGTACTACTTGCTTGTTAAGTGCTGTACAATTGCAAACTTCAGTCATGTTTTTTTTGGATTTTTTCATTACCTGCACTTGTGGAGTATACTTTTCAATGGATTTTTTTCATTACCTTTTCTTGTTGGAGCAGGTGTATGCAATTACTGACAAATTTGACTTTTCATCAAATGTCTTTTCCATATATAAATCGTGAGTTCCATAAGAAACATAATTGTTTTCATTTGTGGCCAAGTCCCACTTTTTTTCATGCTTTCTTTTTGCAGAGCTGGAACTAGATTGTGCTTTGTGAAATACCTTATTGTTCTTTGCATTTCAAAGTATTTGGTCCCTCGTGCCTCTTCAGGCAATTTGCAGCATTGCCTTCTTGCGTTGCTATGATTGTTGAATAAATCCTGCGCTCTACAAATGTAAAGGTTTCTTCTTTTTGATACACATTTGCGTTTTTCTTGGTCACAGTATCAAATATATTGTACAAACCTAAGGTTTGTAAGTCTCATATTGTACATTGTATTTTATAGGGTGCCTTCTTTGCTGTTACAGTGCTGTACTAGGTTAGCTAGCTAGCTACATTTCTCTGTTCCCGTACTAAGTAGAATGCTGCTGCACCTATACATACATACATGACTAGGGTTCAAAACTGAAATCCTCATAATGCTTCTTCAGTAGTTGTTTGCATTGATCATTAGGATGTGAGGGGGGATGGATTCAGTTTTTACCTAGGGTCTAATAAAAGCATGAGTATACTCGACTTAAAATTTTTATTGTAGGATATAGGTTACCAAACAAACAATGAATGACAGCATTATCCATGGTGGAAATATTATTTGGTATGTTGTGTTAGGGCCTTCCAGACTTGTGTGCTTTTTACTGTATGAAAAATTGCGATTAGTGTAAATTTTCCATTTAAGACTACTACTCGTTTAGAAAATTAGAATTTAAAATATTTTTCAGCTGGAATTAAGCAGGGAAACCACATCCTCGAAGATGGTGGAATAAATTGCAAGAGGACTTCAGTTTGAACGTTTACTATATATTGAAGCCGGTAAGTGATCCATGGGCTCTGAATTTATACATTTTTTGCTGGTGGTATCAGAATTGTGGCTTAATAAACATTAGTAGCAGTATTCTGGATAAGAGTCAGCTGTATATAGTGAATTTTTGTCCTATATTCCAGATAACACTGAGAAATCCAAGATGACTCGTAGCTGGAGGAATTTATTGCTAGAGGACTTTGTTTCAACGTTTACTATAATAGTTTGAAGCCGGTTATCCAGGGACTCCTTTTTTTTTTTTTTTTTTTTTTTTTTTTTTTTTGGGGGTGGAGAATTTGGTTGATGTGGTGATACTTCTCCGAATAACATTAAACTAAAAAGTAGTAGTAATCTGGAAATTTTAATGTCCTTTGATTTCATTACTTGTATAGATCCTCCAAATTTTTTTTTCAGATATATAAATTCTAGGACATATAAAATTTAGGACATTTTGACAGTACTAATCACCACCTGCTTTATAGCTTCTTTCCTTTCTCTACTGCGACCAACTCTAGGTTTTCGCTTATTTGCTTCATTTCTCCAGAATAAACTCTTGGTTTTTCACGTATTTGCTTCGAAGTTACTGAAATGGGTGTTACTGTGTTGTGGTCCTTCCGAGGTGCATCCATCGGCCTTTTCCTTAACCTCCATTCTTCCTTCTTGGTGTGCTACGCAGATGCTTCATACCGGATGTGTCAACCCATGGTCAGGACCCTAAAATGGTATTGACAATTCATGAGATACCACTGTGAATATATTGTCAATATCGGAACTTAATATATTCACAGTGGTATCCCATGAATCGTCAATATCTGGAATTAGATCATTTAAAGCACATTAACTGATCTTAAAAAGGATTACTTTTTGTATGATTTATGAATATGGATTGTTGAAGGGAATTAATTTGTTAATTATGCCAAACATTTAAAAAATGAATAGTTACCTAAAAAAAACTTGTCTCCTTGAGTAGAGCTGTTCACTCTACACCTTCGTTCGCTTGGTCCAAAATTCATAGAGACGTGAATTTTCTTCCATAATCCCAGTATTTACGGTTTCTCTCCACATGGTAGGGAAAACCGGTAAATACATATAACCTTGAGAACGTTGCATTGCACGGGAAACACGAGTAGAAATCCGTGGAGGCAAAACAAACAAAATCACAGTCTACACATTGCTACCTAGTTTTACTACATTTTGCATTTACTTTACAGTAAACTTAAGTTAACCTTGACGAAAGAGAGAGATTTCTTTAATCAAGATAATTGCCTCAGTGGCGTGATCAGTAGGGTCTCGACCAGCCGCCTGGGTGGCCGCGAGTTCGATTCCCGGGCATTACACTGAGGGGTTAGAGATGTGTATTTCTGGTGATAGAAGTTCACTCTCGACGTGGTTCGGAAGTCACGTAAAGCCGTGGGTCCCGTTGCTGAATAACCATACAGGTTCAGTGCAACGTAAAAAAAAAAAAAAAAAAAAAAAAAAATACGTACAAACAAACAAGATAGTCTTATACATAAATTGTACACACTTGTGTTACATAAATCATAACTGTCTATAACCATTCTGCGTGAGAGTGAATGAGCGTTGACAACCTCCAGAAATGAATAAGAGAATTAATATTCTGTCAGAAGGTTGAGTCATGGGATTGAAAAGACATTTCTAGATTTGGAAGAAGAGCAAAATCGAGAGTAGCGGACATTAATATGTGAATTAACTTTTAAAAGTAAAAATCTCAAGCATATCACTTTTATTAAAGTTGATATCTCAGTGCCCCCCAAGTGAATCTCCCAAAAAAACAGATGACTGGTGAAAGAAGTGACCGAAATCGCTAGTAATGCTATCACGGTTTTAACGACGAAACCAGAAATGCAAAAGCAGGAAGTTTTTGGGGCCTTTTGAAAAGATAGGTCGGGTACGGGAAAGTTCTCCATTCGGTGAAAGGACCCATAGGGCCGGCGCGGGGAGGGGGAAAGGAGAGTAGTTCCCGAAGGCCAACGGAGTTTGTCGAGGTCGCACAGAAAAAGAAAAATGTACAAGGTAAAGAAAACGCAAGCGAGTGCACACATGAGACTACTGAAATCCGGACTCTCTCTCTCTCTCTCTCTGTCTCTCTCTCTCTCTCTCCGCCAGAGGAACAGGGTGATATATGCAGCAGCTTAGTAATATTTACGGACTATTGTTATATTCCCAATTCTGAGAGAGAGAGAGTTTTTGTTCCTCACTTAGTGCATATTAGAGAGAAATAATGCAACACTGAAAGTACCGTATAAATATATAAATATTGAAGATGAACAATTTGAAATTGAAGGGAAAATAAGTAAATGGTTTCTGCCCAGCATTGCACAGTAACTGTTGGCAATTCTTGTCAACTTTGGAGGATCTCGTAGTTACATGAAGATGGCGGTTAATAAATTAGACTGAATACTCATATATAGAGGACATATTTTGGTAAGGATAACTAAGTCCTTCACCCGAAGGCGAGATTCACAAAGAAGTCGTCTCAGGATTACGTCATTAAAACGATTATAAGGTTACTTGTCTTATTAGAAAACAACCCTTCATAACTGATCTAATTTTATGTTTTACTTATTTCTTTTTCATTAACCATCTATTAAAAATAAAACTACCCATTCCTTCAGTATCGTCAGGAATGTATCCACGTGTTTTAAAACTTTTTTAAAAGTTTTCTATATAATGCGAGTAGAAAAAAGGAGAGACTGAACACCATAATATACGAAAATCTATTAAGAAATGACAAAAAACACAAGGATCCCAAGAAAATGACTCGGTAACAGACGACCTAACTTATAACATCTGACAAATAACAAGACAGCCCGTGAGAAACAACCTCCTTTTATAGAAGTTAATCTAATATCGAAAGACGTTGATGTTCTCGAAGGTCTCCACCTGTCCTGACAAAGTCAGAACATTAGAGGGGAAGATATAATATTGTCCAGTAGAATATGAGAGACAGAGACAGAGAGACAGAAGTGAGCAAGCGCTTTCATGCTAGATAACACAAGGAAAGGCGGTGTGGACGGGAGGGGTCGTATAATAACTTCAGGTCGTAAACCCATAGTTTGGAGCATGAGGGAAAGGAACGAACCAAGCCCTCGAACCGGCCAAATCCAGCAAGGATAGTACCGATCTATTTGTTAACAGTGTTTTTTTTAATTGATATACCCATGTCGAGAACCTTTGGTGGAACATGGTACTACTACAAATTTACAATTCTAATTATCACGGCAACTGTGATATAATATATATATATATATATATATATATATATATATATATGATATATATATATATATATATATATATGTACATGTATAGTTTATATATATATATGTACATGTATATGTTATATATATATATATATATATATATATATACTATATATATATATATATATATATATATATATATATCTATATCTATATATATATATATCTATATATATATATATATATATATATATATATATATATATATATATATATATATATATATATCTATATATATATATATATATATATATATATATATATATATATATATATATATATAATATATATATATATACTATATATATAGCATGTATACAATCATGTTTATGAGACATTATACGCAAGCATGGGGCAACAACAACAACACGCAACTGACGTTAAAAAGAAACAAAAGAATATTTTGAGGAAGAAAAAATCAAATAAAGCAGGGTGAATCCCAACACGAGGCCATAAAGGCAAATAACAATAAAGACATAAGCTTTGAAGTGTACCGGTCTTTGGAAGGTCGAGAGAGAGAGAGAGAGAGAGGTCTCATGGGAACAGAAAAAAGAATTCGATGTGATTCCACAGTCGCTGTAAATAAAGAGAGAGAGAGAGAGAGAGGTCATTTGGAACAGCCACCGATACCTCAAAAGTCTGTAAATATAAATATACAAAATCTCAAACTAGAAACATAATAGTAAGGAACTAGTCAATCGCTAAATAGGCCTTTTGCAACCAATATTTGATAAATACTATTCAGTAAATGGAAGCACGAAACGAATAAGTTTGTAGTAAGTCCTCTAAGCAAAAACGGTTTTGTTCCTTTTTTCAAATTATTTTCTAAATAAAAAAAAAAATTCAGCCATTATTCTGAAAGGAATTTTCTCTCTTCTTTCAATGTATTATCGAGCTCTTGGCAATTCTGCTTCTGTAATCATGTGTCATAAAAAAATTATACTTCCCCCTTACCCCCCCACCCCTCAAAATAGACAATTCAGCCATTATTCTGAAAGCACAATACAATTAAAACTAATTTCACATTATTTCATAAGCGATAGCCTAACCTGTTTCATTTTCGGCAATTAATTTCGCGAGGGCGCTCGATACCGTTAAACAAATCCATGAAACTCTGCACCAACAGTGATTTTAAAACAACTCTTCAAGTTTTCCAGGAAATCCAGGTCACACGAGAGCTTAATGGGTCATCGTCCTACTTCAGAAAAGCAGTTCAAGTATATATATATATATATATATATATATATATATATATATATATATATATATATATATATATATATATATATATATATATATATATATAGAGAGAGAGAGAGAGAGAGAGAGAGAGAGAGAGAGAGAGAGAGAGAGAGAGAGAGCAAAGCTGATACTGCATAATGCAACAGATTCTCTCTCTCTCTCTCTCTCTCTCTCTCTCTCTCTCTCTCTCTCTCTCTCTCTCTCTCTCTCTTATTCGTGCACTTCCGATCGTGGTATTTTGAAGGTGACTCGATTTGGAAAGAAAGATATCACATACGATATCGTTCGTTGAGAGAGAGAGAGAGAGAGAGAGAGAGAGAGAGAGAGAGAGAGAGAGAGAGTGAGTTTGCAGAAGAAAAAAAAAAGAAATTCAGAAATATTATATTACGAAAGTATCTCAGTCTTAATCACATGAAAATGTGTGTTAGAGAGAGAGAGAGAGAATTTATTCTGCAGAATAAAAAGAAAAGAGAAATTCAGAAATATTATATTACGAAAATATCTCATTCTTAATCACATGAAACAGAGAGAGAGAGAGAATTTTTCTGCAGAATAAAAAGAAAAGATAAATTCAGAATTATTTTATTACGAAAATATCTCATTCTTAATCACATGAAACAGAGAGAGAGAGAGAGATAATTTTTTTCTGCAGAATAAAAAGAAAAGAGAAATTCAGAAATATTATATCAAGAAAATATCTCATTCTTAATCACATGAAAATGTGTGTTAGAGAGAGAGAGAGAAATCGTATATACTTGGTAGAGACGAATTATACTAGTTTTCTTTTGAAAATGTATTGGAAAATTAACGTACTGATTTTGCATAAGAAATGTATATATTTCAAAAATACTACAGAGAACAGATACTAACTAGAGAGAGAGAGAGAGAGAGAGAGAGAGAGAGAGAGAGATAAAAGGGTAATGAATCCACTTAATCCGACTCGTACATCTGTCTTCCAAAGATGCTCCTAAAGAAATAAGGACAGCTTCCATCTGACGTGAATTATAGGTATGGGATGTCCTGGGACAGAGAGAAATGATCGAGGCTTTTGTATTTCAAGCTGGACCCCCCTGCACGGGGTAAAACTCGCTCCAGGAATTGTTTTATCCAGTCCCTGATGAGGACGTAAGGTGTTAAAAGGCACGGATGAGTGAAATTGGTAGGAGAGACAGAGAGAGGGGGGGGGGGTGGGGGGGGGGGGTGCCAAGACAGTAAACTGCCAGGAATTAGCATGAAATATATAAAAGCATTAGTCTATCTAAAACTGCAAAAGCAATTTGGAACGGAAGAGGAAGTTCCCATGTAAATACATCAAAGAAAAACACGAATGCATTACACAAAGTAATATATTTTTGATACAGCCTCAGAAATAGTTGTGTATCACAGGCAATTAAATGATACAAGACTAACTAGGCCGTGGATGATTTTTAAGGATAAGGACAGTTAATCTTCCTCTAAGGATGGGACATGGAGATCTCATCTTCAAACATCTCATTCTCATTGCCATTAAAATTGCTCCGTCTTGTCCCTTTACTTAAATAGCGCACCTATAGCGACTGACATCTGAATTGAAATTCTTAGAAAAGGCAGAATTTCAGGTATAATATAATCTTCTTAGTGAAATACTGAATGTCAGTGAATGGAAGTATAAGGACATAAAACCCGAGGAATCTTTAAATATATCACACGAGACCCAGACTTTGTAAGCAAAGAAAGAATAAAGGAATTGAACTTGTGCAGCGTAAAGAAGGACCTGCTCCTTCAGAAGAAACTTCTTCCTCTTTCCCATCGTTATCCCTAAGGGGCTGGTTGCCTGATGTGCCTTCTCCTCCACTGCATGCATCAGGCATGGTTTATTGTTTGACAAAGGAGTTTTTACGACCGCATGCCCTTGCTGTCATCAACCACAGTTATTGGCGGTGGGCCTAGCCTTTGACTTTTAAAAAGTAAGACTGCAATGCAGCAGTTTCCACAGTTATTGGCGGTGGGCCTAGCCTTTTACTCAAAAGTAAGATTGTAAGGCTGCAGTTTCCACAGTTATTGGCGGTGGGCCTAGCCTTTTACTAAAAAGTTCACCTGCAAGGCAGCAGTTTCCACAGTTATTGGTGGTGGGCACAGCCTTTGACTTATAAGTAAGACTGCACGGCAGCAGTTTCCACAGTTATTGGCGGTGGGCCTAGCCTTTTACTAAAAAGTCCACCTGCAAGGCAGCAGTTTCCACAGTTATTGGCGGTGGGCCTAGCCTTTTACTAGAAAGTCCACCTGCAAGGCAGTAGTTTACCACAGTTATGGCGGTGGGCACAGCCTTTACTAAAAAGTCCACCTGCAAGGCAGTAGTTTCCACAGTTATTGGCGGTGGGCACAGCCTTTTACTAAAAAGTCCACCTGCAAGGCAGTAGTTTGCCACAGTTATTGGCGATGGCACAGCCTTTTACTAAAAAGTCCACCTGCAAGGCAGTAGTTTCCACAGTTATTGGCGATGGGCACAGCCTTTTACTAAAAAAGTCCACCTGCAAGGCAGTAGTTTCCACAGTTATGGCGATGGGCACAGCCTTTTACTAAAAAGTCCACCTGCAAGGCAGTAGTTTCCACAGTTATTGGCGATGGGCACAGCCTTTTACTAAAAAGTCCACCTGCAAGGCAGTAGTTTCCACAGTTATTGGCGGTGGGCACAGCCTTTTACTGAAAAGTCCACCTGCAAGGCAGTAGTTTCCACAGTTATTGGCGATGGGCACAGCCTTTTCACTAAAAAGTCCACCTGCAAGGCAGCAGTTTCCACAATTATTGGCGGTGGGTCTAGCCTTTTACTAAAAAGTCCACCCCCTGCAAGGCAGCAGTTTCCACAGTTATTGGTGGTGGGCCCAGCCTTTGACTAAAAAGTCCACCTGCAAGGCAGCAGTTTCCACAGTTATTGGCGATGGGCCCAGCCTTTGACTAAAAAGTCCACCTGCAAGGCAGCAGTTTCCACAGTTATTGGCGGTGGGCCCAGCCTTTGACTAAAAAGTCCACCTGCAAGGCAGCAGTTTCCACAGTTATTGGTGGTGGGCCCAGCCTTTGACTAAAAAGTCCACCTGCAAGGCAGCAGTTTCCACAGTTATTGGCGGTGGGCACAGCCTTTGACTTATAAGTAAGACTGCACGGCAGCAGTTTCCACAGTTATTGGCAGTGGGCCTAGCCTTTTACTAAAAAGTCCACCTGCAAGGCAGCAGTTTCCACAGTTATTGGTGGTGGGCCTAGCCTTTTACTAAAAAGTCCACCTGCAAGGCAGCAGTTTCCACAGTTATTGGTGGTGGGCCTAGCCTTTGACTTATAAGTAAGACTGCACGGCAGCAGTTTCCACAGTTATTGGGGGTGGGCCTAGCCTTTTACTAAAAAGTCCACCTGCAAGTCAGCAGTTTCCAGTTATTGGTGGTGGGCCTAGCCTTTACTTTTAATAAAGAGCCCACCTGCAAGGCAGCAGTTCCACAGTTATTGGCAGCGGGTCTAGCCTTTCACTCAAAAGTAAGACTGCAAGCAACAGTTTCCACAGTTATTGGTGGTGGGTGGGCCTAGCCTTTGACTTTTAAAAAGTAAGACTGCAAGGCAGCAGCTGTCCTTTTAGTCACCTTTTACGACACGCAGGCCATTCGATGGTAGTATTCTTACACCCCTACCACAGGGTCCCCTTCTTGAAAAAGAATCGTAGGGTAAAGTAAGCAAAAAAACTACATTCGGGAATTTCTGAAAACACTGCATTCAACATTCAACAAAGCTAATGGAATTGAGACGCCTTTGTTGTCGAGTTTATAGCTCCACCCTCATTGCCAGTAAGCTCCCTCAAAATTGGCGGGACGTGTGGGGTAGAGTATTGTGTCAATTCTTGGAATAGTCTAATCTGCAGGACATAAATTAAACGCCAAGGCTAAGCATAGATGCTTTCTCCATGATGGATACCCGGGTAATAGTGAGCAGTGAACGACAATCCATGATAGCACTTCTCCTGCCATAGAATTGGTCTTATACACAATTTAAATATATAATGTACACATATCTGTAATATATATAGAGTACCATGACGAGAAATACGATACCATAAGAAAACGACAAGATGGCATGTCCAGCCTTACCCTGATTGATAAAGGCATTATGAAATATGGTCGAGACAATAAGTATTAGGCCAAAGGCAGTTCTATATATATAGGTCAGTGGCGAGAAAGGGTACCCCGGACTAGACGACGGGCCGAGTATGAAAGTGGCATTCATTATTTGTAACCAATCGTTGTTTTATATATAGAAAAACCAATACGATGTTACAAGATGTGAGTCTAATACAGTCAGAGAGAGAGAGAGAGAGAACGCTAAAAGAGACAATGAATGTTTATCAATATCATCGTCAGTGATTCACCAAAATTCGCAAGTACAAAAAAAAAACAATGCTCCTTACAAATACCAACATCACGTATAGCACACATGATGCGCACAAACATATGAGCAGACACGTACACGAGGACCTAAGACAAGAACATAACCCATTTTTCGACCCCTGATGATGACCCCCCCCCCCCCCCCCCCCCCCCCCCGCCCAAACACCCCCACCACAAGGTTTATGTTCCCAGAGACTAATTTCCAAACGGAAACAATTCCAAGACTTGTCGCAAAACCCGCAAACGGATCTTTTTGAATCTCTGAAAAGTGAGGAATTGCTCCATTTGCGATTCAAGTCGGGGTTTAATCGAGAGAGGAAGTAAAAGGTTTCGTTATGTATTCGTGTCTGGATGAAGTCCTCATTTTTCTATATCTTTCCGAGAGAGAGAGAGAGAGAGGAGAGAGAGAGAGAGAGGGGGGGGGGCTTAATTGGAGCATGTTTCAGTTCCTTTGTCATACCGTTTTTGCTTAGGCCATGATCGTGCTAAATGACTCTGTTTCCGCTTATCTTTTAACTTAATTCTCCATGGGCTGGACTTTACAGCAGTCTGTAACTTGTTCCATTTAAAGTCCATCTGGTTAACTTGAAATGTACGGAATTTATTACGTA
>NC_061098.1:32827622-32846743 GCF_015104395.2 Macrobrachium nipponense | reverse complement strand
TTGGGCCCATTTTACTAATTTATGCAGTTTATCTCTCAATATTTTCTGTCTAGGGTTTAGTGTTAGTAATTAGGAACTCCTACGGGAGTAGTAAGGACTAAGTTGTGTCCTGTATAGTCGCAAGGCTGACTTTATTATTCTTTTGCGTTGTTTGTTAATTAATATTGTTGAGTTTTCCTGTGTGTTTTTGTCTCCGCTGACTGAATTTATCTGGATACTTGGTAAGATCACTGTCCTCTCTATTCTTGTGCAAAAGAACTTTCACCCCGGCCCAACAAGGGTCGTAACAATAGGTTATCCACAAAAAATGCATACAGCTTTCTAAGGCGGTCACCCATCTGTGTACAAACTTTAACCCAAAGCTGCTCAACAACAACTTAACGGGCTCAGATCCGTACAAAAGGCAAATAAAGTCCCTTTAGTCGGGAATAATGAATTAGTCTCATTCATTCCTCAGCTCCAATTAGAATTGTTGCAGGGAAAACTTCCGAGAGGGAAACTTGCAAAATAATTTTCAATTTCCCCAAACAAAAGCGGACAATATCACGGTTATGCAACAACGTAGATCCAATAGGAATTTCTGCAGAATTAATAAAAGTTAAGCAAGAAAGTTGATGTTTATTAAGTGGAATATTGAAGAAGAATTGTTTACACTGGAATGAATCCATATATATCTGATAATATAAATACCTATATAATATATATATATATATATATATATATATATATATATAGATATATATATATATATATATATATTCCCTTCAGGTTCAAGCTCATAACCTGAAGTGAGACGAAAGACGACCAAGATTCTCACTCTCTCTCTCTCTCTTTCTCTCTAAGCTGGATTGCGTTAGAAGCTATGCTCATTTTTACGAAAATATCTTTAAAGGTGGGTCTTGCAACTAGTGATAATTGACTGTAATCTACAAAAACTTTAACTGCAAGGAATAAAGGAATAATTTTTTTTTTCTCTCTCTCTCTCTCTCTCTCTCTCTCTCTCTTCTCTCTCTCTACTCAATTTTAGCTTCTTCCTGTAAATATAATTTACAAATTTTTATTTCTATAGACTTAATGTCTTTGGATTGACTCTCTCTCTCTCTCTCTCTCTCTCTCTCTCTCTCTCTCTCTCTCTCTCTCTCTCTCTTCTCTCTCTCTCTCTCTTCAAGTTTTAGCTCCTTCCTGTAAATATAATTACATATTTTATTTTCTATAAAGTTTACTGTCTTGGAGATTTCTCTCTCTCTCTCTCTCTCTCTCTCTCTCTCTCTCTCTCTCTCTCTCTCTCTCTCTCTCTCTCTCCTCAATTTTTAGCTTCTTCCTGTAAATATATTTTTGAAAATTTATTTCTATAGAAATAATGCCTTTAGACTTGACTCTCTGTCTCTCTCTCTCTCTCTCTCTCTCTCTCTCTTCTCTCTCTCTCTCTCTCTCTCTCTCTCTCTCTCTCTCACCCCTAGAATAGATAATGAAAGATATGATATAGAAGTAAGGGATGAAATAGTGAATAATTTAGCTGACATAGATATTAATGAAGCTGATATTGTGCAGGCTATTAATGAAATTAAAAATGGAGCTGCTGCAGTGGCCCTGATGGAATTCCTGCTATTTTGTTAAAGAAAGTAGTTCTATTCTATCGCAAAGCCACTTGCAATATTATTAAGACAAAGTGTAGATACAGGCAAGATATATGATGAGCACAAATTAGCATATATTACCCCTACTTTCAAAAGTGATCAAGGACTAGAGGCAAGTAATTATAGGCCTGTGAGTCTAACATCACATATTATGAAAAGTGTATGAAAGGGAGGTAATGAAGAAAAATATTATGAAACTTTTAATAAAAAATAATTTGTTTAATAAAGGACAACATGGTTTGTTTCGTACCCGGAAAAAGTACACAAACCCAAACTGTTAGTCCACCGTGAAAACATATTCAAAAATATGAAAAGCGGAAATGAAAACAGATGTGGTTTATTTAGACTTTGCAAAAGCTTTTGATAAAGTAGACCATAATTATTATAAAAAGCGAAGGCAAAATTAGAAACACCAAATCGTGGATAAAGTAGGAAGATGGTTAAAAGAATTTTTACACAACAGAAAACAGATAGTTATTGCAAACGACGAGAAATCGGATGAAGCCAAGGTAATATCCGGTGTGCCGCAAGGTACGGTGTTAGCTGCAATACTGTTTGTTATTATGATTGAAGACATAGACAATAATGTTAAGGATTCGGTAGTGAGTAGTTTCGCAGATGACACAAGAATAAGTAGAGAAATTACTTTGTTGATGAAGAATAGATCGCTCTACAAAGAGACCTTTAACAAAGTATATGATTGGGCAGAGGTAAATAGGATGGTATTTAACTCTGATAAATTTTGAATCAATAAATTATGGAGACAGAGAAAGAAAGCTATATGCATATAAGGACCTAATAATGAGGACCATCACAAATAAGGAAGCAGTTAAAGACCTTGGTGTGATGATGAATAGGAACATGTTATGCAATGATCAAAAATAGCAACTCTGTTGGCAAAATGTAAAGCAAAATGGAATGTTGTTACGGCACTTCAAAAACAAGAAAAGCTGAACACATGATTATGCTTTATAAAACATATGTTCGTTAGTCCACTTGAATATTGCAATATGATATGGTACCCACACTATCAAAAGGATATTGCACAAATAGAGAGGTGTACAAAGGTCCTTTACAGCTAGAATAGAAGAAGTTAAGACCTAGACTACTGGAAAGACTACCAATTCTTAAAATTATATAGTCTAGAAAGGAGAAGAGAACGCTACATGATAATTCAGGCATGGAAACAGATAGAAGGAATAGCAGAAAATATCATGGAACTAAAAATATCAGAAAGAGCAAGCAGAGGTAGATTAATAGTGCCCAAAACTATACCAGGAAAAATAAGGAAAGCACACAGGACATTAATCCACTACGCACCAGCATCGATAATGCAGCGCCTATTCAATGCGTTGCCAGCTCATCTGAGGAATATATCAGGAGTGAGCGTAGATGTGTTTAAGAATAAGCTCGACAAATATCTAAACTGCATCCCAGACCATCCAAGATTGGAAGATGCAAAATATACCGGAAGATGTACTAGCAACTCTCTGGTAGACATTAGAGGTGCCTCACACTGAGGGACCTGGGGCAACCCGAACAAGATGTAAGGTCTGTAAGGTAAGGTCTCTCTCTCTTCAAGTTGTAGCTCCTTCCTGTAAATATAATCACATATTCTTATTTCTATAGAGTTAATGTCTTTAGATTTAACTCCTTCTCTCTCTCTCTTTCTCTCTCTCTCTCAAAACAGAGGCGGGTGCGGGGTGGTGGGGGGCGGCAATTCTTCCCCTCAGTCCAGCGTCTCATATTTGCCAATCCGAGGTCCTCAAACATCGTCCATCCATCGCGGAGAGAAAACCTCTTTACCGAAACATAAACAAACCGCGGAAGACTTAATCAGAGGATTACAAAAATGTGGAAAGCCTTCTGTTTGCCCTGCACTGACCATTGGGGGAAAAGTAGTAGTAAGGCAGTAATGGAAGTGCTAACACTCGACATATATGCACTCCCAGATGACGTAAAATAACGGACGTAAGTTAAGAGTAGTGATGACATGGTAATGTCAATTCTTTAAAGGTATAGATGGCGTTGGTGTTCACAAACTAACGGATTTTAGAACCGTATAGTTATGTGGAATCGTATACCATAGGTAGACATATAGACATGTCATCCTGAACAAGAGAATTCTCTATAAAACAAATATATACACAGACATTTAAAGACGCACTGCCTCAATGGACCGTTCATACTTCAAATTGTACTCTTCTCTCCTCATTCTTAATACAATCTGCTATCTCCCTTACTTCCTATGTTCTGTCATCATCTTTTACACTTATTCCCCCCAAGTGCTTAGAGATGAACATCTCCCAGTCTTCCAATATACAATAATGTAAATTGTCACTCTCGAACTTTCCTGCGTGACATCTAATTTCGACTTTCTCTCCTTGTCACCACTTTCCAATTTTTCCAATAGTCTCTATTTTTCCATGAAAGACACCAAAGTGTCATATCTCGAGCACTTCAAGGGGCGTGATGTCCAAGTCTCAGAATGTTAGGGATGTGAACTGAAATGAGATGTTGAAAACTATAATAACAAAATGGAGTAAACTATAATAAAATAGAGTAGAGCTTCTTTCCCTGTTAAGATCGCAAGTTTCTAGACGGGGTATGTTTTTAGTTGGCTTGTCTCTTGTTTTTTTTTTTTTTTCTGTTAGCATGATTATAGAAAAAATTAGGAACGTAAGTTTTTAGACAGGGTATGCTATTGGTTTGCTTTTCTCCTGCTTTGTTTTTCGATTTTTGTTTTTATTTGATGGTTTTCTTTTTTATTTTTTAGCAAGATTATAGGAAAAATTAGGAACTTAAGTTTTTAGTCAGGGTATGCATATAGTGTTCTTGTCTCTTGCTTGGGTTTTCGATCTTTTTTTTTAATTTTCAATTTTTAATTTTTAATTTTTATATAATTATTTATTTATTTTGTGTTAGGAAGATTATGTGAAATTTTTTTTATTTTCTATTTTTATTTATTTATCTATTTACTTATTTATTTATTTACTTTGTGTTAGCAAGATTATGTGAATTTTTTTATTTTTTATTTTTTATTTACTATTTATTTATTTTTATCATTATTATTGTTTTTTGTTAGCAAGATTCTGTGAAAAAGGTAGTCAGATATTAACGCAAATGTCGCCAAGGTGGGCCTGATAACGTGTAAATATCGCATGTCTTACAAGTCGCAACGAATATCTCTCTCTCTCTCTCTCTCTCTCCTCATTTGTGAAATGCCCATCTTCCCGTTCTTTTCCCAAAACTCCTAAACAAACCAATCTCGCCAAAAACGACCTATAGCAATGCGGGCATGAATACCGTATACCTTCTTTGACTCCGAATATCCCCGGGAAAAGCACGAAAGTCTACTTGAATGAGGAAACTCTCTTTGAAGCTGTCGTTTAATTACACGCCTTGCGGGAGACCGTCTGCAGAGCGAATGGCTTGCGTCATTCTCGGTAATTACCGAAAAGGCCACTGCGGGAACGATACATTGTTTTTCGAAGTTCCATCCTCCTGCGTTGTTTGTTGAGGCAAGAGCACGTGCTGCCACCTCTCGAAGGTTGTCTTTGCGAATAATGACTTTGGGATTATATGTGATAGCGATGCACTCGATGTTTCTCGCCATGTAATTAATGCTGGAAATGTGGTACTATATCTGTCTGCCATGAATTCTGAAAGCGTAGTCGACTGGAAAAAATTGTTGATTAAAGATTAATTTCTTCCAGATAATCAATACGAATTCCGACGAATGCTATTATATCTTACCACCATTGCAAACATTGTAAATCATCACACTGATATTAGAGCTAAATTCCCAAATTGTCTTCTGAGAAGAGTAAATCCTGCAAATTTGAATAAATGAACGCTTGAAATAGCGTCTATAGATAGATGAACAAATGTCGAATATAAAACCAAAATAAGAGTGATGAAAGCCCCCGTTAATCTTTTCAGAGAGAGAGAGAGAGAGAGAGAGAGAGAGAGAGAGAGAGAGAGAGAGAGAGAGAGAGAGAGAGAGAGGATGTAACTGGAAGCCTCTTCAAATGATGATAAAACTGTTCCAGGCAGGAAGAGCTTCCTTTGATCATGTGCCCATCACAGTTAAAGGAAAATGGAGTGGCATTTTACAGGTACAAGTAAAAAAAAAAAAAAAAAAAAAAAAAAAAAACATAACTGGTGAATTTGGAGTAAAATATCGCAGAGAAACGAACACGATTATTACTGTCATATTCTTAGGGTGATATATATATATTTTTTATGTATCACTGGTCGAGGTATATAATTTTCAATCTCTGAGTAGCCACTTTCTTAAGGAGGTCATTTTGAGAGAGAGAGAGAGAGAGAGAGAGAGAGAAAGAGAGAGATTTCATATATATAATCCTCTTCAGAACTGTTATAATCCCAAATCAACCATACATTGCGCCCAGTTCATAACAAATGATTAAAAAAAGAAATAAAACAATCAATTAGCGTTGAGCTGTATAATCACTACCCGGAGCTCATTTGAGATCGTCTTTGCCCTTTAAAAAAAAATCCAATTTTTTTTTTCTTTTTTTTTTTTTTTGACGGTCATCCATTATATTCAATGCCAAACAAAGAGAAAAGGGTTGGCGCTCCCGAGATGAATGGTTTCCTCAGCCTACGTGGAGGGAGAAAGATTGAGGATGCGAAAGTATGAAGGATTTTGTTTGGAGGATAAGCATCCTTTCAGTCACAGAAGGATTCTCCAAAACACTGACGACAAAATGGAGCAACCATTTTGGGCAGATGTTACGACTTTCGGTAGCTATTTTCCAGTCCATACGATAACAATGTTAATATAAGCAAGGGCATTTGATGGCTGAATTTAACAATATTCGAACTGAATTCAACAAAGTAGAAACGGAATTCAATAAAGGAGAAATCATAACTCCACTTGTAGCTTCCAGGAATGGCGGTGTCATAAAAAAAAGGGAATTTAGTAAATACAAAAGTTTTGAATCTGCGAACTTTGATTGGTTTGTAGCCGATCCATCAGTAAGCAAGAAATATTTTCATGTCCTGTGGATAGCAAAATGATGGGATTTACAAAAGACTGAAATACAATATATTAATCAATACGATGCCGAGATTGTATGAAAGCAAGATGTATAATAGATTAAGGCTTAATTTATCTAAACGGTATATACACATAAATATTAAATGTGACTTTTAGACTGATTTTCACAACACTTTTATAATATCATTAACGAAGATTTGCCTTTGCCATTTGCATAAAAAAAAATAGTTACGAATATGCGTTTGCCTCCGGTAAGAGTTAGTAATGGAAACAAAATATTAATGGTCGTAAAATACGATATGAAAATAACATAACACTTAAAGATAATTCTCCAAACGAGAGAGAGAGAGAGAGAGAGAGAGAGAGAGAGAGAGAGAGAGAGAGAGAGAGAGAGAATGCATGAACACACTCAAAGGCAACACATCCGTCATATCTTCAATCCCAAGTTTCAAGTTCTCACCCTCTCCTTCGTTTTATTTCTCCTCCTCTTCTTCTGCTTCTTCTTTTATTTCCTCGCACCTTGGCACTTTCTTTTAATCCGTTTCCGTCGTTTACTCTTCCCTTAGGTTCACTGGTTTCTCGTACAGACGTTTCACGCCCCAGAGCAGACAGGCTTTGTCATCCCTTGCGAAGAAATTGCTCAGTGAAAATGAAATTATTCCTGGGTTTTGTTAAAACAGTTATTTCATTTGAATGTTTTATGGTGTGGAATCTCTAGTTATCATTGTTGAGATACTATTCTAAATTATTCATTAATGTGACAAGTTTTTTTTCCTTTAAACAACTTTTGTTTTCAGACCTACAACATATGTGGTTCTTTCCTGCCTTGAAGTTTTTGGAAGCATTGTAGATATAACATTTAAAAAATATATTGCATTCCTCCTTGAATTTAAATGGATGACCCAATAACTTTGAATATTAATGATAATGCACAGAAATGCCTATTTCTTATTGAATAAATGCTAATAGATTAAATAACTATTCATAACTATTACTTGATTCAAGTTTTGCTGTCATTATTCCCAGACAGGTAATGCCTTTGAGAGAGAGAGAGAGAGAGAGAGAGAGAGAGAGAGAGAGAGAGAGAGAGAGAGAGAGAATTTTAAACTGTACAACGAGCCCTCCTCTATTTACTCTGTGGGTCATGTACCATAGGCATTACGTCAATTCAAAGAAAAGTGGGAGTTCCCACGTTTTTCCCTTACGAGCTTAATGGCACACGTGCGCTATGCTGAGCTGGAACCCGGCGCCGCCTGGCAGTTCTCCCCTACCCTCCCGATCCCATACCAACATCGCCCTCACCCGGGGCGGACAAACAAGAAAGATCCAACCGGATTGTATCATCATAGATTGATGGAAGGAAACATTTGATCTACACAGAATTCCCAAACGGTTGACGCAACGGTTCAAGTGGTTCCCGACCGTAGGAATTTAAGTAATGGAATAACACTACAAGTCCTTGAAGTTGTTTCAGGAAGAATGACGAGTGCCATTGATGTCAATAGGTGTTTTATTTTGCATGACCGGGAAATGGACAAAAGAATTCAATCTGGTGACCATGGGTGCAATTCTATGGTTATTAGAGTAATGAAGTTTTTGATAATGAAGACAACATCCTTCTCAGTTGGATATTTGCAGTTACCGAAGGTAAATTTTCATAAATTTCGTGATAATCACGAATCACGGATTTCTAAACTGCAATGCCATTGCTCACGTAAAATGTTTGAAACAATAATCAATTCTCGTTACAAGAAAACAAATGATGAACTATATTAACTTTGACAGAGCAAGTTTTCCATTAATTAATAGCGTGAGTTAGTTTACCAAGAGGTTAATTTCATTAGAATTTCTGCATATATGTATGTGCGTGTGTTTGTGTGTAATAGGAACTGATGATCAGCGCATGTGTGAAAAGAGACAGTGCATAATAAACTACAAAAAAAAAAATTGCAATTATACGAAAGACTTTTGTAATAGTTTCTGGTTATGTACAGGGTGACCATAAAGTCCCAGTATTATTACAAGTAATAAATACTTGTAATGGTTAATAACCTTTCACTGTACAGGGTGTCCATAAAGTCCCAGTACCATTACAAGTAATAAATACTTGTCATGGCTAATTACCTTTCACTGTACAGGGTATCCATAAAGTCCCAGTAACATTACAAGTAATAAATACTTGTTATGGTTAATTACCTTTGACTGCACAGGGTGTCCATAAAGTCCTAGTACCATTACAAGTATTTATTACTTGTAATGGTACCGGGACTTTATGGATACCCTCCACAGTGGAGAGTAGTTAACCGACAGACACAACTAACCCCCCTCCCCCCAAATCCCAACGTCATTCAACAACTGCTGAAAACACTAGAGGAAGAGCAGAAATTCCTACTACCGTCATTCTTCGAAGTCCAGATTCATCAGAAAGCCATTAACTAAATTGAAAGTTAATGTCTCCTTGCGGGTTCGGAAGCGCGGGGAAATATGAGGCGAGCACAAAAACCTAGACTGGTTTTGGTTTCGTCAGTGTGCATTTAATTTTTACTTCTTACTTGTTACTTTCCATGCTGCGGTATGGTTCGGGCTTAAACTGGAAACTGGAAGCTAGACGTCAAAGGGTTTCGGATTCAATCAGGGCGTACGAAGCCATCTACTTACCTGATGGGAAACTCGGCAGGAAACTGAACTCATTTTCCTGAAGGGATAAAACTTGCCATGAAAATCTGACCGATTGACGGATTGGTTCACGTAGACTACAGTTACTACAACAATTGTTTATCGAAGACGAAGGTTAATTATTTGCCGTTAAACAGCATGGACCAGCTTCCAAGAGGACTTAATTATTATTTGCACTGGAGTGAACACCCGAGGATATACTAGAGGCAATAAATAAATAAATAAATAAATAAATAAACAAATAGATAAATAAATGAATAAATAAATAAATAAATAAATAAATAAATATATAAGTAAATAAGTAAATAAATGAATAAATAAATAAATAAACCCCCATATCAGAATAGAAGGAATAAAAAGAAAGTTCTCAAGTAAACTACTTTCAGTCTCCAAACGCCAATTCTCATAATAAAAGTGAGTTTTCATTGCTCTCTCTCTCTCTCTCTCTCTCTCTCTCTCTCTCTCTCTCTCTCTCTCTCTCAAGTGAATCATATTTAATCTTAAAATCGGATCACAAGCTGAAAACCGACCTAAAAAAAAAAAGTAAAAAAAAAAAAAAATACAAACATGTAACAGAAATGACACCTACTTCTATAACCAAGCAAGAGAAAAGGCCATTTCCAAACTTTTTCATGATTTCAGATCACAAGACCTAAGAAAAGAAAAATAATAAAGAAAATAAATAAAAAAATAAAACAAAAAATAAACACGCTACAGAAATGACACGACTCCCATAACCGAACAAAGAGAAAAGGCCATTTCCAACAGTTTCCATGAATTTAAGTCGCCGGACTAATTGTTCCTCTATTGTTTCCAGCTCAAAATATACTCCAGAGCCGGCTTGCTTTTCCACGGTTTTCGGTAGCATTGTGCTTACAGAATTAGGCGAGGGAATAATCCCCCCCTTTCGAAAACAGGAATCTGAGCCCGAGTGAATAAAAAGGGAAACTATACTATATGCAAAACCCGACGAAATCTGTTAGCAACGCTGCCTGAAAACTGGGAGCTATTTGTCTTCTACAAATCTCGTTTGGAAGAATACATTCATACGAGGCTGGATAAAGAGGAAGTATATACAATTGTGGGGGGAGAGAGAGAGAGAGAGAGAGAGAGAGAGAGAGAGATAGAGAGAGAGACAACCAAATGGTTAGGACCTCATACGCGTCAAGTTTTCATATATGCCCTATGAATAAATTTGCGAGCAACATTTATCTCTTACAAACTTTAGCAATTTTATGATGGTTCGAAGGCACAAAAAAGAAAGAAAAAATCACAAAATTAGCCAGTAATACATAACCTTGAAAAACTGCTTTTAACGTAAAACCATAAAAACCCTTCAAAAGTCTACTTCGGCCTATTGCTAATTGATCAATTTTCTTTTAATAAAAAAAAATAATTTAGACAAATCGATATTACACAATCCTTTCAAGAAAAAATCACTGCTCAGGAATGAAAAGTAACTTCCAAAAGTAAATTCATTCTCCACGAAATCAACTGAAGCAGTCGAAAAATATTCTAATTAATTTGAACAAATAAATACTTCATTTGTCCCAGTTATAATTTGCGACGAATTGCTATTCCAATCATATTTAATTGCTAATCCAAGTCTCAGATGAAAGATTTAGTGGCTTCATCTGGTGGACCGTTATTAATTACTGCTGGACCTTTATTAATTACTGTAATTGAAATCCGATACAGAAATTAACATCGGTTTTTGTTAATGGAATTCGTGTCGTGAGTCTCCGTTTATGCCAGTGCTGTATATTCCCGTCCTGACAATTTTGTATTCATTATCGTTAGTATAATAAGCATATTATGACCGCTATTATCATCAATTCTCTCTGATGTCCTGCAATGAATGCAAGTATTGCAAATACAGTTTCATATCAACTCACATATATAGTGCATTAATCAGGGGTTAATCATTTTTATCCTGTTTAACATACAATTTCACATAAATCATGATAAACCATTTCATATGTTGCATAAATTGAAAAACAAAAGGGCAATATCTTTTGCCTTTCTCTAAGCCATTTTTATGCAAAGTAAATGCCTCCGAGTAAAGGCGAAAGATCTTGCACTATTTTGTTTTATACTTCCCGTGGTTACGAATTCTCTCTCTCTCTCTCTCTCTCTCTCTCTCTCTCTCTCTCTCTCTCTCTCTCTCTCTCTATATATATATATATATATATATATATATATATATATATATATATACATATATGTATATATATTATATCTCATTCCCATTCCCTTGATAGAAGATATAGTTAGACATATTCATAGATACACACACACCCATAAACAAACTCTCTATATAATTTATATCACGTTCTTATTCCGATGATAGAAGATATTCGTACATACAGACATATTTATAGGCACACATAAATATATGATGTGACAGATTACCTCTGATGTTACAGTTGCAACTTGACAAGAGAACGTTCATCTAGATTTACTGGGAGAATGGCGGAAGGATTTCATCGAGAGAGCCTTGTTCAAACACAACTTCCTTGTTTATCTCAACTAAGTTAGTTACTTGTGAAAAGCGAAAAGCACGAAGCAATTCGTCACTGTCACAGAACGACAGAGAGAGAGAGAGTAAAAAGAAAGGTAAATTTAAGCTCGGAATTTTATGGTTATGATTTTCGTTATTTCAGGCGAACGATGCATAAACTGCGCCATTACTCTGCCCCCAGGACGGCGATCCAATCAGAATTTATGACACGGTCATGCGCTGCGAATGTTATTCCGACATGTCAATCAATGCGTGAGAAAGGAAACGATATGGCTGCTCATGTATATTGGCTGAACAAATTCCAGCCAGCGACAGAATGTATACGACGCGATGATCATTTGCAATATTCCCATTTTATTTCCCTACCCTGATTCATCTTGCAATGGTTGGCACTTTCATTGCAGTTTGAATCTGTTGGTGGACGCTGCTGATTCACGAGTTTCCTCAGAGGAAACCAGTATTATGCTCTCCTGTCAGGCATCAAACCACCAGACGAAAAATCCCTTTTGTTCTGACATGATGATTTAATATCCTTATCACTAGATCTGTGGACAACCGTGACCCTCTCAGTAAGACGAATAATAATAATATCCACCCTACGTTAATATTTTGTTATAAAAAAACTATCCTTGTCAGGTATTTGATTAGAAACACTTGAAAACATTTTTCGAAAACTCTCGATAAGCGAGAGGGCAAAAAGTTCAAATGGCATTACTAGGAGGTACAGCCTCTCTCTCTCTCTCTCTCTCTCTCTCTCTCTCTCTCTCTCTCTCTCTCTCTCTCTCTCATCCTCAAGTCAACACTTCCGACTTCTCCACTCTGCTCTCATCTTCACATTTTACATTCATACCCAACTGTATTTAAGCCATTGCCATTCCTTTCCATCACTTCGAACTGGTCTACATTCTTAAGCCTCTCACCATATTCATTACTTTTTTTTTTTTTATCTCGGAATCATTCAGTTCATTTCATAAAATGTTAAATTTCTATTTTATTAACGTATTTTATTTGAAAAAAACATTAAACTTTTTTTAATCCTCATTCAATTCATTTCATAAAATGTTAAATTTATATTTTATTAAAGTACAAATTTATATCTTATTAATACACTTTATTTGAAAATAAAACTGTTTTCCAATATCCCTCATTCAATTCATTAAATAAAGTATAAATTTCCTATTTTATTAATGTACACTTTACTTGGAAAAAAACAACTGTTTCTCAAAATTCCTCATTCAATTCATTTAACAAAATGTTAAATTTCTATTTTATTAATGTACTTTATTTGACAAAACAATCCGTTTTTCAAAATTCCTCATTCGATTCATTTACTAAAATATAAAATTCCTATTTCATTAAAAATGTAAAATTTTGATTTTATTAATGTACTTTATTTTTTAAAAATGAACTGTTTTACAATATCCCTCATTCAATTCATTTAATAAAATGTAAAATTTATATTTTATTAATGTATTTAATTTGACAAGAATTCAACTGTTTTTCAGAATTCCTCATTCAATTCATTTAAAAAAAACAAATTTCTATTTTATTAAAATACTTTATTTGAGAAGAATTCAATTTTTTTTTAATTCCTCCAAAAATTGAAACAGGAATAGCGCTTTCTCTCTCTCTCTCTCCCGCACCCGCTCAGTTTTCTCCTTAATGTGTCCTTCCTCTTCAAACCGATATTCTGGAGAATGTTTGTTAATATTACTGAGTACTTCACGGCCTTCTTTCTCTGTTCAGGAACGTCTCCTCTGGTTATTTAACGGACGTTATTCCCAGGGTTCCTTTAAACATAAACACAACGCGCACTGGAATTGGTGCCACTGGGGGAAATGATGTCGGTGCTTCGAGATAATTTTTCTAAAACGAAAACTAACATTTCTTTGGAGTATGCTCATTCTAATGTACACATAAATATGGCTACGATGATGATGCTCTTATTGAAATGTGATGGCACTATTATATATTTCATATACTTAATTGAATGGTGATTATTGATCGACAGTTGGAATTTGATGTCCCTGCTGTAATCGTTTACTGCATCTGCTAGAATACTGTGATTTTTATTTTGTACTTAAGAGATAAGCATATCTGAGTTTTTCCAGACCACTGAGCTGATTAAGAGCTCTCCTAGGGCTGCCCCGAAGGATTAGTTATTTTTACGTGGCTAGGAACCAGTTGGTTACCTAGCAACGGGACCTACAGCTTATTGTGGGACCCGAACCACATTATAGCGAGAAAGGAATTTCTATCACCAGAAATTAATTCCTCTGGGTCCGCATTGGCCGAGCCGAGAAACCACTCGTCCAACGAGGAACTATGTTTAAGAGATATTTACTTTTTATTTTATATTTAAGAGATATATATTGCTTTATTCAATTGTACTTATATTAAAAGAGGTAGGGCATCAATAGTCAAATTTATCAGAGTATGACTATCATCTCCAAGATTACTACTTCCGCCCCTGATGTGTATATAATTTTAAATCTGCTATACAAGATCTTCCGGGATAACCGATCTTCATTTGGAAAGAAAAAAAAAAACATAATTCTTTCCACAAAGAAACAAGAGGAAAGATTACGCTAAGCAGGAGAAAACTTAGGAATTGAGAATACAAGTTTTAATCTCCCAACAAATGATCCTCACGAGGACGAAGTTCTCAGAATGGGAAGACGAAGGAGGCTTTTTCTCATAACACCTCATTCATTAATGTTTCCGCGCAACAGAATTTTTTTTTAATTTTTTGTTTCGGAAGAGTTTTAGTTCTACTCTTGAGTATGTATGTATGTATGTATATTGTTCTCATGACCCCTCATTAACTAATGTTTCCACGCAACAGAAATGCTCTTTTATATTTAAGAATTTTAATTATACTATTGAGTATGTATTTACGCATATAGTATGTATGTATGTATGTATGTATGTATGTATGTATGTATGTATGTATGCATGTATGTATGTATATTCAAGTGATGCAATACAGTTATTTCACTCAGAATTAATAGCAGGTGATCTAGTGTTCGAATAATTTCGATCATCAATATAATGGAAAAATAATATTTTTTCGTGCAATATCATTTGCAAATTGAAGTACCCATGAAAACGTTGGCCTCGCAATAAAATGAAACGCACGATATGGAAGTAAAAAAGTAGACCAATTACATTTTATTTATCTAAGAAAATATGCTCTCTCTCTCTCTCTCTCTCTCTCTCTCTCTCTCTCTCTCTCTCTCTCTCTCTCTCTCTCTCTCATCAGAATGGACGAAATGAGGCTACTTCCATCTAATCAGACGAATATGGTTCACTATCACTCAACAAGGATTTTCTGAAATTAGGACTGGATCTCCCAAACGACACAGTAAAAGCTACAAGAGAGGGTTTCGTCAGCTCACATTTATCAGCTCCCCTCCACGATGATGGAAACTTCAGGCACTTATTATGAAGCGAAAATATCAGTTGATGTATATTTTTGGATGCACTGATGCAACGTTCCATGAGCGTGCAATCAGCGAGAGCTTAGTAATGAATATTACCATTCATCAAATTAGGTGAAGACGCTAATGAGAGTGTTGCTAGTTACCGATTTGTTGTCCTATATCAAACAATACTATATGAAACAATACAATACATATATGAAACAATATGAAACAATATAACACTGAAACAATACAGTACAATAAATACATGTTGTCCTATATCAAACAATACTATATGAAACAATACAATACATATATGAAACAATACAATGCATCTATGAAACAATACAATACAATACATATATGAAACAATACAATATATTTAAACAAAGAATGTGATATCAAAAAAGAATTGTTCTTTACCACAAATCACTTATACCAATATAATTATATGAAACAATACAATACATATATGAAACAATGCTAAAAACTATTTATAACATACATATCAACAAAGAATGTGATATTTTATCACATTCTTTATCACGTCGAACTAAACTCATTAAGTATACGAATTTTCCAGAACCAGAATGAACTTGGAAATCATTATTACTTTGTGGAAGTCACTGAAATGCGAATAATGAGTGAAATGTTACTGAAACACCAGAATCATCTAAAAGGAGAGTTCCTGTGTATTGTGAATTTGCCAGTAAATATCGTCTGTCAGTCTACAATGAAACTGTAGATAGGAATTTGTAAAATACAAGAAACCTGAATCTTGAGAGAGAGAGAGAGAGAGAGAGAGAGAGAGAGAGAGAGAGAGAGATGATCAAAGCCGGTATTTTTCACAGCTATTCGTTATATTTACGATCTCCGAGAGTACTACTATCTCGGCCAAATTACGAGGGGTCACGCTAACCTTCAAGTCTCTACATCTCGTTTCCTTACGTAATACAACCATATCCTTGTTAGCGTTAGTTCTGTAGTTCCTGATTCACAATTAGGTTTCCTTCCTTTTTGTACAGATTATTCTTATCTCCAGTTTATTTATTTATTTTATTTTATTTTATTTTATTTATTTATTTGGGGGGGGGAGGGGGGCGGGATTCGTCTCATGTCTCCAAATTGTCCCGGGAATTCGGATTGAATGAACAGACAATACTGCCATTTAGTAATACGAGTAAATACACGAAACAGAGGCCAACTGAACTATCGGTTTTTGTATCATTGCTTGTTCGTACGTTCCTCTGTCACCGCATATTTCGAAATACGTTCGTCATAGAGCGAACTATTATCTTCATACTTTTTTTTCTGCTTCGTTAGACCCTTACTTAAAACTCAAATGCCAAATAATCCTTTCATTGATATTTTCCCTTCAACTACTTGCACTTTATACAACGATTCAAGTGTCATCCTCGAACGCAGTCTCTTTTAAGAAACCTATCCGAAATTCTTATTTAACTGGTAAAAAAAAAAAGTTTCCATTTAGTTGGCCTGGCCGCACAATACCTTTTGCCCGGCCCATAATCCCTCCGCCAAGGCAAATAGTTCCGTGACCCGACCCGACCCGACCGTGCCCCGGCCCTGTCAGCTATAGGTTAGGTTAGGTTAGGTCGGGCCAAAACATACGGGCGTGCTTTGTAGTTTCACAAAAACATAATCTTCCATCCGGCCGCCATCATATAACGCCATCTTGTTTGTATTCGTCCGCCAATTTTCTAGCAGACGATAGTCTTGGCCAACTAAACTGTTTTGAATATTGGTCTCAGCTTCGGTATTTCACAATGAGTTATGGGTATTCTCGATATAATCTTGAATAAACTTATTACTAAGGGAACCATCTATATGAATTCAAATAATTTGGGCATTACAAACACCAACTGTTAATTCAACGTCCATTGGATAGATTGAAAATTAGGACGCTTAATTTAAAACCTAGCGGCGTCATTTTCACCAATATGTAGCAAATAATCGCCGATCTATATGCAAAACAAATAATTGGTTATTTAACTTAGTTCAACTCAAGGTGACCAAAGATAATATGTACTTATCACGTCATTCAAACTGGAATTGATGAGGTACATCAGGTCGGATGAATTTATGGAAAACATCCAATGACCGGAATTAAGTGTTAAAATAAGACTTTCAATAACTGTGATATGATAAATAAATAAATAAATAAAGATGAATGAGTCTATTCCACGAAGTTCCTCGATCTGGAATACCGTCAACACAAAAATATTGGATGACGAATGAACGAACGAGGAAAATGTAATGAAAACGGATCTCATGCTAGACAAATGACAATGGATATCAAGACAGCTCTTCAGAAAACAACTTCAAAACGAAAATGGAACGAACTACCACAAATCACGAAGTCTGAAGAGAAACAATATATCATCAAATGGCCTACGCATTGTCTTTCTAAGATGAACCAAAGACTAAAAAAAAGCAAAGAGTTTACCATTTGTGAAGCCTACAAAAAAGTGGTGTATATACATATATAATACAACACACACACACACACACACACACAAACACACACACAACACACACACACATATATATATATATATATATATATATATATATATATATATATATATATAAGATATACATATATATATATTCACATATAAGCAAATAAGAGACTCACGTGAGTATCAAAGAAAGACAAAATCAAGTAATATGCCTGGATAGAATAATTATGAATCCCAGTCTAAGAGAAGGGATGAGAGAGAGAAAGAGAAAATTCAAATGATATTCAATAGAATTGCTCATCTTCATTCAGAGACTAATTAATTACCAACCGTTGAATTAAATGCGACGAGTAATATCTCCTGATCCTTTAACAAGGCTGATGACAGCAAGGAAGTGGTTAATGACCATTTTATTCTCAAGTTGATGGGAACCATTAGCATCCATCTTCCAGCGAAGGGGAACTCCACTGGCCAGGTTCTGTCACGGGTATATTATGTGTCTGTGGATCTCACCATGTTACCACTAAATGATAATTTGCAAACTAGACGAAACCTGAAATCACGATGCAGGTAAATATTCCGAAATTAAACAAGATGCATTAAAATTCAGCTTCCCACCTATCTCAATTGACCTGACGTGACCTGGCGAGAGGGGAAAGCTACAGAAATGCAATATGACATACCCCAACGAAGGCAAAAAATCACTTTGAGCATGACAACAAATATGAATATTTTCAATAACGAAAAAGTACAAGAAAAATATTCCGGATGGGGAGAGAGAGAGGAAAAAAGACAATGGAGAAAGGAAAAATTCAAATTCTTTTGTTGACATTCTTTCCTCGTTTCAGAAAATGATTCGTCAAGAGTAACACATTTTTTGTAAAGTATTTCATTTTATTTCTAAGAAAATTTGAAGAGAAGCTCGTATTAGCAAGATCAAAATATGATTAGAAGTGACGGTTAATGATAGGGTTTTGATGGAGTTTCTTCAAAGCCTGAATTGAGAACAAAATTACAATTATACTTCTCGAACTTAGCAAAACTTATGGGATAAAATTGATGAGAGAATGGAAGGCCATTTAATTTTCCAAAAGAGATGAGATTGAAATCAGAGAATTTTACCTAAGTATGAGAACATGAGACTGAAAACAAGAGAAATTTACCTAAAGTATGAGAAGATGAGATTGAAAACAGAGAAATTTACCTAAAGTATGAGAACATGAGACTGAAACATGAGCCATTTATTTACCTAAATCATAAGAAGATAAGACTGAAACATGAGCCATTTACCTAAGTATGGGTAGGATTGTATAGACAAAATGTTGAATTTATGACTAGGCCAGTGGTTAAAAATAATAT
>NC_061098.1:32817622-32820122 GCF_015104395.2 Macrobrachium nipponense | reverse complement strand
ATCATCAAAAGAAAATTATATAACAACAGAAAAAAATAGCAAAAAAAAGAAAAAGAAAAAAAAAAACTCATTGATCCCCTTGCAAAAACGTCATCAAACACAACTACAGAATTGGACGATAACCAGGTAAAACCCCACCGGTACATAACAGAACACCTCGCCCTCACCAACCCCCACTCCCCAGCCCAGCCCCCAACGTTACGCCTCTCTCACCTGTTCGGCCGATATACAGAAGAACCTTTTCAAGTGGACCCTTCACTCTGAGTGAAGCCGATCACCTGGGAATGATAGTGAGGAGGGAATGCCCCGACCTTCCCAATCCCTTCAGATCTGGATATATACAGCGGATTTGTAGCAGTAGTTTCTGAGTAGTAACACAGATATGTTGGATCTTTCCTGAAGACAGTGACCCCTAAGGGGTGTTTAGTGCAAGACTGCTCAGGATTACCGTAAACACGTAAACAGAAGACTGTAAATATCATAGAGATAATGACCCACAATAAATATGGGTCCTAGATAAGGTCTCCAGAAAACCCTTGTGGTCACTACCTAAGAAAGATCTGATATTTTCCTTGGAGTAGAATAGTCTTGTGAAGTGTATATGTTTACGCACCATTGGATCCTGGAGATGAAATTTGGTAAATTTAGAAGATGATATGATAAATGAACAGCTTCAAAGTCTGATGAGCGCTTGATTAGGATATACAGGAAAATAAGTGCACCCCCCCTCCAAAAGAAATTAAGAAGGTATTGATAATCACATTAATCTGCCCTTTACAGTTCACATTCACAGATTTGCATAAATGAGGCAGGTGACATTAACGTACGAAAAACGATCAGTTCTTTGTCAATTCTCAAATTCCAGAATAGCAACATAATATAAATTGCAAAGAAAAAAAAAACACTCACACAGAAAGCAAAGCTTGCTTGACCTCAAAAGCACTGAGTCTCTACTATAGTAGATTCACATCAACCGTGCATTTGATGTCTAGTCCTACAACGCTCCTGATTGGCTGTTGATGAGCCAATCACAGGGTTAGAAACTCTCAGTCTCTCTAGAGAGTTCACATGGTTAGGATCTATGTTCCACCTCTCCTGAGTGATACTTTTGAAAGACGTAGCCCTCAGGAGAGGTGGAACATAGATCCTGCCTGCGCGAACTCTCTCGAGAGAGACTGAGAGTTTCCATCCCCGAGATTGCTTATCAACAGCCAGTCAGGATCGTCGTAAGGGTCTGGCCTAGACATCAAATGCACGGTTGATGTGAATCTACTAAAGCAGATCTCTGGATTAGCTCTCCGCGACCCGGAAAGGACTTCGTCGCTGCTGTGAGCTTCAGTTCTGCACGAAAGTCCTTCCTAGTCGTCCTCTGGCCAATAAAACGGCTCGGAGTTTCACCAACTCTCTGCCTGTCTTCATTAGGATTCGTTGCTTTGCTTTTATAAGCATCTCCGATACAAACTCGCTCGCGAATGGAATGCTTCCTGGAATGATTCCCGAGGAGAGAGACGGCGAGCTGTCCTTGACCCTGTTTCAATTTCTCTCTGAACCAGTGTTTTTTTCTTACTTTTCTTTTCTTTTTTCTGCATGGTTATCGTTTGTTATTTCCTTTTCTCTCTTTTCTTTTGTTCGTTTGGTTAAGGTTTTTATTTCGGTAAACCAGTTTTTTTTCTGCTTGGTTATCTCTTGTACATCTTTAGTGATTTTCTTTCTTTTATTTTATTATATTTTATTTTATTTTACTTATTTATCTATTTATTTTCCTTGGTTATCTCTTGTATTTCTTTCTCTTGTTAGTTTATCCTTCGTCTTTCTTTTCCTTGTCGGTTATATTTTTGTGTGACGATTTCTCCTTTTATAAAACTGGGGGCGGATAGTAAACTTATGTGTGTGTCTGTGTGTGCGCGCGCACGAGAGAGAGAGAGAGAGGTAATCAGGGAGTGACAGAATACCGTTAAAACCTATTACGCCATCTATAACCTTGGCATCGAATTGGGTTCCTGAAATCTAAACCAGTCGAATACAATATGACGCAACCAGTAATTTCATCTAAAAAAAAAAAAAAAAAAAAAAAATCAAAAGGGGGGAGGGGGAATCTAAAAAAATACAATTATGCTATCAAAAGGGGGTGGGGGAAGGTGTGATAAAAATATTAAATGTTCAGTGTATGTTTATGTATTGCTAATTGTTGTTAAAATCCTCATTTCTGTGTCCCCTAAGAACTGTATCTCCGGACAATCTAAGTACAGACTTCTATATTGATTCAAGAATATACTGACGTAAATCAATGTCGATGAAAATATTATAATAAACACAGGTGAGCAGAGCATTCACCAGGCAACGAGCCATCGCTAAGATAAACAGGTGGCCCGTCCTCGACTATTTTCCATTTCTGTCCAAAAATCCCCGAACAGTTTCACGCAGCCGCTCGAAATATTTCCGCATTTTTGCAGTCATATTTTAGCAGTCGCCGACTCTTAATTAATAACCAAATATCACT
>NC_061098.1:32800329-32817122 GCF_015104395.2 Macrobrachium nipponense | reverse complement strand
CCTACGGTATCAAGGAAGAGCAAAAAAAATGAAAATAAATAAACAATATCATAAATTACTTATTTTTTTTCGGAATAATTAATGGCATGATTAATGTCGTATTTACACGTGAGTAAAGTTTGTAATCTCTAAAATCTGTAATATTAATTTTTATATATTAATTACTCTTGTCTGTTCAATAATGAAAATTTTGGAAATTAAGGCAAATCTGTCATACACGTATACATATTTTTAGAGTATATTGGTGCTTTTCCATAAACATGATTGAACATGTTAAGTTTTCCATTTCGCTCAGCGAGCGTTTGACAAAATCCTGTATGTTTTTTATTATTATTTTTTTTTTATTACAATCGAATTTTAATATTTTGTAGTGTAGCTTCAGCTTACATCATCAAACAAGTGAAAAATGTATCAGACATACATTTCGTTTTCGGGCTTCATAAATGATCAGACAGTTGAACGGACAAAATTTTATCGCTCGTATTATTTTTAGCGTTTGTGTTACTCTCGATAAATATAGCGACGGATATACACACACACACACACACACACACACACACACACACACACACACACATATATATATATATATATATATATATATATATATATATATTATATATATATATATATATATATATATATATATATATATATATATATATATATATATATATGTATATATATATATATATATGTATACTATCGCCGACTATTTTGATACTGTTCAACTAATTCTGGTCGACTGGGCGTCCATTAAATCATTTCGAATCTCACAACAAAAAGAATTCGGAATAAAATCATATAAGAAACAGTTTGCAATGAATCTGAAAATTTTATATGCGGAGTGTTGGCGACTGGACATAGGACATTATAAATGTTTAGTCAGTGTCATATTTTGTGTGTTAGGATATGTAATATAGTTATGAAAGCAAATATGAAACATGAGATACAACACTAACACAGACATACATACATATACATACATACATACATACATACAATTTCGTCTGGCCTTATGGATCTTTCTGCTGTTCTCTTTTTTTTATTTGGTTGTCTATTTTAGTGTTGCTCTCATATCTTATATTATTTGAGGGTTAATCTTTTATGTATTATGTATGTCTGCATATAATATATACATATAATATATATATATAATATATATTAATATTATATATATATATATATATATAATATATATATATATATATATATGTGTGTGTGTGTGTGTGTGTGTGTGTGTGTGCGCGCGCGGCTTACGTGTATATAGCTTTCACTGTTGTCAAGAGGACTGTATGCATGTTTAACTACACACACCTTTACGTTTATACAGCACTTATTCTATCTCATTTTTTTAATACTTCAGGTAACTCTTCCATATTTCGTGTCATCTCTTTTAAAAGAATGTTCGCCTCTCATGCTCGCTACTAGCTGTTTGACTTCCAAAACGTGAATGCACATTCATGTTTCATTTAGTTCAAGGAAAAGTGTTATTTTTCAGTTTATTTCTGAAAGCAAGTTATATATTTTATTATTATTATTATTATTATTATTATTATTATTATTATTATTATTATTATTATTATTATTATTGCCGTAGATGAAACCTATTCACGTGGAAGAAGCCCACCAAAGGGGCCACTGACTTGAAACTCAAGCTTCCAAAGAATGTCGGTTTCAACCTCCTGCTGCAGAGCCCACACTGCGGCAGTAACTGATCATGATACAGAGCCAGTGATTTGACATAGGCCAGGGGGAGGCAGAGCAGAACTTATGTCACTGTTTATCATAGGGAAATACGATATGCTCTTTTATTCTCGGTAAAATAACTAAAATGTTTTTTAGAGGACCTGGCAAAAACTTTGCCTTTGTTGAAGAAAACCTGCAGCAGGATTTTCCAAAACGGTGGAAAAATGTCGTAGAAAAAAAAATCTGAATTTTTCTCCTCTCTCTCTCTCTCTCTCTCTCTCTCTCTCTCTCTCCGTCCGGTATATTTTTCTTGTACTTTTTCTTTGTTGAAAATATTCATATTTGTTGTCATGGCTGCTCTAGGTCCCTGTCCCTGGGGGTCGGTGGTCCCTAGTTTTTCGTTGTGTCCCCTGTCCCTGAGGACTTATCACGCGTCACCCCATATTTTTTATTCTCTTTTCTTTCTATAACCTTTATTCCACTTTTCTGTTATTTTGCCTTCCTTTCTTTCTTTCTTTTTTTTTTCTTTTGGGGGGGGGCTGCTTTTGTCTTACCTCTCTTGTAGAGTTAAACTGTTGCTTGTTTGTTTGGGAGGGGGGGACGAGAAGGCCCGATAGGTCCTTCCAAAATTGTAGTCTTTGATGTTCTATTTTATGCTCTGGTAGTGAGACCCGTTCTGGCAAATCAATTCCATAAAGCGAGTAATATATTTAGATAACAATTTATTGCAAAGAGAAATATAACATGGTATATCACGTGACCACTAATAAATAATGTTGATTTCATATCCTAAAACATTAGTCAAGTTGTAATCAAACCAGTTGTGAAGATGAAATAATATAACTGCCAATTCATGTTTTTCATTACAGTGAGTGTGACTGTGGCTTCATAGGGAAAGGCATTTTGTCTGTCTTTGGCTATGTAACTAATGTTAGAGAGAGAGAGAGAGAGAGAGAGAGAGAGAGAGAGAGAGAGAATCTTCAATCCGGATGTTGTGCAAGCACTTAGCCGAACGAATACTTCTAACAGAATTATATCTGACTGAAAACGCTCTCTTGCTAGACCGATCAGACGGCGCAACGATTTATTTGCGAGTGTATCAATGAGATACATTTGAAAAACTGCGTATTGAATTCCCTTCTATTTATCGGTAAATACATCACCATTTCATATCTCGTACACCTGACGTTGAAAGCTGCATCTATAACTGAAAAGGTTATTGGACAACAAACAAGCAGTTTCATTGGTTGATGCATTGGAAATTTTTTCTTTATTGCTCAAAATATTGAGGTAATTGTTACAATTGAATGACTATTGACCTTGATTTGCTTTAACTATTTAGAGGTAAATCGTTGTTTTAAGTGGTAACTGGTGAGATCCACACACACATAATATACCCGTGACAGAACCTGGCCAGTGCAGTTCCCCTTCACGGGAAGATGGATGCTAATGGTTCCCATCAACTTGGGAATAAAACAGTCATTAACCACTTCATTGCTGTCATCAGCCGTGTTAAAGGATCAGGAGATATTACTCGTCGCATTTAGTTCAACGGTTGGTAATTAGCCTCTGAATGAACATGAGTAATTCTATTGAATATCATTTGAATTTCATCAACTAAGTGAATAATGATTTCAGAGGCATAGCTTTCTGTTGCAGCAGCGGGAATTTCTCTCTCTCTCTCTCTCTCTCTCTCTCTCTCTCTCTCTCTCTCTCTCATCCCTTCTCTTAGACTGGGTTTCATAACCATTCGATTCAGGCATATTACTTGTTATTGTCTTTATCTGATATTTACACACACACACACACACACACACACACACACACACACACACACATATATATATATATATATATATACACACACATACATATATATATATTATATATTATATATATATATTATATATATATATATATATATATATATATATATATATATATATATATATATATATATTTATCACCTGGTGAACGCCATGCCATTTCATGGGAGCGATGGAACGTCACACATTGATTATAGCAGATGATATATGATACAAAACATATATAATCAAGTACAGTTTTTATGACATGGGCAACGTAGCTTCTTGTAATCTGCTCCAGATAAGAAAACTTAATATATGTTCCTTTTCCCATACGGGAACTATTAGTATTTTCCTTGATTAATGATGACATTATGTATGGACAACGAACGTTTTTAGTATAATTTTTTTTTCTTTGTAAGATTCACAGATGGTAAACTCTTTGCTTTTATTTTATAGCCTTGTTTCATTTTAGAAAGACAATGCGTAGGCCATTTGATGATATATTGCGCTGGTTTCCCTTCAGACCTTGTGATTTGTGGTAGTTCGTTCCATTTTCGTTTTGAAATATTTTTCTGAAGAGCTGTCTCGATATCCATTGTCATTTGTCAAGTGAGATCCGTTTTTATTATATTTCCATAGTTAGTTCGTTCGTCATCCAATATGTTTGTGTTGACGGTATTCCATCGAGGAACTTTATGAAATAGATTCATTCATCTATAACACTTAATTCCGGTCATTGGATGTTTTCCATAAATTCATCCGACCTGATGTACCTCATCAATTCCAGTTTGGATGACGTGATATTTACATATTAGCTTTGGTCACATTGTGTTCAACTGAGTTAAACAGCCAATTATTTGTTCTGCATATAGATTGGCGATTATTTGCTACATATTGGTGAAAATGACGCCGCTAGGTTTTAAATTAAGCCTCCTAATGTTCAATCTATCCAATGGACGTTGAATTAAGAATTGGTGTCTATAATGCCCAAATTAATAGAATTCATATAGATGGTTCCCTTAGTAATAAGTTTATTTTAAGATTATATCGAGAATACCCATACCTCGATGTGAAATACCGAAGCTGGGACCAATATTAAAAACACGGCAGAATAATAGCCTTGGAGCGCCTACATTTAGTTGGCCAAGACTATCGTCTGCTAGAAAATTGGCGGACGAATACAAACAAGATGGCGCGATATGATGGCGGCTGGATGGAAGATACTATTTTGGTAAAACTTTACAAAGCTAGCGCGTATGTTTTGGCCTAACCTAACCTAACCTATCGCTGACAGGGTCGGGCCACAGTCGGGCAGGGTTTGGTCACTGAACAGTATACTTACCTTGGCGGAGGGATTATGGGCCGGGGAAAAGGTGGTTTTTTTTTTTTTCTTTTTTTTTTCTTCACCAGATGAAAAAGAATTTCGGAAAGGTTTCTCAAAAGAGACTTTTGTGTTCAAGGATGACAATTAAATCGTTGTATAAATTGCAAGGAACAATATCAATGAAAGGATTATTTGGCATTTGAGTTTTAAGTAAGGGTCAAACGAAGCAGAAATAAAAGTATGAAGATAATAGTTCGCTCTATTACGAACGTATTTCGAAATATGCGGTGACAGGGGAACGTACGAACAAGCAATAATACAAAAACCGATAGTTCAGTTGGCCTGTTTCATGCATTCACTTGTATTAATAAATGTTCATTCAATCCGAATTCCTGGGTCAATTTGGAGACATAAGACGAATCCCCTCTCCGCCCCCCCCCCTACCCCCAAAAAAAGAAAACTGAAGATAAGAAAATCTGCACAAAAAAAAAAGGAAACATTATTGTGAATCAGGAGCTACAGAACATCCACTACCAAGCATATGGTTGTACATTTAAGAGAACGAGATGTCTTGGTCTTAATACTTCTTCTTCGTGATTTATCTAGGATAAAAGGTGTAGAGACTTGAAGGTAGCGTGACCCATCGTAATTTGGCCGAGATAGTAGTACTCTCGGAGATCATAAATATAACGAATAGCTGTGAAAAATACTGGCTGCGATCATTCTCTCTCTCTCTCTCTCTCTCTCTCTCTCTCTCTCTCTCTCTCTCTCTCTCTCTCTCTCTCTCTCTTAAGCTTCAGTTTTCTTGTATTTTACAAAGTCCTGTCTACAGCTTCATTGTAGATTTACAGACGACATTTACTGGCAAATTCACAATACACAGGAACTCTCCTTTTTCATATTTCTAAATTTTTTTTTTTTTTAGTTTTCGAAATGCCACCATGCATATGATTACTTTATTTTATAATTTCAACCAACTTTAGGTTAATTTTAGAGGGAATATTTGTCACTGAAGGTGACCGATAAAATCACTTAATGACTGTAATTATGATTTACAAATTCATTCTGAATTATTATGAATTTTTATAGATAAGTTTATCTTTCTCTCTCTCTCTCTCTCTCTCTCTCTCTCTCTCTCTCTCTCTCTCTCAAGCTTCAGTTTCCTTGTATCTTACAAAGTCCTATCTACAGATTCATTGTAGATTGACAGACGATATTTACTGACATATTCACAACACACAGGAACTCTCCTTTTTGATGATTCTGGTGTTTCAGTAACATATTACCACTATTCGCATTTCAGTGACTTTCACAAAGTAATTATGACTTCCAAGTTCTTTCTGGTTCTGGAAAATTTGTATAGCTAATGAGTTTAGTTTGACGTGTCTGATGTTTCGGTAAAGTTTTATTCATTATACGTGCGTTTCTTCGTAATTGTGTTGGTATAAGTGACTTGTGATAAAAAAATAATTCTTTCTTAATATCACATTCTATGTTTATATCTATTTGTTATAAATAGTTTTAGTATAGTTTTTTATATGTATTGTATTGTTTCATTTAATTATATTGGTATAAGTGACTTGTGGTAAAAAACAATTCTTTCTTGATATCACATTCTTTGTTTATATGTATTGTATTGTTTCATATATGTATTGTATTGTATTGTTTCATAAATGCATTGTATTGTTTTATATATGTATATTGTACCGTATTGTTTCATATTGTTATATTGTTTCATATATGTATTGTATTGTTTCATATTTTTTCATATATGTATTGTATTGTTTCATATAGTGTTGTTTGATACAGGACAACAAATTCAGTAACCAGCAACACTCTCATTAGCGTGCTCACCTAATTTGATGAATGGTAATATTCATTATTAAGCTCTGGCTGATTGCACGCTCATGGAACGTTGCATCAGTGCATCCATAAATATACATCAGCTGATATTTTCGCTTCATAATAAGTGCCTGAATTTTCCATCATCGTGGAGGGGAGCTGATAAATGTGAGCTGACGAAACCCTATCTTGTTGCTTTTACTGTTTCGTTTCGTAGATCCAGTCCTAATTTCAGAAAATCCTTGTCGAGTGATAGTGAACCATATTCGCCTGATTAGATGGAAGTAGTCTCATTTCATCCATTCTGATGAGAGAGAGAGAGAGAGAGAGAGAGAGAGAGAGAGAGAGAGAGAGAGAGAGAGAGAGAGAGAGCATATTTTCTTAGATAAATGAATTATAATTGGTCTACTTTTTTACTTTAATATCCTGCGTTTCGTTTTATCTCGAGTCCAACGTTTTCATGGGTACTTCATTTTGCAAATGATATTGTACGAAAAAATATTATTATTTTTCCATCATATTGATGATCGAAATTATTCGAACACTAGATCACCTACTATTAATTCTGAGTGAAATAACTGTATTGCATCACTTGAATATACATAAATACATACATACATACATACATACATACATACATACATACATACATACATACATACATACATACATACATACATACATACATACATACATACATAGAATATGCGTACATACGTGCTCAATAGTAGAATTAAAATTCTTTAAAAAAATAAATAAAAGAGCATTTCTGTTGCGTGAAAACATTAGTTAATGAGGGGTCATGAGAACAATATACATACATACATACATACATACTCAAGAGTAGAACTAAAACTCTTCCGAAACAAAAAATTAAAAAAAATTCTGTTGCGTGGAAACATTAATTGATGAGGTGTTATGAGAACTATATACATACATACATACATACATACATACATACATACATACATACATACATACATACATACATACATACATACATACACAAGAGTAGAATTGCAAACTCTTCCAAAAAAAAAAAATTCTGTTGCGTGGAAACATTAATGAATGAGGTGTTATGAGAAAAAGCCTCCTTCGTCTTCCCATTCTGAGAACTTCGTCCTCGTGAGGATCATTTGTTGGGAGATTAAAACTTGTATTCTCAATTCCTAAGTTATCTCCTGCTTAGCGTAATCTTTCCTCTTGTGTCTTTGTGGAAAGAATTATTTTTGTTTTTCTTTCCAAATGAAGCTCGGTGGTTATCCCGGAAGATCTTGTAAAGCAGATTTAAAATTATATACACATCAGGGGCGGAAGTAGTAATCTTGGAGATGATAGTCATGCTCTGATAAATTTGATTATTGATGCTCTACCTCTTTTAATATAAGTACAATTGAATAAAGCAATATATATATCTTAAATATAAAATAAAAAGCAAATATCTCTTAAACATAGTTCCTCGTTGGACGAGTAGATTCTCGGCTCGGCCAAACGCGGACCCAGAGTAATTAATTCTGGTGATAGAAATTCCTTTCTCAATATAATGTGGTTCGGATCCCACAATAAGCTGTAGGTCCCGTTGCTAGGTAACTAACTGGTTTCTAGCCACGTAAAAATAACTAATCCTTCGGGGCAGCCCTAGGAGAGCTCTTAATCAGCAGTGTGGTCTGGTAAAACTCAGATATGCTTATCTCTTAAATACAAAATAAAAATCACAGTATTCTAGCAGATGCAGGAAACGATTACAGCAGGGCCATCAAATTCCAACGGTCGGTCAATAAGCACCGTTCAATTAAGTATATGAAATATATAATACTGCCATCAAATTTCAATAAGAGCATCATCATCGTAGCCTTATTTATGTATACATTCGAATGAGCATACTCCAAAGAAATGTTAGTTTTCGTTTTAGAAAAATTATCTCGAAGCACCGACATCATTTCCCCCAGTGACACCAATTCCAGTGCGCGTTGTGTTTATGTTTAAAGGAACTCTGGAAATAACGTCCGTTAAATAACCAGAGGAGACGTTCCTAAACAGAGAAAGAAGAAGGCCGTGAAGTACTCAGTAATATCAGCAAACATCCTTCAGAATATCGGGTTAAAGAGGAAGGACACATTAAGGAGAAAACTGAGCGAGTGCGGGAGAGAGAGAGAAAGCGCTATTCCCGTTTTAATAATAGGAGGAATTAAAAAAACAAAAAAAACAGTTGAATTCTTGTCTAATAAAATGCATTAATGAAATAGAAATTTAAAATCTTATTAAATGAATTGAATGAGGAATTTTGAAAAACAGTTGAATTCTTGTCAAATTAAGTACATTAACAAAGTAGAAATTTTACATTTTATTAAATGAATTGAATGAAGGATATTTGAAAAAAGTTTTTTTTAATAAAGTACAATAATAAGATCAAAATTTTACATTTTTAATAAAATAGGAATTTAACATTTTCCAAAATGAATTGAATGAGGAATTTTATGTAACAGTTTTTTTAAATAAAGCATGCATTAATAAAATAGGAATTTTATATTTTAGTAAATGAATTGAATAAGGAATTTTGGAAAACATTGGAATTTTTTGTCAAATAAAGTACGTTAATAAAATATAAAATTAACATTTTGTTAAATGAATTGAATGAGGCCTTTTGAGAAACAAGTTGTTTTTTTCTTCAAATAAAGTATACATTAATATAAAATAAGAATTTTTTATTTTATTAAATGAACTGAATGAGGGATATTGGAAAACTTTTTTTTCAAATAAAGTGTATTTATAAGATATAAATTTGTCCTTTAATAAAATAAAAAATTTACATTTTATGAAGTGAATTGAATGACGATTTAAAAAAAACAATTTAATGTTTTTTTTTCAAATAAAGTACATTAATAAAATAGAAATATTACATTTTATTAATTGAATTGAAAGATTATGAGATAAAAAAATGAATATGGTGAGAGGCTTAAGAATGTAGACCAGTTCAAAATAATAAAGTGAAAGACAATGGCTTAAAAAATGTATCTAAATAGAGTTGGGTATGAATGTCAAATGTGAGGATGAGAGTCGAGTGCAGCAGCTATAAGTGTTGACTTGAGGATGAGAGAGAGAGAGAGACAGACAGACAGAGAAGGTACCTCCTAGTAATGCCCTTTGGATCTTTTTCCCCTCTCGCTTATCGAGAGTTTTCGAAAAATGTTTTTAAGCGTTCCTAATCAAATACCTCACAAGGATATTTTTATTTTACAACAAAATATTAACGTAGGGTGATATTATTATTATTCGTCTTACTGAGAGGGCAATGGTTGTCCACTGATCTAGTGATAAGGATATTATATCATCATGTCGGAACAAAAGTGATTTATCGTCTGATGGTTTGATGCCTGACAGGAGAGCATAATACTGGTCTCCTCTGAGGAAACTCGTGAATCAGCAGCGTCCACCAACAGATTCAAACTGCAATTAAAGTGCCAACCATTGCAAGATGAATCAGGGTGGGGAAATAAAATGGGAATATTGCAAATTATCATCGCGTCGTATAAATTCTGTCGCTGGTTGGAATTTGTTCAGTCAATATACATGGGCAGCCACGTCGTTTTCCTTTCTCACGCATTGATTGACATGTCGGAATAACATTCGCAGCTCATTACCGTATCATAAATTCTGATTGGATCGCCGTCCTGGGGCCAGAATAATGGCGCAGTTTATGCATCGTTCGCCTGAAATGACGGAAATCATAACCGTAAAATCCCGAGCTTAACCGAAGTCTTAAATTTACCTTTTTTTCTCTCTCTCTCGTTCTGTGACAGTGACAAATTGCTTCGCGCTTTTCGCCCTTCACAAGGAACTAACTTTGTTGAGATAAACAGTGCACGTGTGTTTGAACAAGGCTCTCTCGATGAAATCCTTCCGCCATTCTCCCAGTAAATCTAGATGAACGTTCTCTTGTCAAGTTGCATCGGTAACATCAGAGGTAGGCTGTCATATCATAAATTTATGTGTGTGTATAAATATGCCTGTATGTATATCTTCTATCAAGGGAATAAGAGAGAGATATAATATATATATATATATATTATATATATATATATATCATATCATATATACATATATATACATATATATACATATATATATACTATATATATATATATATATATATATATATATATATATATATATATACATATATATATACATATATATATACAATATATATGTATATATATATATATATATATATATATATATATATATATATATATATATATATATATATATATATATATATATATATATATATATATATATATATGCACATATATATATATATATATATATATATATAATATATATATATATATATATATTATATATCGAGCTACAATGTCCTTTAATATCTAATTCGCTCTACCTCGGAATTAATATATTTTCATATATGCTTACCGGAGGGGAATTTTTTCTCGATAATAGACTTGCCTGGACTCGCGCCCGGGTCCAGGCAAGTCTATTATCGAGAAAAAATTCCCCCTCGGTTAAGCAGGTATATGAAAAAATATATTAATTCCAAGGTAGAGCGGAAATTAGATTTATTAAAGGACATTGTAGCTCGATATATGTATATGAATCACGCAAATATATATATATATATATATATATATATATATATATATATATATATATATATATATATATATATATATATATATATAATTATATATATATATATAGTAGAGATAGAGAGAGAGAGAGAGAGAGAGAAGAGAGAGAGAGAGAGAGAGAGAGAGAGAGAGAGAGATTTTATATCCACGAGAAATATAACACAAAATAGTGCAAGATCTTTCGCCTTTACTCTTAGACATTTTATATATATTTTCTCATTACCCCGAAGCCTATGGGATCGAGGTTGGGAAAAATTTACAAGAAAAATTGTAATCACGAGAATAGAAAAATAAAAATAACTTCCTGACCTTACAAAAGTTATTTCTCTTCCACAAAATCTGCTGATTAAACAGCTTACTTAAGATATTATCTAGTAGCAGTTCCAGTTAGATACTTAGAAGATTAGATGTAGATTGCATTACAAAACAAAAGGATACCATATTACTAAAATAACAATCGAAAATGATATTGGGGCAATGAATTGTGTATTTATTTATAAACCTGCATTGCATTACAAGGCAAATATTCGGGTAATGAATTACATATTTATTTACCTGCACTCACACAAACTCAGCTTAAAGACGTCCAATGTGACGATGAACTGAAGGATTTACCATTTCATCTAATTTTAGTTTTCTATTTTAGATAATTCATTTTCATTTAACGATGGTTTCTTTAACCAAATCAAATCAAAGTTACCCAAGAGTATTTCCTATTGAAAATAGTCGCATTAGAGGAGAGAGAGAGAGAGAGAGAGAGAGAGAGAGAGAGAGAGAGAGAGAGCAAAATTGCTTGATTGATTAACTAATTCATAGACTTCTGGCATATAAGCCAAGCACTGGGGCAACTAAAGTCATTCAGCGCTGAAACGGAAACTCATAGTGAAAAGGTCTGAAAGGCGTAACAGGAGGAGAACCTCAAAGCAGTTGCACTATGAATCCGGTGGACAGTAAGATGGAAGAAAGAGAATATGAATGGAGGTACAGTAAAAAGGAATGCAAGTTACTATTTTCGCTGTTATGACATTTGGCGAATCTGCTCAACTGGGGTCTAATTAATTAATAAACTTCATTAGGAGTTAACTAATTACCTGTTAAAAACAAGATCCCACAGCACTAATCAAAATAGCTCTTGCTGTGTGTGACTGGCGAACCGGTACGGTTATATTGATATATTTCATCAAGGGTCAGTTTCTTATGCTCTGATCTTACTTGCATATCACCCACTCAGTTGATTTCATAAGCTAATAAAATGCTGTGGTCATCTTAGGCAATTGAGAGAGAGAGAGAGAGAGACCATAACTATGCACCCAAGTCATCATTCTCGTTCCAGATTGATTTTTAATCTCTGGTTCATCTGCTCGAAGCCTCAACTAGAACAGCCCGTCTACTCTCATTCCCTAATGAAATCAACTTTCTATTTGACGAATATTCATTCGTTTAACAATTTGCATACCATATATTTAATTAAATTTATCTTCCCCTCCCCTTCCATTTTAAACGAATGCATTTCGGGGAAAGGGTCCTCTGCAATAAATCCATGAATGGGAAACCATTTTTCCCCTCGTGTATATTTTAATTATGAACGTTAAAGGAAAAATGGAGAAATAACTTTTCTTATCGTGCGATGAGGCGAAGGTGTTTGCACCAGATTTCAATACTCTTAAGACCCATAATGATACGCTTTTGTTCTCAATATAACGATGGTATTGTGTGAGTAATACTTATTTGCATTTCTAATTTGTGGTTCCTCTCACTGTTTGTTTTCAACGGCAAAAAAAATGAAAGGTAATTTATGGCACGTATTGTTAAGATATTATCAGATGTGTATTAAAAAATGGCAGCTATAATTCTAGTCCTGGAAATGTCAGCCATATCCATCCTGGAAATGTCAGCCATATCAGTCATGGAAATGTCAACCATAATTCCAGTCCTGGAAATGTCAGCCATATCAGTCATAGAAATGTCAACCATATTCCAGCCCTGGAAATGTCAGCCATATCAGTCATGGAAATGTCAACCATAATTCCAGTCCATGGAAATGTCAGCCATATCAATCCTGGAAATGTCAGCCATATCAGTCATGGAAATGTCAACCATAATTCCAGTCCTGGAAATGTCAGCCATATCAGTCATAGAAATGTCAACCATGATTCAAGTCCTTGAAATGTCAGCCATATCAGTCCTGGAAATGTCAACCATGATTCCAGTCCTTTAAATGTCAGCCATATCAGTCATGGAAATGTTAGCCATATCAGTCCTGGAAATGTCAGCCATATCAGTCATGGAAATGTCAACCATAATTCCAGTCTTAGGAATATCAGTTATAACACAAGTCCTGGAAATGTCAGCCATATCTGTAATGGAAATGTCAACCATGATTCTAGTCCTGGAAATGTCAGCCATATCAGTCATGGAAATGTCAACCATGATTCAAGTCCTTGAAATGTCAGCCATATCAGTCCTGGAAATGTCAACCATGACTCCAGTCCTTTAAATGTCAGCCATATCAGTCATGGAAATATCAGCCATATCAGTCCTGGAAATATCAGCCATATCAGTCCTGGAAATGTCAGCCATATCAGTCATGGTAATGTCAACCATAATTCCAGTCTTAGGAATATCAGTTATAACACAAGTCCTGGAAATGTCAGCCATATCAGTAATGGAAATGTCAACCATAATTCTAGTCCTGGAAATGTCAGCCATATCAGTCATGGAAATGTCAACCATAATTCCAGTCTTGGGAATGTCAGTTATAACTCAAGTCCTCGAAATGTTAGTTATAACTCAAGTCCTGGAAATGTCTGCCATAATTCCAGTCCTGGAATTGTCAGCCATTATTCTAAGTCCTGGAAATGTCACCCATAATTCCAGTCATGGAAATGTCAACCATAATTCCAGTTCTGGAAATGTCAGCCATAACTCCAGTCCTGGAAATGTCAGCTACAATTCTAGTCCTGGAAATAACATACCACATACTAAGCTTATTGGTATCCCAGTGATGAACTTAACGTACCTTTGACAAAAAGCAAAATGAAAAGAATACATAAAAAGAAAAAAACACACACACCAGCACAGAGAGATATTACAGAGCGGATCAAGGCTATAGCAGGCAAAAAGCTGTGTAATCTGATCTTTGTGTATTCATATTTTTAGTTCCAGGTAAGCCCTCACAAAATCCGTCCATGAGACTTCAAAAAAGCGCGTTATCTCAGAATTAATCCAGGTAGAGAATTGCTAACTGCTAGCTTTAATCTCTCTCTCTCTCTCTCTCTCTCTCTCTCTCTCTCTCTCTTCTCTCTCTCTCTCTCTCGTATAGTAGTAGCCATTTGCTTTGGTGAGACGTCCCGCCCGTGAAGTCAGATTAATCAACAGATATCACAAGTTTAACATACGACTAGAATTTGAGAAATATCTAGAAGTGTTCGTGAACTATCGGTGATAAGATTAGTGTGAAAATAGTAGGATAAAGCGTCTTCTAAGTTAGTTTATCAAGTGTAATACTATAAATCAGAACAAGATGGCAGTAAGTTCCAACTGCGGGAAGAGGTGGCGTAATTTGGCGTGTTTAGCAGATTCGCAATACGATGAGGTAGCAGGAAGGGAACTGGCATTTCTCATCTATGAAATCAGCAACTAGTCCAACCAAAAAGATACAAAAGCATTCATAGATATATTAGAAGGATATAATCCTTCAAAACTGGAACAAATTCTAATAAAAACATCTTGAAAATAATTGAAGAAGTTCCAAATAAAATCCAAGTGGTCAAGAGACTCATAAGAAAATATACATAAACCAACATGTTCCGACAAAGAAAATGAATAAGGTGAATCTTGTGAATATCCTAATTGATGCATTAGGAAAAGAATGCCAAAAGCATGCAAACTGTGTAAGGTTTGGTATAGCATAGTCAATCCACAAAACCTAATCAGAAATGTGCTGCATGCAACATTCCGACCATCCACAGTGTGCGGAGGTAATACAAGATTTGAGAAAAGATACAAGAATTTTTTGTTCAACATGTCTATCATGGATAGACAATGTTATTAAATCAAGATTGAATGTACAAATAGTTGAGGATGAAGAAGAAGAGGAAGAGGAAGAAGAAGAAAAAGAAAAAGAAGAGGAAAACGGAAGAGAAGTAAACAAAAATGAAATGACAGAAAAAATAAGGCAAAACAACGAACAAGATAAAAGTATGGATGCAGAGATACTCATTGATACTACATATGAGGCAATAAAGCAGCATACCTACGAAGAAATAAATTACGATATGAACAACAGAAAAAGCAAATCCCGAAGAGGCTCTACCCAGATCTATACAATGACGGGAAAGAGGAAAAAATAGACAAGAAAGACAAAATCTGCAACCTTTTGAAAAGAGGGAATTGCAGATTTGGAGAAAGATGTTACTACAAACATCCTAAGATATGTCAAACTATGAAATATATGGTAAATGTGCATACTTAGATGGATATGGGGATGATTGCAGAGATCTGCATCCAAAAATATGTAAAAACCTAAAGAAGGAAAAGGATGTAAGTTCGACAAAAAATGCAAATATATTGCACCCTGTAGCCATGAATCATAATCAAATAAATAACCAACCAAGTAAAAAAATCCAAAATAAGAAAGAAACAAATAAAGAGAGAAATCAAGAATATCAGGTAAAAGAGAAAAGCAAACCACCAATGAGATATGCAGAGGTGTCAGCAAAAATTTCAAAGCATCAGCTCCGAAATTCTACTCAAGAGATAATAACTGTATTTATTATGCAAGAGGATATTGCAGAAACGGAGAAAATTGCAGATTCAGACACAAAATGAATAATTATGATGAAGGAAGATCAATATTATGGAAAAGTTGGATTTTTAATGTCAGAATTTCTGGAAATGAAAAAAAAGAACAACATACCAGAACAGGAAAGAGACATGGGAAAATCCTTATTACTACCAGTATTAAATGAAGGAGAAAACACGCAAACCATCATAGTGATGAATGCGCAGGGTTTAGTTACGAGTAACTCAAAAAGAAAAATAGAGTACTTCTTAGAAGAACTAACCAAACCCAAAATGAAAAGAAAAATAGATATAATGAATATAAATGAAACCTGGTATTCCCAAGAGACTGGGAATGATGATCAATAAAAGGGTTCCAAACTTATAGATCAGATAGAAAAAAATAGGAATCAAGGGGAACCGCAATATATGGGGAAAGACAAAAAACAAGGAAAAAATATATGAGAAATATAGTAAACTCAGAATGTGAACTTAATAGCGGTAGAATTGAATCTGAAAAATTGATGAACATAGTAATATATAGACCTCCTAATACTAAAGAGTTTGACTTAATAATTGAAAAATTGGGATGATATATGTAGAAATCACAAGGACTGGACTATTCTCCTATCTGGTGACTTCAACTTTCCTTTCGTAGAATGGAAAGAACGAATAGGAGATTGTGGTTGTACTTAT
>NC_061098.1:32777786-32799829 GCF_015104395.2 Macrobrachium nipponense | reverse complement strand
CAAACACAACTTCCTTGTTTATCTCAACAAAGTTAAGTTACTCGTGAAAAGCGAAAAGCACGAAGCAATTCGTCACTGTCACAGAACGAGAGAGAGAGAGAGAAAAAAAAAAGGTAAATTTAAGAGTTCGGTTAAGCTCGGGATTTTACGGTTATGATTTCCGTCATTTCAGGCGAACGATGCATAAACTGCGCCTTTACTCTGCCCCCAGGACGGCGATCCAATCAGAATTTATGACACGGTAATGTGCTGCGAATGTTATTCCGACATGTCAATCAATGAGTGAGAAAGGAAAACGATGTGGCTGCTCTTGTATATTGGCTGAACAAATTCCAGCCAGCGACAGAATTTATACGACGCGATGATCATTTGCAATATTCCCATTTTATTTCCCTACCCTGAGTCATCTTGCAATGGTTGGCACTTTAATTGCAGTTTGAATCTGTTGGTGGACGCTGCTGATTCACGAGTTTCCTCAGAGGAAACCAGTATTATGCTCTCCTGTCAGGCATCAAACCACCAGACGATAAATCACTTTTGTTCTGACATGATGATATAATATCCTTATAACTAGAACTGTGGATAACCGTGACCTTCTCAATAAGACGAATAATAATATCACCCTACGTTAATATTTTGTTATAAAAAAACTATCCTTGTGAGGCATTTGATTAGGAACGCTTAAAAATATTTTTCGAAAACTCTCGATAAGGGAGAGGGGAAAAAGATCCAAATGGCATTACTAGCAGGTGCAGCATCTCTCTCTCTCTCTCTCTCTCTCTCTCTCTCTCTCTCTCTCCTCCTCAAGTCAACACTTCTAGCTGCTGCACTCGACTCTCATCCTCACATTTGACATTCATACCCAACTCTATTTAGATACATTATTTAAGCCATTGTCATTCACTTCTGTTAGTTTGAACTGGTCTACATTCTTAAGCCTCTTACCATATTCATTTTTTTATCTCATAATCTTTCAATTTACTTAATAAAATGTAATATTTCTATCTTATTAATGCACCTTATTTGAAAAAAAAAACTTTTTTTTTTTAAATCCTCATTCAATTCATTTCATAAAATGTAAAATTTTCATTTTATTAAAGTACAAATTTATATATTATTAATACACTTTATTTGAAAAAAAAACTGTTTTCCAATATCCCTCATTCAATTCATTTAATAAAAAAATTCTTATTTTATTAATGTATACTTTATTTGAAAAAAAAGCAACTGTTTCTCAAAATACCCCATTTAATTCATTTAACAAAATGTTAAATTTCTATTTTATTAATGTACTTTATTCGACAAAATTCCAATCTTTTTCAAAATTCCTCATCCAATCATTTACTAAAATATAATATTCCTTTTTTATTAATGTATGCTTTATTTTAAAAAATAACTGTTACCTAAAATTCCTCATTCCATTCATTTTGGAAAATGTTAAATTCCTATTTTATTAAAAATGTAAAATTTTGATCTTATTAATGTACTTTATTAAAAAAAACTGTTTTCCAATATCATTTATTCAATTCATTTAATAAAATGTACAATTTCTACTTTGTTAATGTACTTAATTTGAAAAGAATTCAACTGTTTTTCAAAATTCCTCATTCATTCATTAATAAAATTTTGAAATTTCTGTTTTATTATGCATTTTATTAGACAAGAATTCAACTGGTGTTTTTTTTTTTTTTTTTTTTTTTTTTTTAATTCCTCCTATCATTAAAACGGGAATAGCGCTTACTCTCTCTCTCCCACACCCGCTCAGTTTTCTACTTAATGTGTCGTTCCTCTTTAACCCGATATTTTGGAGAATGTTTTGTTGATATTACTGAGTACTTCACGGCCTTCTTCTTTCTCTGTTTAGGAACGTCTCCTCTGGTTATTTAACGGACGTTATTTCCAGAGTTCCTTTAAACATAAACACAACGCGCACTGGAATTGGTGCCACTGGGGGAAATGATGTCGGTGCTTCGAGATAATTTTTCTAAAACCAAAACTAACATTTCTTTGGAGTGTGCTCATTCGAATGTATACATAAATAAGGCTACGATGATGATGCTCTTATTGAAACGTGATGGCATTAATTGAACGGTGATTATTGACCGACCGTTGGAGTTTGATGGCCCTGCTGTAATCGTTTACTGCATTTGCTAGAATACTGTGATTTTTATTTTATATTTAAGAGATAAGCATATCTGAGTTTTACAAACCACTGAGCTGATTAAGAGCTCTCCTCCTAGGGCTTCCCCGAAGGATTAGATATTTTTACGTGGCTAGAAACTAGTTGGTTACCTAGCAACGGGACCTACAGCTTATTGTGGGATCCGAACCACATTATATCGAGATAGGAATTTCTATCACCAGAAATTAATTCCTCTGGGTCCGCATTGGCCGAGCCGAGAAACCAATCGTCCAACGAGGAACTATGTTTAACAGAAATTTGCTTTCTATTTTATATTTAAGAGATATATATTGCTTTATTCAATTGCACTTATATTAAAAGAGGTAGGGCATCAATAATCAAATTTATCAGAACAAGACTATCATCTCCAAGATTACTGCTTCCGCCCCTGATGTGTATATAATTTTAAATCTGCTATACAAGATCTTCAGGGATAACCACCGATCTTCATTTGGAAAGAAAAAAAAAACCTAGTTCTTTCCACAAAGACACAAGAGGAAAGATTACGCTAAGCAGGAGAAAACTTAGGAATTGAAAACACAAGTTTTAATCTCCCAACAAATAATCCTCACGAGGACGAAGTTCTCAGAATGGGAAGACGAAGGAGGCTTTTTCTCATCACACCTCATTCATTAATGTTTCCACGCAACAGTGTTTTTTTCTATTTTTTGTTTCGGAATAGTTTTAGTTCTACTCTTGAGTATGTATGTATGTATGTATGTATGTATGTATGTATGTATGTATGTATGTAGTATGTATGTATGTATATTGTTCTCATGACCCCACATTAACTAATGTATCCACGCAACAGAAATGCTCTTTTATTTATTTTTTATAAGAATTTTAATTCTACTATTGAGTATGTATGTACGCATATTGTATGTATGTATGTATGTATGTATGTATGTATGTATGTATGTATGTATGTATGTATGTATGTATGTATGTATATTCAAGTGATGCAATACAGTTATTTCACTCAGAATTAATAGCTAGTGATCTAGTGTTCGAATAATTTCGATCATCAATATGATGGAGAAATAATATTTTTTCGTGCAATATCATTTGCAAAATGAAGTACTCATCAAAACGTTGGCCTCGAGATAAAATGAAACGCCGGATATTAAAGTAAAAAAGTAGACCAATTATAATTTATTTATCTAAGAAAATATGCTCTCTCTCTCTCTCTCTCTCTCTCTCTCTCTCTCTCTCTCTCTCTCTCTCTCTCTCTCTCTCTCTCTCTCTCTCTCATCAGAATGGACGAAATGAGACTACTTCCATCCAATCAGGCGAATATGGTTCACTATCAGTCGACAAGGATTTTCTGAAATTAGGACTGAATCCCCCAAACGACAAAGCTACAAGAGAGGGTTTCGTCAGCTCACATTTATCAGCTCCCCTCCACGATGATGGAAACTTCAGGCACTTATTATGAAGCGAAAATATCAGTTGATGTATATTTTTGGATGCACTGATGCAACGTTCCATGAGCGTGCAATCAGCGAGAGCTTAGTAATGAATATTACCATTCATCAAATTAGGTGAAGACGCTAATGAGAGTGTTGCTAGTTACCGATTTGTTGTCCTATATCAAACAATACTATATGAAACAATACAATACATATATGAAACAATATGAAACAATATAACACTGAAACAATACAGTACAATAAATACATGTTGTCTTATATCAAACAATACTATATGAAACAATACAATACATATATGAAACAATACAATGCATCTATGAAACAATACAATACAATACATATATGAAACAATACAATATATTTAAACAAAGAATGTGATATCAAAAAAGAATTGTTCTTTACCACAAATCACTTATACCAATATAATTATATGAAACAATACAATACATATATGAAACAATGCTAAAAACTATTTATAACAAATACATATAAACAAAGAATGTGATATTAGGAAAGAATTCTTTTTTTATCCCAAGTCACTTATAGCAATACAATTACGAAGAAACAAATGCATAATGAATAAAAATTTACTGAAACACCAGACACGTCGAACTAAACTCATTAAGTATACGAATTTTCCAAACCAGAATGAACTTGGAAATCATAATTACTTTGTGGAAGTCACTGAAATTCGAATAATGAGTGAAATGTTACTGAAACACCAGAATCATCAAAAAGGAGAGTTCCTGTGTATTGTGAATTTGCCAGTAAATATCGTCTGTCAGTCTACAATGAAGCTGTAAATAGGACTTTGTAAGATTCAAGAAAACTGAACCTTAGAGAGAGAGAGAGAGAGAGAGAGAGAGAGAGAGAGAGAGATGGTCACAGCCGGTATTTTTAACAGCTATTCGTTATATTTACGATCTCCGAGAGTACTACTATCTCGGCCAAATTACGAGGGGTCACGCTAACCTTCAAGTCTCTACACCTTTTATCCTAGATAAATCACGAAGAAGTATTAAGACCACGACATCTCGTTCCCTTAGTACTACAACCATATGCTCGTTAGCGGTAGTCCTGTAGTTCCTGATTCACAATAATGTTTCCTTCCTTTTTGCACAGATTATTCTTATCTTCACTTAATTTTTTTTGGTGGGTTGGGGGGTCCAGGAGGGGATTCGTCTTATGTCTCCAAATTGACCAGGGAATTCGGATTGAATGAACAGACAATACTGCCATTTAGTAATACGAGAGAATACACGAAACAGAGGCCAATAGAACTATCGGTTTTTGTATCATTGCTTGTTCGTACGTTCCTCTGTCACCGCATTTTTCGAAATACGTTCGTCATAGAGCGAACTATTATCATCATACTTTTATTTCTGCTTCGTTAGACCCTTACTTAAAACTCAAATGCCAAATAATCCTGTCATTGATATTTTCCCTTCAACTACTTGCAAATTATACAACGATTTAAGTGTCATCCTTGAACGCAAAGTCTCTTTTAAGAAACCTATCCGAAATTCTTATTTAACTGGTAAAAAAAAAAAAAAAGTTTCAATTTAGTTGGCCTGGCCGCGCAATACCTTTTGCCCGGCCCATAATCCCTCCGCCAAGGCAAATAGTTCCGTGACCCGACCCGACCCGACCGTGCCCCGGCCCTGTCAGCGATAGGTTAGGTTAGGTTAGGTCAGGCCAAAACATACGGGCGAGCTTTGTAAAGTTTCACAAAAACATAATCTTTCATCCAGCCGCCATCATATCGCGCTGTATTCGTCCGCCAATTTTCTAGCAGACGATAGTCTTGGCCAACTAAACTGTTTTAAATATTGGTCCCAGCTTCGGTATTTCACAATGACTTATGGGTATCCTCGATATAATCTTGAATAAACTTATTACTAAGGGATCCATCTATATGAATTCAAATAATTTGGGCATTATAAACACCAATTCTTAATGCAACGTCCATTGTATAGATTGAAAATTAGGACGCTTAATTTAAAACCTAGCGGCGTCATTTTCACCAATATGTAGCAAATAATCGCCAATCTATATACACAACAAATAATTGGCTATTTAACTCAGTTGAACACAATGTGACCGAAGCTAATATGTAATTATCACGTCATCCAAACTGGAATTGATGAGGTACATTAGGTCGGATGAATTTATGGAAAACATCCAATGACCGGAATTAAGTGTTAAAATGACACTTTCAATAACTGTGATATGATAAATAAATAAATAAAGAAAGATGAATGAGTCTATTCCATGAAGTTCCTCGATCTGGAATACCGTCAACACAAAAATATTGGATGACGAATGAACGAACGAGTAAAATATAATGAAAGCGGATCTCATGCTAGACAAATGACAATGGATATCAAGACAGCTCTTCAGAAAACAACTTCAAAACGAAAATGAAACGAACTACCACAAATCACGAAATCTGAAGGGAAACAATATATCATCAAATGGCCTACGCATTGTCTTTCTAAGATGAAGCAAAGACTAAAAAAAAAGCAAAGAGTTTACCATTTGTGAAGCCTGCAAAAAAAGTGGTGTATATATATATATATATATATATATATATATATATATATATATATACATACATACATACATACATACATACATATACACATATAAGCAAATAACAGACTCACGTGAGTATCAAAGAAAGACAAAATCAAGTAATAAGCCTGGATAGAAAAGTTATGAATCCCAGTCTAAGCGAAGGGATGAGAGAGAGAGAGAGAGAGAGAGAGAGAGAGAGAGAGAGAGAGAGAGAGAGATTCCCGCTGCTGCAACAGAAAGCTATGCCTCTGAAATCATTGTTCACATGGTTGATGAAATTCAAATGATATTCAATAGAATTACTCATCTTCATTCAGAGACTAATTAATTACCAACCGTTGAACTAATGCGAGTAATGTCTCCTGATCCTTTAACACGGCTGATGACAGCAATGAAGTGGTTAATGACTATTTTATTCCCAAGTTGATGGGAACCATTAGCATCCATCTTCCCGTGAAGGGGAACTGTACTAGCCAGGTTCTGTCACGGGTATATTATGTGTGTGTGGATCTCTCCAGTTACCACTAAATGATAATTTCCCTCTAAATGGTTAAAATAGTGGATCTCACCAGTCACCACTTAAAACGACGATTTACCTCTAAATAGTTAAAGCAAAACAAGGTCAATAGTCATTCAATTGTAACAATTACCTCAATATTAGGTCTGGATCCGTACAAGAAAATTTTCACAATCTCGGCCGCTTGATACTTCCACAACAGACTCCACAGCAGCACGTCGAATGGCCTCTACGAACATTAAGCCCTTCACCTTTAGTTGCCTTGCATTATCCACTTACTAGATCATCAAGCTATTCCGTTCTGGGACTACTATAGTAGATTCACATCAACTTTGCATTTGATGTCTAGGCCCGTCCCTTTAGACGCCCCTAATTGGCAGTTGATAAGCCAATCACAGGGCTGGAAACTCTCAGTCTCTCTCGAGAGTCCACAAGGCAGCATGCATGTTCCATCGCTCGTGAACGTAGCCCTCAGGAGAGGTGGAACATACATCCGGTCCATGAGAACTCTCTCGAGAGACAGAGTTTCTAGCCCTGTGATTGGCATATCAACAGCCAATCAAAAGCGTCGTCAAATGCACAGTTGATGTGAATCTTCTTTATCCTTCCTTACAAAACTTTTCAAGTAATTTATTAATACTTATTCATCCGAATTATAGAATACTTTCCACTTGACCAACTACATCGAAAACACTTCATAAACATTCTGCGAAGTTAGTTATAGTCAGCTACGTCCAAATTTGCAAACTAGACGAAACCTGAAATCACGATTCAGGCAAATATTCCAAACTTAAACAAGATGCATTAAAATTTAACTTCCTACTATCTCAATTGACCTGACGTGACCTGGCGAGAGGGGAAAGCTACGGAAATGCAATACGACATACCCCAACGAAGGCAAAAAATCACTTTGAGCAATAAAGCAAAAAATCCCAATGCACCAACCAATAAAACTGCTTGTTTGTTGTCCAATAACCTTTCAGTTATAGATGCAGCTTTCAACGGTCAGGTATACGAGATATGAAATGGTATTGTGGATGGTGATTATTTAACCGATAAATAGAAGGGTATTCAATACGCAGCTTTTCAAATGTATTCTCATTGATACACTCTCGAATAAATCATTGCGCCGCTGATCGATCTAGCAAGAGAGCGTTTTCAGATATAATTCTGTTAGAAATTAGTTACATAGCCAAAGACAGACAAAATGCCTTTCCCTATGAAGCCACAGTCACACTCACCTGTAATGAAAAACATGAATTGGCAGTTAAATTATTTCATCTTCACAACTGGTTTGATTACAACTTGACGAATGTTTTAGGTTATGAAATCAACATTGTTTATTAGTGGTCACGTGATATGCCATGTTATAACTCTTTTGCAATAAATTGTTATCTAAATATATCACTCGCTTTGTGGAATTTATTTGCCAGAACGGGTCTCACTGCCAGAGTATAAAATAGAATATCAAAGACTATAAATTTGAAAGGACCTTCTCCACCCCTCACCCCCCCACCCCCCCCACAAGCACCAGTATTAACTCTACAAGAGAGGTACGACAAAAGCAACAGACCCCCCCCCATCCCCCCAAAAAAAAGAAAGAAAGGAAGGCAAAATAACAGAAAAGTGGAATAAAGGTTATAGAAAGAAAAGAGAATAAAAAATATGAGGTGACGCGTGATAAGTCCTCAGGGACAGGGGACGCAACGAAAAACTAGGGACCACCGACCCCCAGGGACAGGGACCCAGAGCAGCCATGACAACAAATATGAATATTTTCAATAACGAAAAAGTACAAGAAAAATATTCCGGATGGGGAGAGAGAGAGGAAAAAAGACAATGGAGAGGGGAAAAATTCAAATTCTTTTATTGACATTCTTTCCTCGTTTCAGAAAATGATTCGTCAACATTAACACATTTTTTGTAAAGTAATTTCATTTTATTTCTCAGAAAATTTGAAGAAAAGCTCGTATTAGCAAGATCAAAATATGATTAGAAGTGACGGTTAATGACAGAGTTTGGTCGGAGTTTCTTCAAAGCCTGATTTGAGAACTAAGTTACTTCTCGAACTTAGCAAAACTTGTGGGATAAAATTGGCACGAGAATGGAAGGCCATATAATTCTCCAAAAGAGATGAGATTAAAAACAGAGAATTTTACCTAAAGTATGAAAACATGAGATTGAAAACAAGAGAAATTTACCTAAAGTATGAGAACATGAGACTGAAACATGAGCCATTTATTTACCTAAATTATAAGAAGATAAGACTGAAACATGAGCCATTTACCTAAGTATGAAAAGGATCGTATAGACAAAATGCTGAATTTATGACTAGAACCAGTGGTCAAACATAGCATACAATCACCTTCTCAAAAAGTGAAAGATTTTGCATTTTACGCACATACACGCACACACACACGTGCATCACACCTATCCACAGGTGACAAATTAGAGGCTGGGTGTAGGTCCTAACCGGTTTCGACTTTATTTCCAAGCCATTGACGAAGGACTGATACATATTATTAGAACGAAAAACTAGGGACCGCCGACCACCCCCAGGGACAGGGACCCAGAGCAGCCATGACAGCAAATATGAATATTTTCAATAAAGAAAAAGTACAAGAAAAATATACCTGGCGGAGAGAGAGAGAGAGAGAGAGAGAGAGAGTGGAGAAAAATTCAGTTTTTTTTCTACGACATTTTTCCACCGTTTTGGAAAATCCTGCTGCAGGTTTTCTTCAACAAAGGCAAAGTTTTTGCCAGGTCCTCAAAAACATTTTAATTATTTTACCGAGAATAAAAGAGCATCTCGTATTTCCCTATGATAAACAGTGACAAAAGTTCTGCTCTGCCTCCCCCTAGCCTATGTCAAATCACTGGCTCTGTATCAGTTACTGTCGCAGTGTGGGCTCTGCGGCAGGAGGTTGAAACCGACATTCTTTGGAAGCTTGAATTTCAAGTCAGTGGCCCCTTTGGTTGGCTTCTTCCACGTGAATAGGTTTCATCTACTGCAATAATAATAATAATAATAATAATAATAATAATAATAATAATAATAATAATAATAATAATAATAATAATAATAATATTAATAATGATAATAATAATAATATATATGATTGAAAAAGAAACCCACAAATTCAATTGTAACTTTTTTACTTTTACTTATAAGTATTTACATTAAGTTTTACTCCACACTCGAGTACTTTCAGGCCCTTCTGTGGCCCATTCTCAAGAGATGTTAAACAAACAAACATCTCTTGAGAATGGGCCACAGAAGGGCCTGAAAGTACTCGAGTGTGGAGTAAAACTTAATGTAAATACTTAGAAGTAAACAAGTTACAAATTGAATTTGTGGGTTTCTTTTTCAATCTTCAGAAGAAAACTGAAAGAAGTTTTGTTTGGTTTTAATAATATATAACTTTCTTTCAGAAATAAACTGCAAAAATAACACTTTTCCTTGAACTAAATGAAACATGAATGTGCATTCACGGTTTGGGAAGTCAAACAGCTAGTAGCGAGCATGAGGGGCGAACATTCTTTTAAAAGAGATTACATGAAATATGGAAGAGTTACCTGGAGTATAAAAAGAATGAGATAGAATAAGCGCTGTATAAACGAAAAGTGTTTTGTATTTAAACATGCATACAGTCCCTCTTGACAACAGTGAAAGCTATATGCACGTAAGAGCGCACACACACACACACACACACACACACACACACACACACACACACACACAGATATATATATATATATATATATATATATATATATATATATATATATATATATATATATATATATGCAGACATACATAATCATAAAAGATTAAGCCTCAAATAATAAAAGATATGAGAGCAACACTGAAATAGACAACCAAATGAAAAAAAGAGAACAGCAGAAAGATCCATAAGGCCAGGCGAAATTGTATGTATGTATGCATGTATATGTATGAATGTATGTATGTATGTATGTGTTAGTGTTGTATCTCATGTTTCATATTTGCTTTCACAACTATTTTACATATCCTAACACACAAAATATGACACTGACTAAACATTTATAATGTCTTATGTCCAGTCGCCAACACTTCGCATATCAAATTTTCAGATTCATTGCAAACTGTTTCTCATATGATTTTATTCCGAATTCTTTTTGTGAGATTCGAAATGAATAATGGACGCCCAGTCGACCAGAAATAGTTGAATAGTATCAAAATAGTCGGCGATAGTGTAAATATATGTATATATCCGTCGCTATATTTATCGAGAGGCAACACAACGCTAAAAAAATAAAAAATACGAGCAATAAATTTTGTCCGTTCGACTGTCTGGTCATTAATGAAGCCCGAAAACGATATATAATCAGTAGTAATAACAGTTTTAGATTTCTTCAACTTTACTGACGTGTAAATACGACATTAATCATGTCATTATTTATTCCGATAAAGATATAAGTAATGTATTGTATTATTGTTTATTCATTTTCGTCTATCTTTGCTTTTCCTTGATACCGTAGAAAAAAAAAAATAGAACTTACTACTACATGTTGACCGAAAACAAGCATAAACTTTGATTTCATCCATTCATAAAAAAATATGTCATACTAAGAAACTTTTAATAGATATGATATAAAAACTCAAACTGACGGTAAAACTCGTATTATAAAAAGCTTAGAGCTAACTAGGCTAAATGTGAATTGACCAAATGTCATTCACTAACCATTTGTCATTAATATATATATATATATATATATATATAATATATATATATATATATATATATATAGATATATATGGTATTGCACTTCCATTGAAGATGGAAGTGCAATACCAACCGACTTAGCGTATAGATTATCGCTAGTCTAACATTACCTCATAGGGCGCCTTATCATACAAGGCACAAGCCCTAATATTGGTGGCCAGCGGACCAGAAGAACTCTACAACGTCCTACGAAGAAAAAACCAGAATAATAAATCATGTATCATAAGAAGTCAACGACGACGGAAGCAGCAGATTCTTCAAGCAACCATAGTATCATCATTAGTGAGCGACTTCAGAAAACAACAAGATTCGTCAAGCAACTTAGTATCATCGTTAGTGAATAACTTCAAGAAACAAAACCGACGTGTCCTTTTTCCTACGACAACGCAAGCTTCGTCTCTCATTAGAATCATTCAGAAAACATCGTTAGTGAGCGTTTCCGCCGGCACTCAAGAACAAACCGAACGCGTCTTGCAGCATCGGATCTTTCAAGGGCTCGAATCATCGAAACAACGCGCACGGGGGAAACTGAAGCCAAACCAGGTCATCCGCTAAATAGAGAAGGAGGACCAAGGCCGTGTGTCGTTATCGGAACACCGTGACTTCCCACAAAAGCAAGCTAAGTACAATTTTTTATTCATTTGGAGTAACTTTGAGTGTTTCCTTTGCAGGTCGAATTTCGTTATTCCTGTGGCGGAAGTTACGAGACATTCTTAATCTTACTTTTTTACAGAAATTATTTTATCTTTGAGTGTCTGTTTCCAGAAGTTCTACTGAATAGTATCATAATCATATACTATGGTTAATTTTAATCATTTTGGTGATTATTAATCCCTTACGTAATTCAAATCATATTAAACAGTGATATGCGTTTACGCAGTGGACGTCTGTATTTATACAGATGCATGGATAGGGTCGTTAAGCACCGTAGTGATTAGAAAACACACAAAAAAACAAGTGGAACACCCGTACAAATCTATATAAATTAGAGGTAACACTATTTCGGGTCTTGACAATAAATGCTCCTTTGCAAGTCCCGATCGCAGTTTTAGCCTTGAGTTTTTTTTTGAGTTATATAAAATATCGAATCTCAATGACTCAACTTAACTTTAAAATATGGCTGGATTGCAAGGAATAACATGTCTGTAAAAAACTTTCATCAGGCTAAATGCGCTGACCAGGATCCCTCACTATTTCAAATTTTAGCAAAGAATGAAGTACAAACAGTTAATATTGAATACAGTAGAGATAACTTGTCTTATTAGTAATCGCTCAGTTCCTAATAGTTCGTCATTCATTGCTTTATACGTAACCAGCAACATAATGCTAAAAACACACAATACGTTGCCGATGGTAATAAAGAGAAGGATCCTATTATTACAAAAGAAATAGAAACAGTAGCCCGTTCAGAATCAAACAAGCAAACTCGGTGACTGTGTCACCTAGTCAAGCGGTCAGGTTAGTCAAAAACTGCCGAAGTTGTTCAAAAGCATAGCAAATTCCACACAATAAGCGACTCTCAGCAGAGTGGGGAAAAGCGATGTTGGTTCATACCAATATCTTTTTGAATTAAAAAGGATTTTTCCTATGAAACACACGAACCGTATTAAGGTAATCAAGAGCAGGTTTTCGTTTTAATTTTTAATACATTAAGTTATTTAATAAATAACTGGTGGATAAGCCCGGACTGTACGGCGCCGTAAAAAATTAGAAATCCTAGTTTTATTTCGTTTTAGTAGACGTAATATTCTTGTATTTACGGACTCACGTCTGTTGTTCGAACTTCCCTAATGAGAAGTCCGGATAAGCGAGCGCTTACAGATACCTCTATAGTTTATAAAAAACATTGATCTGTATGTAGTGTATTGTAAGATCCATCTAGGGGTATACAAAATATTATCTACATCCTGCAAAATAAGGCGTGTTTATCAAAGGAAAATCATATAACCTTCAAACATATTAAAATCCGTTTGAACAAAAATGAGACAGTTAATCAAATAATAACTTATATAAAGGAACTATACATTTGTCTCATAAATCGTAACATTGTTCAAATGACCCAACAGAATTCTCCCACAACCGCAGTCGTACTTTGCACGCAAAATCTCGAGAAGCATGCACCCTCGAATGTCTTAGTGCGTGTAAAAAGACTTTGCTGGGAAATGAAATTTTAATCCTTCCCGACACTCTGAAATATAACGATTTCCGCGAACAAAGCCCTAAAAGTATACATATCGTGGATACGGAAGTTATAAAGATCGCAATTTTTTTTATTGTTGCTAATTTTTAATCACGCCCAACCAGTCGTGGATGAATCTCTCTGATTAATCTATCTAAAAGTAATATCAATAAAGTCATTCAAGCAGAGGTGATTCAGCAGATTTTTTTTTTATCTTCTACCTGAATACCAGGAAGTTTCTCCACTAGCGAGTGATCTCTGGGAAAAACGGATGTAATTTAACACAAAATACGGTCTAAGGACAAACATAAAGCTATCTATATACGTACCTTCGTGTAGACTTTCAATGAAATTTCAAAATAGAGATAAATGACGAAGTTGAAAAAATGTTAGTAATAGGAGTCATAAGTATTGGAAATCAAAATAGCCCATATAATTTTTTCCCTCAAACGTCATGCCATAAAAGATCGGACTTGGCGTATCTGCGCAGATTACTGTCGCTTAAACAAGGAAACGACTTCCGATAGTTTCCAGTGCGATGTACCGACGACATCTTATCTCTGTTAGGTTAGAATAAATTTTTTTTTCACCAACTTGGACTTACTTAAATTGCTTTTACCAGATACCATTACCTAAGTGATTGTACCTCATACACCGTTTTCAGCACACTCAGGGGACATTATCAATTTTTACGTATGCCTCCGGCTCACGTTGCGCCCCAATTACAAAATAGTGTTTGGAGACTTTTAGGGGATAACCTACATGCCTATATGGATGATCTTGTAATCTTTTCTAATACCTTAGAAGTACATTCACATAAAGTAGAGCTAGTGCTCCAGAGACAAACGACAAATAATCTCAGAGTAAAATATCTAAATGTGAGTTTTTAAAACCGAACATGTTTATCTAGGTTTTATGTGTCTGGTCAAGGTCTTAAAAGTAGTCCATGGTAAGGTGTCGGCTATTCATAACTTTGTTTCCGGTACTTATTAACGTAAAAGGGGGATACAGCACTTTTGCGCTGTAGTGGGTATTACAATCGTATGCAAATATGTAAACTCTTCAATCATGATAGCTCCTTTAACAGATCTTACGAAGAAGAGCGTAGATTGATTATGGTCTAAAAAGCATCAACAGGCGTTCGATATCTTAAAAGCGGAATAATGCAGCTTACCTAACTTAAAAATCCCTGATTTAAATAAGGAATTTTTTTATTGCAAACAGAACGCCTCAGGACCAAGGGGTAATGAGGGATACTACTTCAGTAAATATGATAAACATTTCTTCCCTATAGCTTTTTATTCACGTAAACTAAAGCCCTCTGAAAGTAAATATACAGTAATAGGCAAGGAAGGGCTAGGTATCTTTAACTCACTAGTATATTTTAAGTTCATAAATCTATGGCTATCCTGATAAAGTCCTTACTGAACATGAGTCCTTTACCGAGTTTTTTCAAAGGCTTTAATCACAGTCCAAAAGGACTCGGTGACAAATGATCATTCAGGTCTTTGGACCAAGATAAGATATCTACCTGGGAAAGCAAATATCATAGCTGACGCATTATCCCGCAATCCCAGCCACCATACAGCAAAGAACCATTAATTGGACTAAAAAGATAGAAACATCCGTACCTATTGTTAAAAAACCGTATCTAAACAAGAAAATTCCTTAACCCAAGAGATCGCGAGCATTGAATATCTGGGTCGGAGCGCAGAACTGTTTACGAACTGAACAAAGTAAGCGTCAACAGACATAACCCAAAACAATAAACACTTCGAAACGGAAACAGGGTCAGCGGCTAAGCAAAAACATACACACTTCGAGCAGAAACCCTAAAGCAAAAGTATACTTAAGGTATGTGTATCAGAATAATGTAATCAAATGTAGTATTATTATGTAGGTCCGTGACGAGGAAAACCCCGAAAGAAAGAACACAGCAGATGACTAACGACCAGGTAGTAATAATAATCTCTTTCATTACCAATCGTCATAAACTGGTTGCAATTCCGTCATCCAGGGTTCCATAGTGTCACAGAAAGCAAATCACTATTTTACTGGCCTACAATGCTTACAGATATAAAAGCACATAACTAATTGTAACATGTGTCATGAAAACAAGGGATACACTAAGACCCCTGTCAGTTTAGGGACCTATCCTGTGCCAAATCAATCCTTGAAAGAATATACGTAGAATTATTAACAGAATTACGAGTCTGACAGAGGGAATAAACACTTCTTAGTGTTAATAGTTCCTTGACACGTTATACATAGAATTAATAGCACTAAAACAAACACCGAAATTGAGTGCGTTAGGAATATTTATGAGTGCTAATACAGTAAATATGGAATTCAAGGCACATATAATCTGTGACTCGGGTGGTGTAATCAATAATAATCTCCTTAACACGTTGTGTGAATTCCTTTCCATTAAGAAAACCAATAATATATTTTATCACCCAGAGTCAATCGTTTGGTAGAATAACGGATAATTAAATAGGAAGTGTCAATGTCTTACGAGTTACAACTCGTGATATTGGATCCGACCGGATTATAGCGGTTCTCGCGGTTTTAAATACCTTTATTTATTTCATTTATCTTGTCTATAGAATTGATGCCGCAAGTAGGCCTTATACGGTACGCCGCTAGAACACTTTTCCACATATTCAAGCCAACCATTAATTTATCAAATAAATATATAAAAAAAAATTATGAATAAATAATATAAAAAAATATAATATAAATATGGATACAAGTGGAGTCAATATAATACACTCCGTAAGAAGCGGAAGGGTTAACAATTATAATAAAAAAGGAATCACGATAATATCATAGCAAAACGTAACCATTAAATATCCAAATATATATGCGTAAAGATTTGAACTCTAACTTAACGCTTTTAGTAATGACAAATAAGCTAAAAGTTCAAACACATATCCAAAATCTACTGACATATTGTCTGTCCCGGTTTTAATATTCGTAGTCAATGAAAAAAAAATTAAATAAATAAATAAATAAATAAACTAATAATAATAAAATAGAAATAAAATAAATAAAGAGATTTTAAAGTCAGGAAGTCTAGAAGTGAAAATGTTATCTATGGAAAATAATCCTATAGAATCTTATACAGGGCTAATAATATATAGAATTTGTATGGAAACCTTTTTCATATAGTTTGAATAAGGAATATTTATTTAACATAATGCCAACATGAAACTAATATATTGTTCAATTTTTGGTGCTGTTGTTTTTTTTTTCAGACATTCTCTCGAATGCGGGGTGGAGAATTAAAAACACTAAAATATCATTTGAAAATACTCAAGTCGTATCTGTTACAGCAAGTAACGTAACTCTTAGCTGGCTGAGAGCAATCTCCTGCCAAGTGACGACGTCATCATTGCCGTATCAGCATTTGTTCCTTTTAACCTCAATAATCTGCTTACACAGGCTTCATCTGTGTGTCCGTCTCTGCTTGCAAAAGCAGATTGACTGAGAAAGGAATGCTTATTTCATGAACTTCACATGTGGTTCATAGGTCACATGACAGGCCACATAACATATTCTTATCCTGTGTGTAATGCAATTAGTTAAGGACTTGTAATCATTTTAAAAATTAATGAACAATATAAGCAAATAGAATTTCTATAACAACAAAATGAATTAATTTTTTTTTTCTGAACCTCATAGACAATTAGAGTCAATAATTCAGCTTATGACATGGGTAAACGGACATTTAGAATTATCAAGTTGTGGATAGAAATATTTACTTGCAACATTAGCCTATTACAATTCAAGTAATCACATTCATGGGAAAATGTCACATTTTCTTGGAAAAAACCCAAAGTTTATATAGAAATTAGTTACATAGTGGGTTTTTTTCGTTGCATCTCCTACCTATTAATAATGTTTTAAAAGTTAACCTCAGAGGATGCGCACGAGAATTGAATATGAAACTTTTGTTTTTTAGGGCACATAGAATCATGATTAATCTTCTCTTTGACTCTTATGTTGCCTGGCAATCTTACAATTAGCTCCGTTTTCCACTTCTTTGTCTAGTAACTTACTACCAGTAATATCGATTTTTTTCTTTGAGATTCGTAATGATATCTATTTATATTTTATAATTCTGGATATTTTTTTACAAGTCATCATAGCCTGGATAGGTTCACTCATTGTTAATGCCATGGATAAAAAAGTTTGTACCGCGGACTCTTCTGAATTCCAAATATCACGATTCATGTGGGTTAGGCTGGGTCTAAATGGCTCTCTCCCCTCCCCTGTATTTGGATGTCGCTGATTTACTTTGCCCTTGTGACAAGTATAATTTCACTTGCAGGCTGATTAATGGAACCTGGTTACAGTATCCTGCAGTACGAGAGTTTCACATCGCAACTTCAAAGAATCGTTCGTCGCTGCGGACGACGGCAGTCGAGTAACAACCGCCTACAATGTGAAAGGAATAAGCACCATCCTGGACTTCTTCGACCGACACGTATCTCGTCGTTATCTCGTTTTAATGCGAACGCTCCGGCGGCTGTCGGAATCGACTACAAAAAGGGACTATTTCCGACAATTACGACCCGAAGGATATTCAAACTGCTACTTTGCTGGCGAAGGACTCGTGCTGGGATGATCTATTCATCGCGAAACGTAATCGTGTAGCTTAGGATGCAGAGAATAAGTGTGAGCGCAAATGGAACGTTGGACCCGCCCAGGCAAATTTTCCCCTTGTTTTAACCATTGAAAAAGGCCGTTTCATTTGGCTAAAGGTGGTTGTCTGGAACTGTGTAATGGACGAAAAGTTGTTCGAAAGCTAGTTGAAAGTGAAGTAGTATATAACCTCGTCATGTATCCTATAATATATAAAGTATCATGTATCCTATAGTATAATTGATCCATAAATAACAGAGTCGAAATATATTTGCGGTAAGCTAGGAATCTCTATAAATGATATAAAATACGAATCTAAATATATCTTTGCGTGTACGCAATAGGAATCTTATATAAATGATCTAAAATAACAGAATTTCTAAATATATCTTTGCGTGTCAATAGATCTATTTAAAGTGTCACATATTATCATAATTATATGAATCCATACATATGTATAAACAAATCAGGTAGCCTATAATCAATCAGTTACCTTTTACCTTAACAATATCCGCAGATATATAACATTTAGCATAAAAATCAACGAATCAATCAGCATAAACATTAATAATTTTTATCAATTCATATATGAAATTTTTTTATCAGTTAAATATGATTTTTATCATGTTAATCTTCATTCTATGCAATTATCAGAGTACATTAGTAGTTTTCTGTAGCATAAGTATCTTAAAGAGATGAAGTGAAAAAACTGTATCATATATAGCACGTGATCACTATTATTTACCAATATCATTGTTTTATATTTTATTACTTGAATCAATTCATGTACACCATGAATTTTTATTTACTTATATATATATATATATATTCACATAGTGTCTGTATCACACTCCTATTAAGTCAAATGCAAGTCAAGTTTGAGTAATATTCAGTAGTTGGTTTTGGTAGCTGACCGAGCTATGTAAGTGTTTACATAATAAAATATGAATGTTAGTCCATATATATAAAAGTCTAAAACTAAAGAGGTCAACCAGATTGCTTGCAGGAATGTGATCAGACTAGAGACGCTAAAGATGACGTATACAATAGTATGTAAGCTAAGATAACATGCCGTCACCTGTAGTCATTCAATTGTTTATAAACATTAGTCAAGCTCCTGCTTGAGACAACTACCCCGACCTATTATTCAAACGGCCTACGTGATCTCTAAGCGTGTCTCATTTGATTGTGTGTTCGTATGAAACTATGTCATCTGATAGTATATTCATATGTTCGAACTACTGTCTGTTCCTTCATAACTTGTAACAGAGATGGTAGACAGGCAGAACAGAGTTAGCTATCGTCATTAGAAGACCTGTACCTCTTTACCTAAGCTTTATCATGTAGAGGAATAGGATTAGCCATTATCATTGGCAGAAGCGATCAAGCTATCGTTATTAGAAGACTTGTACAATCATATCTGATCTTCAGCATGTAAAACTTCAGAAGAAATTATATCTATTTTTATACTTAGTGTTTTCTACAAGAACCTCACCGAACCATGAGTTTAACAACATCGTCGTAAAGATAATACCGACTTCGTAAGTGATCTACAAAACCCCAGACACTCCATTGAAGATGGAAGTGCAATACCAACCGACTTAGCGTATAGATTATCGCTAGTCTAACATTACCTCATAGGCGCCTTATCATACAAGGCACAAGCCCTAATATATATATATATATATATATATATATATATATATATATATATATATATATATACTATTTATATATATATATATATATATATATATATATATATATATATATATATATATATATATATATATATATATATATAACGCTTTGCCTTCCGTATAATCCATGCTTTGCTAAAGCTATGCCCTCTATGCAAAGCTAAAGCTATGTCATTCGAGGAATGAGTAAAACTCACCAGATCAGATATATGCCGGTCAAGAAGACGTGGAAAAGTTTTTTTTTTTTTTTTTTTAAAGAGAGAGAGATAGCAAATCCAGCACCAGAGAGAGAGAGAGAGAGAGAGAGAGAGAGTGAGAGAGAGAGGAGAGAGAGAGAGATTTAAATCCAGGCCCAGAAGAGAAAGAACGAGAGGGAGAGAGAGAGAAATACTTAAATCCAGGCCTCTTACCTTACAGACTTACGACCTTACATTTTTGTTCGGGTTGCCCCAGGTTCCCTCAGTGTGAGCACCTCTAATGTCTACCAGAGAGTTGCTAGTACATCTCCCGGTATATTTTACATCTTCCAATCTTGGATGGTCTGGGATGCAGTTTAGATATTTGTCGAGCTTATTCTTAAACACATCTACGCTCACTCCTGATATATTCCTCAGATGAGCTGGCAACGCATTGAATAGACGCTGCATTATCGATTCTGGTACGTAGTGGATTATGTCCTGTGTGCTTTCCTTATTTTTCCTGGTATAGTTTTGGGCACTATTAACTACCTCTGCTTGCTCTTTCTGATATTTTTAGTTCCATGATGTTTTCTGCTATTCCTTCTATCTGTTTTCCATGCATGAATTATCATGAAGCGTTCTCTTCTCCTTTCTAGACATATATAATTTTAAGGATTGTAGTCTTTCCCACTAGTCAAGGTCCTTAACTTCTTCTATTCTAGCTGTAAAGGACCTTTGTACACTCTCTATTTGTGCAATATCCTTTTGATAGTGTGGGTATCATATCATATTGCAATATTCAAGTGGACTACGACATATGTTTTATAAAGCATAATCATGTGTTTCAGCTTTTCTTGTTTTGAAGTGCCGTAACAACATTCCCATTTTTGTTTTTCTTTACTTTTTGCCAATAGAATTGCTATTTGATCATTGCATAACATGTTCCTATTCATCATCACACCAAGGTCTTTAACTGCTTCCTTATTTGGGATTGTCTCATTATTAGGTCCCCTATATGCATATAGCTTTCCTTCTCTGTTCTCCATAACTTATTGATTCAAATTTATCAGAGTTAAATACCATCCTATTTACCTCTGCCCAATCATATACTTTGTCAAGGTCTCTTTGTAGAGCGTTCCTATCTTCATCACAAGTAATTTCTCTACTCATTCATATGTCATCGGCGAAACTACTCCTACAACGAATCCTTAACATTACTGTCTATGTCTTCAATCATAATAACAAAAACAGTATTGCAGCTAACACCGTACCTGTTGGCACACCGGATATTACCTTGGCTTCATCAGATTTCTCATTTTTGCAATAACTATCTGTTTTCTGTTGTGTAAAAATTCTTTTAACCATCTTCCTACTTTATCCACGATATTGTGTTTTCTAATTTTCTTCGCTAATATATTATGGCCTACCTTGTCAAAGCTTTTGCAAAGTCTAGATAAACCACATCTGTTTCATTTCCACTTTTCATATAATGATGTTCTCACGGTGGACTAACAGTTGGGTTTGTGTACTTTTTCCGGGTACGAAACCATGTTGTCCTATATTAAACAGATTATTTTTTTATTAAATGTTTCATAATATTTTTTCTTCATTACCCTTTCATACACTTTCATAATATGTGATGTTAGACTCAGGGCCAGGCCTATAATTACTTGCTCTAGTTCTTGATCCACTTTTTGAAAGTAGGGGGGGTAATATATGCTAATTTGTGCTCATCATAAATCTTGCCTGTATCTACACTTTGTCTTAATAATATTGCAAGTGGCTTTGCGATAGAATGAACTACTTTCTTTAACAAAATAGCAGGAACTCCATCAGGCCCCCTGCTGCAGCTCCATTTTTAATTTC
>NC_061098.1:32729349-32777286 GCF_015104395.2 Macrobrachium nipponense | reverse complement strand
AAAATCACGTTACAAGTTCCGGTAACATTGCGAGCGCTTTTATCGGAAAAAAAAAAATCGGTAACGTGGGTAAGTGTTACTTTTTGTGTGTGTGTGTAAGTGTTTTTTTATCCGGGATTATTGAAATAATAAAATGTGAGGCTGCCTCACTGTAAATATTATCCAGCAAATAGCCAGATGTCAGAATATTAAGATATCGAGATATTAACATATCAAGATAACAATGTATTTAGATAGCAAGACATAAAAGATATTAAGATGTCAGATATTTGATTATATTAATATATTAGATCTAGATACAAAATATTAAGATATCAAGATATTAATATACTCAGATATCAAAATATTAAGATATCAGAATAGCAAGATATCAAAATATTTAAGATATCAGAATAGCAAGATACCAAAATATTAAGACATCAAGATATCAGATTATATATATAGATATTAGATAACAGATATAAGACATCAAGACGTTAAAATATCAAGACATAAAAATTTCAAGATTTCAAGACATCAAGACGTTAAAATATCAAGACATAAAAATTTCAAGATTTCAAGACATCAAAATACCAAGGTACCAAGACATCAAAATACCGTGACATCAAGACATCAAAACACCAAGACATCAAGACATCAAAATACCAAGATATCAATATGCCAAGACACCAAGACATCAAAATACCGAGACATAAAAACATCGACCATCAACAAACAAACGACCAAACAACCAACAACAAACGTCCCAGAAAAGAAGGAATTAGAGAAGACGGTTCCTTCCTCTCGCATCCTTTTCTTAAGTTCAAAATGTGGATTTACGGAACTCAGGTGAATGACACCATTCCAGGATCTCGGCGATTAGGGAAGACGCGCATTCCCATCTCTATTCCCACTCTGTGCATTCCGGTCTCCCCAGTTCCAACTTTGGCGCATTCCCACTGACGTTAGTTAGGCCGTCGTGATGTCCTCGTAAATTCCAAATTCCGGCCCGCTATGGAATTACTTTCTTTCTTTGGGGGGGGGGGGGGGTGGGGGGGGGGGGGGGGGGGGGTTGGTTCTTTGGACAACTTGAGTTTGTTGTGATAGTTTCGCTTTTAGTCAGGCATGAACTTTTGTCGAGATTCGAAGTGTCATTGTCAAGATGTTTTTTCTATATTGTTTGTTTGTTTGAGTCCGATGCAAGAGAGAGAGAGAGAGAGAGAGAGAGAGGAGAGAGAGAGAGAGAGAGAGAGAGAGAGAGAGAGAGGACTAAGGTCCTTCCAGATCCTTGTTGCCTTAATTGCTCTGACAACTTGAGGATCTCTCAACCCATACTGCCGTCAGATAAAAGAAATAATAATTCTCTTCACGCTGGTTTCCTCGTCTCACCAAAGCCCAATTAGGAAACGAGATTCTCTCTCTCTCTCTCTCTCTCTCTCTCTCTCTCTCTCTCTCTCTCTCTCTCTCTCTCGTAGTAGCCATCTTGCATGGTGAGACGTTCCCGCTCGCAGTCTGATTAATCAACAGATATCACAAGTTTAACTTACGTCTAGAATTTGAGTAATATCTAGAAGTCTTCGTGAACTATCGGTGATAAGATTAGTGTGAAAATAGTAGGATAAAGCGTCTACTATGTTAGTTTTATCAAGGGAAATACTGTAAATCAGAACAAGATGGCAGTAAGTTCCAACTGTGGAAAAAATGGCGAAATTTAGCTTGTTTGGCAGATTCGCAATACGATGAGGTAGCAGGAAGGGAACTGGCATTCCTCATCTATGAGATCAGCAACAGTCCTAACCAAAAGATACAAAAGCATTCATAGATATATTAGAAGGATATAATCCTTCAAAATGGAACAAATCACAGAAAACATCTTGAAAATGATTGAAGAAGTTCCAAATAAAATCCAAGTAGTCAAGAGACTCATAAAGAAAATATACATAAACCAACATATTCCGACAAGAAAAAATTAAAATTAATAGGTGAACATTGTGAATATCCTAATTGATGCATTAGGAAAAAGAATGCCAAAAGCATGCAAACTGTGTAAGGTGTGGTAAAGCATAGTTAATCCACAAAAACCTGATCAGAAAATGTTCTGCATGCAACATTCCGACCCGTCCACAATGTGCTGAGTAATGCAAGATATGAGAAAAGATACCAGAATATTTTGCTCAACAATGTTATTAAATCAAGATTGAATGTACAATAGTTGAGGATGAAGAAGAAGAGGAAGAGGAAGAGAAGAAGAGGAAAACGGAATGAGAGTGTCACAAAACTGAAATGACCAAAAAAAATAAGGAAAACAAAGAACAAGATAAAAGTATGGATGCAGAGATACTCATTGATACTACATATGAGGCAATAAAGCAGCATACTTACGAAGAAATAAATTACGATATGACAACACAAAAGAAAATCCCGAAGAGGCTACCCAGATCTACACAATGACGGGAAAGAGGAAAAAATTGTCAAAAAAGACAAAGTCTACAACCTTTTGAAAAGAGGGAATTGCATATTTGGAGAAAGATGTTACTACAAACATCCTAAGGTATGTCACAACTATGAAATATATGGTAAATGTGCATACCTAGACGGCTATGAGGATGATTGCAGAGACCTGCATCGAAAAATATGCAAAAACCTAAAAAGAAGGAAAAGGATGTAAGTTCGACAAAAATGTAAATATATGCACCCTGTAGCCATGAATCATAATCAAATAAATAATCAATCAAGTAATAAAATCCAAAATAAGAAAGAAACAAATAAAGAGAGGAATAAAGAATATCAGGTAAAAGAAAAACCAAGCATCAACGCAATATGCAGTGATGTCAGCAAAAAATTTCAAAGCCTCAGCTCCAAGATACAAATCAAGAGATAATAACTGTATTTATTATGCAAGAGGATATTGCAGATACGGAGAAATTGCAGATTCAGATACAAAATGAATAATTATGATGAAAGGAAGATCAAATATTATGGAAAAGTTGGATTTTTTAATGTCAGAATTTCTGGAAATGAAAAAAAGAACAACATACCAGAACAGGAAAGAGACATGGGGAAATCCTTATTATTACCCATATTAAATGAAGGAGAAAACACACACAAACCATCATAGTGATGAATGCGCAGGGTTTAGTTACGAGTAACTCAAAAAGAAAAATAGAGTACTTAAAAGAACTAACCCAAACTGAAAAGAAAATAGATATAATGAATATAAATGAAACCTGGTATTCCAAGAAGACTGGGAATGATGATCAAATAAAAGGGTTCCAAACTTATAGATCATGATAGAAAAAATAGGAATCAAGGGGGAACCGCAATAGTAGGAAGACAAAAAACAAGGAAAAATATATGAGAAATATAGTAACTCACAATGTGAACTAATAGTGGTAGAATTTGAATCTGAAAAATTAATGAAACAATAGTAATATATAGACCTCCTAATACAAAGAGTTTGACTTAATAATAGAAAAATTGATGAAAATATATGTAGAAATCACAAGGACTGGACTATTCTCCTATCTGGAGACTTCAACTTTCTTTCGTAGACTGGAAAGAACGAATAGGTGATTGTGGTTGTACTTATACATATAAAAAAGAGAGTAATAGTAGTGCAGAAGATAAGAGGCAATTCGACAAGCTATTAGATATGCTACTAGAATACAACATTCAACAAATAAATCACCTGCCAACAAGAAAGAAAAATACTTTTGACCTAGTATTTGTGAACGAGATGAATTATGTTAAAGAAATAATAGTTTATAATGCGAGTATTTCAGACCATAATGTCATAGAATTAACAGTCCATTCCTAAGCAAGTGAAACAGAGATAAACAAGAAATGAAAAAGTGGGAAGGATATGGAAAATACAACTTCTACAGTAAAAATATAAATGGTCAGAAATAAATGAAGAATTAAACAAAGATTGGGATAACATTTTCGTAAGTGATGATATACAGTAAATATGGAGATATATATAAATATTAGAGAAAATAGTACATAAATATATACCGAAGAATAAAAGTAATCATCAGTCAGGCATACTACGAGACAGAAGGATCTTGTTCCAGAACATCAGAAAGTGGAAAAAAGGTCTTGCAAAAGAAAAAATGCATGGAAAGTTATAGAAACTAAAAGTAAGATAGAAAATACAGAACAAAAGATTATACAATCAAAAGAAAATGAAAAAACGGGACTTGGAAGAAAAAAAACTAAAAAAAAAAATAATAAATCAAGCATAACCCCAAACCATATACTCATACGCGAAAAAGAAGAATAAAAAGAAGAATAGAAATAGTCCCTCGTAAGAAATTGAAGGGAGATTAACGAATGAAAAAAAGGAAATTTGCAACATATTGGCAGAACGATATAGTAGAGAATTCACCACTAGAATAGATAATGAAGATAATGATATAGATGTAAGGGACGAAAATAGTGAATATTTAGCTGACATAGATATTAATGAAGCTGATATTGTGCAGGCTATTAAGGAAATTAAAAATGGAGCTGTAGTGGGGCCTGATGGAGTTCCTGCTATTTTGTTAAAGAAAGTAGTTCATTCTATCGCAAAGCCACTTGCAATATTATTAAGACAAAGTGTAGATACAAGCACGATTTATGATGAGCACAAATTAGCATATATTACCCCTACTTTCAAAAGTGGATCAAGACTAGAAGCAATTAATTATAGGCCTGTGAGTCCAACATCACATATTATGAAAGTGTATGAAAGGGATAAGAAGAAAAATATTATGAAACATTTAATAAAAAATAATCTGTTTGATATAGGACAACATGGTGTAGTACCCGAAAAAGTAACACAAACCCAACTGTTAGTCCACCGTGAAAACATATACAAAAATATGAAAAGCGGAAATGAAACAGATGTGGTTTATCTAGACTTTGCAAAGCTTTTGACAAGGTAAACCATAATATATTAGCGAGAAAATTAGAAAACATAATATAGTGGGTAAAAGTAGGAAGATGGTTAAAAGAATTTTTACACAACAGAAAACAGATAGTTATTGAAAACGATGAGAAATCGGATGAAGCTAAGGTAATATCCGGTGTGCCAAGGTACGGTGTTAGCTGCATTACTGTTTGTTATTATGATTGCAGACATAGACAGTAATGTTAAGGACTCAGTAGTGAGTAGTTTCGCCGATGACACGAAGAATAATAGAGAAATTACTTGTGATGAAGATAGGAACGCGCTACAAAGAGACCTTAAACTATATGAATGGGCAGAGGTATAGGGTGGTATTTACTCTGATAAATTTGAAACAATCAATAAACTATGGAGACAGAAAGGAAAGCTATATGCATATAGGGGACCAAATAATGAGAATCACAAAAAAGCAAAAAAGTTAATGTTGTTACGGTACTTTCAAAACAAGAAAAGCTGAACACATGATTATGCTTTATAAAACATATGTTCGTAGTCCACTTGAATATTGCAATATATATGGTACCCACACTATCAAAAGGATATTGCACAAATAGAGAGTGTACAAGGTCCTTTACCAGCTAGAATAGAAGTAGTTTTCGCTGATGACACAAGAATAAGAGAGAAAATTACTTGTGATGAGATAGTAACGCGCTACAAAAGAGACCTTAACAAAGTATAGATGTAAGAGGTAATAGGATGGTATTTAACTCTGATAAATTTGAATCAATAAACTATGGAGACAGAGAAGGAAAGCTATATGCATATAGGGGACCAAATAATGAGAGAATCAACAAAAAAGCAAAAAAGTTAATGTTGTTACGGTACTTCAAACAAGAAAAGCTGAACACTGATTATTGCTTTATAAAACATATGTTCGTAGTCCACTTGAATATTGCAATATGATATGGTACCCACACTATCAAAAGGATATTGCACAATAGAGAGTGTACAAAGGTCCTTTACAGCTAGAATAGAAGTAGTTTCGCTGATGACACAAGAATTAAGTAGAGGAAATCCACCTTGTGGAATGAAGATAAGGAAACGCGCTACAAAAAAACAGTTAAAAGACTAGTAGATTCACTGATGGAAAAGTAGACGCGCCCTACAACGAAGACTAACAGTAAATATGATGGGCAGAGGTAATAGGATGGTATTTAACTCTGATAAATTTGAATCAATAAACTATGGAGACAGAGAAGGAAAGCTATATGCATATAGGGGACCAAATAATGAGAGAATCACAAAAAAGCAAAAAGTTAATGTTGTTACGGTACTTCAAAACAAGAAAAGCTGAACACATGATTATGCTTTATAAAACATATGTTCGTAGTAGTCACTTGAATATTGCAATATGATATGGTACCCACACTATCAAGGATATTGCACAAATAGAGAGTGTACAAAGGTCCTTTACAGCTAGAATAGAAGAAGTTTAAGGACCTTGACTACTGGGAAGACTACAATCCTTAAATTATATAGTCTAGAAAGGAGAAGAGAACGCTACATGATAATTCAGGCATGGAATCAGATAGAAGGAATAGCTGAAAATATCATGGAGCTAAAAATATCAGAAAGAGCAAGCAGAGGTAGATTAATAGCGCCCAAAACTATACCAGGAAAAATAAGGAAAGCACACAGGACATATATCCACTACGCAACCAGCATCGATAATACAGCGTCTATTCAATGCGTTGCTAGCTCATCTGAGGAATATAACAGAGTGAGCGTAGATGTGTTTAAGAATAAGCTCGACAAATATCTAAACTGCATCCCAGACCATTCAGGATTGGAAGATGCAAAATATACCGGAAGATGTACTAGTAACTCTCTGGTATACATTAGAGGTGCCTCATACAAAGGTAGCTGGGCAACCTGAACAAGATGTAAGGTCTGTAAAGTAAGGTCTTTCTCTCTACCTCTCTCTCTCTCTCTCTCTCTCTAACAGTACCGCTCCCCTTCCACAAAATACTTTTTTTTTATTGTTCAGTAAACTGATAAAACATTGAAATGATTTTGCCTTGAAGTGCAAGTTACATTGTCTTAAATTATTTTGTTATTGATTCTTTATGATTCAATTTATAATATTTATCATAGTTACTTTTTATGCAATATTTCAGGTTAGTGCGGCCACAGAGACGGCCTTCGTTTCCTTATTGACAGATGGGGTGTTCTTGTTTTACTAACACGTGATAATATTCAGAGTGAGAATGGTGTGTGGTTATAAGAAGAGAAGAAGCATGACATTTCTCCCAGCTTTCTAAATGGAACTATTTCTATTTCATCAAGTTGGAAATACATTCTTACCTCCACCTTCCTTTGGGGCAGGATATTTTTACGCTCTTTTCCCAGTCTCTCGAAAATGGCGTCAGATGTTGTCTTTTTGAAGACTAAACAAACACGTCAAGTGCAAATCGCGTTACGGTTCCCTGATGCACGAAAGGGTTCGGAATTAGGCACCCCTACCCCCCACCCCACACTCCCCCCTCCCCAACAGAATTCTGATGGCGTTTCTTACCTGGCGCCGCCTCCTCTCCCTTTTTGCGGTTGGGTTCCGTTTTTGCGTTTATTGTGTATGTTTTTTTTTTTTTTTTTTTGCTTTGTTTTGGTTAGAAATACCAGCCGACACATTACAAATTGATTTTGCTTCTGTTTTACACTCTTGATGATTAGATTTTTTTTCTTTTGGAGGGGAGGCTGTGGAAGGGGCAGGGCAAATACTTATCTGAATATGTGACGCAACGAAATTCCAATTGTCCCCCGTTGCATAGATCATCGATTGATCTGTAATTAAGGTTTAGGTCGTCAACGATCCAGTTAATTTCGAAATCCGACGAACAGGATAATATCTGAATTGATCGTCCACTTCTCAATGTAATCTGAGGTCACTTAGGCATTGCCATGGAAAAGGGTTGTCAGGTCATTATTATCAGTGTTCTGGGAATAATTATCAACAGCATCATTATTGCTCACTGTTATCTGCATTGTTGTTTTCTCAATTAACTGTTGGTAAGGATCGGTATCTTGGTTGCATTACTAACGTAAAAGAAAAAAAATAATTTTCTGTTTTCCGAGGGGTACCAAATGCCCATCGTAATTTCACGTAATTCCAATTATCTCTCTCTCTCCTTTTGACTTTTCTGTGGGGAATCTGTGAAGTATTGATTTAAAGGGTTCCAGTCAACCCCCCCCCCCCCCACCCCCGGCCCCCAACCCTGGCCCCGAACCCCTTCCTTCCTCTTTAATGGTCTCGTACCCTTGAAGACCAGCTGATATGGCGACCACTCCCACCGTTGTCTGAAGTCAAGTCTGATAAAGCTCTTTGGAGAGCCTGTTGCATTGCGTTCCCTCCTCCTCCTCCTCCTCCTTTCCTCTCCGCTCCTCCTCCTCCTCCCCCCTCCTCCTCCTCCTCCTCAGCAGCTGTCTACGAGGAAATCTATGGTTTCCCATTTCATTGCTGCATTTGGCCAACGTAACAAAAACAGAAGAGATCATTTAAGGTTCCTGTGATATATTTTGATCAAGAATAAAGAAAAAAAAAGTCCGTTGTGTTCATTTTTTAACGTTATTCATTGCATGATTTCGTAGTGAATGTCATGAAATCTATTTTTGCACTATTTGTCAAAATACTTTGGAGAATTGCTATTTCTAAAGAAACCACCACTTCTTCAGCGCCGTCTGTTGAAATAAAAATCAAATGTGTCTTTCTTGTTAATCTTCGGTCCTCGTGGCACAGTGGTATCGGACTGGGCTCGCAACTGAGGATCCTGCGTTCGATCCCTGATTCGGGCGAGGATATGGACGATAAGAACTCATTGCCGTTCATCAGAACCCTTTTCTCCTGTTTACTTTTTGGAAATATGTTCAGCTACAATGTCCAAAATCTCCGGCCATAAGACAAAAGTTTCAGACCACACGGACATGGCGACAGATTTAACCCAAAGTGGTTTTCCATTCCGCGGTTTGGAGCTTTCCAGTATTAGCTGTTGGTTATCCACTAAAGAGAGGAGTAATTAATTCTGTTATAAACCATGATAACACATTTTGTGATTCCCTCTCAGAAGATCACCTTTACCTGCTCAAATGTTAGCATTTCCCAACGGGCTGTGTGGACAGCGCTGAAAAATTCCCAACTTCCTGGAAGGTCAGTAGGGAAGAATTTTTTTAAGAGAGGAAACATACGTAATAAATTCCGTACATTTCAAGTTAACCAGATGGACTTTAAATGGAACAAGTTGCAGACTGCTGTAAAGTCCAGCCCATGGAGAATTAAGTTAAAAGATAAGCGGAAACAGAGTCATTTAGCACGATCATGGACTAAGCAAAACGGTATGACAAAGGAACTGAAAACATGCTCCAATTAAGTCTGTCTCTCTCTCTCTCTTTCTTTCTCTCTCTCTTTCTTTCTCTCTCTCTTTCTCTCGGAAAGATATAGAAAACGAGGACTTCTTCCAGACACAAGAATACATAACGAAACCTTTTACTTCCTCTCTCGATTAAACCCCGACATGAATCGCAAATGGAGCAATTCCTCACTTTTCAGAGATTCAAAAAGATCCGTTGCGAGTTTTGCGACGAGTCTTGGAATTGTTTGCGTTTGGAAATTAGTCTCTGTGAACATAAACCTTGTGGCAGGGGGTTGGGGAGGGGGATTCATCTGGGGTCGAAAAATGTGGTTGATGGTCTTGTCTTAGGTCCTCGTGTACGCGTCTGCGTATATGTTTGTGCGCATCATGTATGCGATACGTGATGTTGGTATTTGTAAGGAGCATTGTTTTTTTTTTTGTACTTGCGAATTTTGGTGAATCACTGACGATGATATTGATAAACATTCATTGTCTCTTTTAGCGTCCTCTCTCTCTGACTGTATTAGACTCACATCTTGTAACATCGTATTGGTTTCTCTATATATAAAACAACGATTGGTTACAAATACTGAATGCCACTTTCATACTCGGCCGTCGTCTAGTCCAGGGTATTTCCCTTTCTCGTGTCTCGACCATATTTCATAATGCCTTTATCACTCGAGGTAAGGCTGGACATGCCATCTTGTTTTCTTATGGTATCGTAATTCTCGTCATGGTGCTCTATATATATTATACATATATGTGTACATTATATATTTAAATTGTGTATAAGACCAATTCTATGGCATAGGAGGTGCTCTATCAAGGAATTGTCGGGCACTGTTCACTATTACCCGGGTATCCATCATGGAGAAAGCATCTATGCTTAGTCTTGGCGTTTAATTTATGCCCTGCAGATTAGACTATTCCAAGAATTGACACAATGTTCGACTCCACGTCCCGCCATTTTGAGGGAGCTTACTGGCAATGAGGGTGGAGCTATAAACTCGACAACAAAGGCGTCTCAATTCCATTAGCTTTGTTCAATGTTGAATGCAATGTTTCAGAAATTCCCGAATGTAGCTTTTGGTTACTTTACCCCTACGTTTCTTTTTCAAGAAGGGGACCCTGTGGTAGGGGTGTAAGAATACTCCCATCGTATGGCCTGCGTGTCGTAAAAGGTGACTAAAAGGACAGCTGCTGCCTTGCAGTCTTACTTTTTAAAAGTCAAAGGCTAGGGCCACCGCCTATAACTGTGGTTGATGTCAGCAAGGGCATGCGGTCGTAAAAACCCCTTTGTCAAACAATAAACCATGCCTGATGCATGCAGTGGAGGAGAAGGCAAATCAGGCAACCGGCCCCCTAATGTAGGGATAACGATGGGAAAAAGGAAGAAGTTTCTTCTGAAGGAGCAGGTTCTTCTTTACGCTGCACAAGTTCAATTCCTTTATACTTTCTTTGCTTACAAAGTCTGGGTCTCGTGTGATATATTTAAAGATTCTTCGGGTTTTATGTCTTTATACTTCCATTCATTGACATTCAGTATTTCACTAAGAAGATTATATTATACCTGAAATTCTGCCATTTCTAAGATTTCAATTCAGATGTCAGTCGCTATAGGTGCGCTATTTAAGTAAAGGGACAAGACGGAGCAATTTTAATGGCAATGGGAATGAGATGTTGAAAATGAGATCTCCATGTCTCATCCTTAGAGTAAGATTAACTGTCCTTATCCTTAAAAATCATCCACGGCCTAGTTAGTCTTGTATCCTTTAATTGCGTCTTAGGAAAAAAAATTCGTATATATCAAGGGTATTGTGATACACGTTTTAAACTATTTCTGAGGCTGTATCACAAATATATTAATTTCAATGCAATGCATTTGTGTTTTTCTTTGATGTATTTACAGGGAACTTCTTCTTCCGTTCCAAATTGCTTTTGCAGTTTTATAAAGACTAATGCTTTTCTAAATTTTATGGTAATTCCTGGCAGTTTACTGCCTTCCCCCCCCCCCCCCCCCCCCCCCCCCCCCCCCCCCCCCCCCCCCCCCCCCCGCCCCCCCCCCCCCCCCCCTCTCTCTCTCTCTCTCTCCTACCCATTCACTCATCCGTGCCTTTTAGCAGCTTACGTCCTCATCAGGGACTGGATAAAAAAAATTCTTGGGAGCGAGTTTTTCACTTCCAGTGACAAGGGGGCGGGGGGTCCCAGCATGAAATACAAAAGCCTCGATCATTTCTCTCTGTCCCAGGACATCCCATACCTATAATTCACGTCAGATGGAAGCTGTCCTTATTTCTTTAGGAGCATCTCTGGAAGACAGATGCACTTGTCGGATTAAGTGGATTCATTACCCTTTTATTCTCTCTCTCCCTCTCTCTCTCGCTCTGTGTGTCTGTTATCTGTTCTCTGTAGTATTTTGAAATATACATATTTCTTAAGGTGATTTCCACCAGCTTACCGTCGCGTCATTGCACTTAATGCAAAATCCAGTAGGTTAATTTTCCAATAAATTTCCAAAGGACAACTAGTATAGTTCGTCTCTGCCAAGTGTTTACGATCCCTCTCTCTCTCTCTCTCAACGAACGAGATCGTATGTGATATCTTTCCTTTCCAAATCGAGTCAGCTTCACAATACACGATCGGAAGCGCGCGAATAAAAGAGAGAGAGAGAGAGAGAGAGAGAGAGAGAGAGAGAGAGAGAGAGAGAGAGAGAGAGAGAGAGAGAGGGACTTAAAAGCACTATAATTCCTGATCCCTTATTAGTTTGCTCGCCATCAAAGCTCCTTTCACCGGTTTATGATTCGAGCTTCGGATATTTCTGTGAACAAAAGCGCATCGATATCCGCTTTTGAATTTCCAGCCGAATCCCCTCCTCTCCTCACTCCTCACCCCTCAATCTTTTCCTCACCTTTTTTTTCTTGCTGGAGGAATTCCTACCCAAGGCCATGCTTCATTAAATGGTTAATTCTCTTTGCTGGACAAATTCTATGAAATAGCAGCGAGAGAGAGGAAAAGATTGCTTTAGGAGAGAGAGAGAGAGAGAGAGAGAGAGAGAGAGAGAGAGAGAGAGAGAGAGAGAGAGAGAGAGAGAGAGAGAGAGAGAGCAAAGCTGATACTGCATAATGCAATAGATTCTCTCTCTCTATTTACAAATTTTATGAAATAGAACAGCGAGAGAGGAAAAGATTGCTTAAGTAGAGAGAGAGAGAGAGAGAGAGAGAGAGAGAGAGAGAGAGAGAATCTGTTGTACTATGCAGTATCAGCTTTGCTCTCTCTCTCTCTCTCCACTTGAACTGCTTTCTGAAGTGGGATGATGACCCATTAAGCTCTCGTGTGACCTGGATTTCCTGGAAAACTTGAAGAGTTGTTTTAAAATCACTGTTGGTGCAGAGTTTCATGGATTTGTTTAACGGTATCGAGCGCCCTCGCGAAATTAATTGCCGAAAATAAATAGGTTAGGCTATCGCTTACCAATAAAGTGAAATTAGTTTTAATGCTGAATTGTCTATTTTTTAGGGGGTGGGGGGAAGGGGAAAGTAATAATCTAATTTTTTAATTTTTTATGACACATGATTACAGAAGCAAGAATTGCCAGGAGCTCGATAATACATTGAAAGAAGAGAGAAAATTCCTTTCAGAATAATGGCTGAATTTTTTTTTCTTTTAGAAAAATAATTTGGAAAAAGGAAACAAAACCATTTTTGCTTAGAGGACTTACTACAAAACATTACGCTTCGTTTCGTGAGTTCCATTACTGAATAGTATTTATCAAAAATTAGGTTGCAAAAGGCCCATTTATAGCGATTGACTGGTTTCCTTACTCTACGTTTTCTAGCTGAGATTTTGTATATTTATATTCACAGACTTTTGAGGTATCGGTGGCTGTTCCAGATGACCTCTCTCTCTCTCTCTCTATTTACAGTGACTGTGGAATCACATAGAATTCTTTTTCTGTTCACATGAGACCTCTCATCTCTCTTTCTCTCTCTCTCAAGACCGGCACTTTTCAAAGCTTATGTTTTTATCGTTATTTTCTTTCATGGCCTCGTGTTGGGATTCACCCTGGCATTTGATTGTTTTTTTCTCCAAAATATTCGTTTGTTTCTTTCTAAACGTCAGTTGCATGCTGTTGTTGTTGTTGTTGTTAGCACATGATTGCGTATAATGTCTCATAAACATTGTACATGCATATATACACACACACACACACATATATATATATATATATATATATATATATATATATATATATATATAGATATATATATATATATATATATATATATATATATATATATATATAATATAATCACAGTTGCGCTGAGAAATAGAATGGTAAATTTGTAATAGTACCTACCATGTTCCACCAAAGGTTCTCGACATGGGTTTATTACAATTCAAAAGGCACTGTTAATAAATAGATCGGTACTATACTTGCTGTATTTGGCCGGTTCGAGGGCTTGGTTCGTTCCTTTCCTTCATGCTCCAAACTGTGTTCCTTCCCTCATGCTCTAAACTGTTTATTCCTTCTCTCATGCTACCAAACTGTTTGTTCTTTTGTTCTTTCCTTCATGCTCCAAACTATGGGTTTACGACCTGAAGTTATTGTACGACCCTTAACTAAACCCCTCCCATCCACACCGTGTAAGCGTTTGCTCAGTGCTTTCTCTCTCTCTCTCATATTCTACTGGAAAATTATTACATCTTCCTCTCTAATGTTCTCTGACTTTGTGAGGACAGCTGGAGACCTTCGAGAACATCGACGTCTTTCGATATTAGATTAACTTCTATGGAAGGAGGTTGTTTCTCACGGGCTGTCCTGTTATTTGTCAGTTGTTATCGGATAGATCGTCTGTTACAGAGTCACCCTTCCTGGGATCCTTGTGTTTTTTTGTCATTTTTAATTGATTTTCGTACAATATGGCGTTCAGCCTTTCCTTTTATCTACTCGCTTTGTATATTCAGCTTTTCAAAAAGTTTCAAAACACGTGGATACATTCCTGACGGCACTGAAGGAATGGTTGGTTTCATTTTTAATAGATGGTTAATGAAAAAGAAATAAGTAAAACGTAAAATGAAATCATTTATGAAGGGTTGTTTTCTAATAAGACAAGTAACCTTATAATCGTTTTAATGATGTAATCCTGAGACGACTTCTTTGTGAATCTCGCCTTCGACCGAAGGACTTAGTTATCCTTACCAAAATATGTCCTCTATATATGAGTATTCGGTCTAATTTATTAACCGCCATCTTCATGTAACTACTAAGATCGTCCACAGTTGACAAGAATTGCCAACAGTTACTGTGCAATGGTGGCCAGGAACCATTTACTTATTTTCCCTTCAATTTCAAATTGTTCATCTTCAGTATTTATATATTTATACGGTTCTTTCAGTGTTGCATTATTTATCTCTTAATATTCACTACGTGAAGAACAAAAACTCTCTCTCTCTCTCAGAATTAGATAGAACAGATATCAGTAAATATTCCAAGCTGCTGCATATATCACCCTGTGCCTCTGACGACGACGACAGAGAGAGAGAGAGAGGAGAGAGAGAGAGATGAGAGAGAGACGAGAGGAGAGAGAGAGAGAGAGCGAGTCCATTTATTTCCAGTAGTCCCATGTGTGCAATTGCTTGCGTTTTCTTTTCCTTTTACATATTCTTTTTTCTGTGCGACCTCTACAAACTCAGTTGGCCTTCGGGAACTACCCCCAACCCCCGGAATGGAGAACTTTCCTGTACCCGACCTATCTTTCCGGAAGGTCCCAAAAACTTCCTATGCCTTTGCATTTCTGGTTTCGTCATTAAAACCGTGATAGCATTACGAGCTATTTCGGTCACTTCTTTCACCAGTCATCTGGTTTTATAGGAGATTCAACTTGGGGGACTGAGATATCAACTTTAATAAAAGTGATATGCTTGAGATTTTGACTTTTAAAAGTTATCTCACATATTGATGTCCGCGTATCCTCGATTTTGCTCTTCTTCCAAATCTAGAAACGTCTTCTCAATCCCATGACTCAACCTTCTGACAGAATTAATATTCTCTTGAACTTTTGTGGAGGTTGTCAACGTTCATTCACACTCACGCAGAATAGTTATAGACTTATGATTTATGTAACACAAGTGTGGACAATTTATGTATAAGACTATCTTGTTTGTTTGTATTTTTTTTTTTTTTTACGTTGCACTGAACCAGTATGGTTATTCAGCAACGGAACTCACGGCTTTACTTGACTTGGAACCACGTCGAGAGTGAACTTCTATTACCAGAAATACACATCTCTGTGATTTTGCTTGCTTTGCTTCCAAGGATTTCTACTCATGTTTCCCGTGCAATGCAACGTTCTCAAGGTTATATATATTTACAGGTTTTCCCTACCATGTGGAGAGAAACTGTAAATAATGGGATTAGGGAAGAAAATTCACGTTTCTATGAATTTTGGACCAAGCGAACGAAGGTGTAGAGTGAACAGCTCAACTCAAGGACAAGTTTTTTTAGGTAACTATTTATTTTTTAAATGTTTGGCACGATTAACAAATTAATTCCCTTCAACAATCCATATACATAAATCATAAAAAAAGTAATCCTTTCTAAGATCAGTTAATGTACTTAAAGTGTAATTCCAGATATTGACGATTCATGAGATGCCACTGTGAATATATTAAGTTCCAGATATTGAAAATATATTCACAGTGGTATCGCATGAATTGTCAATACCTGAAACTTAAAATATTCACAGTGATACCACTGAATATTATTAAGAGAATACTAAAAGGCATCTATTCCATTTTAGGGTCCTGACCGTGGGTTGACATATCCGGTATGAAGCATCTGCGTAGCACACCAAGAAGGAAGAATGGAGGTTAAGGAAAAGGCTGATGGTGCATAAAAGTCTGGAAGGCCCTAACACAACATACCAACTAAAATTTCCAACCATGGATAATGCTGTCATTCAATGTTTTTGTGGTAACCTATACCTCCTACCAATACAATAAAAATTTTAAGTCGAGTATACTCATGCTTTTTTATTAGACCCTAGGTAAAACTGAATGCAATCCCCCCTCACATCCTACTCATGATCAATGCAAACAACTACTGAAGAAGCATTATGAGGATTTCAGTTTTGAACCCTAGTCATGTATGTATGTATAGGTGCAGCAGCATTCTACTTAGTACGGGAAAAGAGAAATGTAGCTAGCTAGCTAACCTAGTACAGCACTGTAACAGCAAAGAAGGCACCCCTATAAAATACAATGTACAATATGAGACATACAAACCTTAGGTTTGTACAATATATTTGATACTGTGACCAAGAAAAAAGCAAATGTGTATCAAAAAGAAGAAACCTTTACATTTGTAGAGCAAAGGATTTATTCAACAATCATATCAACGCAAGAAGGCAAGGGTGCAAATTGCCTGAAGAGGCACGAGGGACCAAATACTTTGAAATGCAAGAACAATAAGGTATTTCACAGCACAATCTAGTTCAAAGATCTGCAAAAAGAAAGCATGAAAAAAGTGGGACTTGGCCACAAATGAAAACAATTGTTTCTTATGGAACTTATGATTCATATATGGAAAAGACATTTGAAGAAAAGTCAAATTTGTCAGTAATTGCATACACCTGTTCCAACAAGAAAAGTTAATGAAAAAAATCCATTGAAAAGTATACTCCAACAATTGCAGGTGATGAAAAAATCCATTGAAAACATGATTGAAGTTTGCAATTGTACAGGCACTTTACAAGCAAATAGTAGAAGAATAAACTAAAAAGCTTCCTCACAGAAAGAGCTTAACAAGGTAGAAAGCACTAACATTCTACATCACATTTCTAAATTCTGAAAACTAAGGTACACTTTTCATGGTTCCTAAGCTCCTGTATTACCTAACTCTTGATCAGTTTCCTACGCCTCTTTTTTGCCTGCTTCTAGATCAGTAAACAAAATTAAACCAAACATTCATTACCTACCTAAATTTTCTTTTATGATGTCTTTCGATATTGAAGTAGACTGGGGGAAGCACATATCAGTCTTAATACCTCTCTTTATGCTTTAAAATTGCAACCTCCAACTCCTGGAAGAAAATGCACAGATGCAAATAATGTTAGAACACTTAAAATGTCAGACGCATAAATTACATAACTGACATGAATGTGAAGCCAGTGTTTGTACAGAAAAACACATTAAACATCATGGTTATAGCAAGGCATTCTCAGCCAACATTGGCAATGATAATGACATTAATTAAATAATTATATTAAATTACACTTCACAACTGTTATTTTAAATCCTTAAAGGAAATTTGATATAAATGGAAAGGAATTCAAATGGGAGAAACGTCATAATGGCAGATGCCAATCTGATTTATATCAATGAACCTATACACACCTAAAATCTCATTTGCATACATACACATATATGTTATAAATATATATGGTATTTCTACAGAAGCAATCCGCGGTGGCTTAGACTATGGCAATTGACTGATTACTATGTTATTTGAGTTACTGTACAAGATTTAAAAGTAATATCCATTCGGCCGGCTGTAAACTAAGCAGTAATTGACCTTTGAAAGTTACATAATAGCCGCACCAAACTCAAAGGTATATTAAAGTTTAGTTCCAACCAAACGAAAAAATATTCCTTACAAACCCTTGTAAAGCAACTAAAATAACATAGAAAAAATGTCAATTGCATATAGTCTAAGTCACCGAAGAACGGTCCTATAGGATGGTACCAAGTATTCGTTACGGTGAAGGAAAATGTAAACACAGCCGCCATGTTTAAATTCCCAACCACCACGGAGCCATATGTTCACTAAGGGGGGGGGGGGGGGGGGGGGTAACACACAGGGGGTGGGCGGGGTAAGGTGGAAGGAAGGTACGAGTTGTCTTAGCAGCACCCCACTGAATAGTACCATACCTTGACACAGCTTTCGGCGAAAGCCTAACACTCACTTTCCTAAAACATAATAATTAAGAATAATGTTTGGACCTTACCTTAAAGGGGTGGAGGGTACCAAAGCAGCAGCTGCTTTAAGAATGCGTGGAGGCAGGGTCTTGGGTTCCTCAAAATGCAGCTTGAAATAAGCAACAGCCAAGTACCCGACGAAGCTATACATTCTCCTCCCGTATCTTGGAGTCGACTGAATGGGGGCAAAAGACCTGCTTTCTCAGGAGGCCGTGGTCCTGGCAAAAACCGATTAGTCGATCATAATTAACCTGAGTAAAAGGCAGAAAAATCTTTGTTACTCATGTAACATTGTTACATGAAGTTTGGCAAAGAGTTCCTGGTAAGGGGCTGGGGCGAGCGTGAAGTAGATGCAGCAGTGGATGTCATGGCGGCAGATTCAACAGTGTTGGAGTTCTACAGTTAGGAGGTGGCAGGAGGCCAGACCGTAGAAAACAGGGTAGGAGAGGTGGGGTGGAGTAGTAAAAATGCTTTGATGCTATTGGTTGAGGCATGGGTGGGGCTGAGGTAAATGAACAAGCACTTAACAAGATAAGTTGGCATGTTAAGGGTAATAAAAGTAAATGGGTAGTTAAGGAACTAAATGTAAATGTGGGATGGGTTCAAAATATGAAATAATACAAATACACTATATAACGGGCCCAGGATGGGGTGGGATTTAAGTCCTGGGTGTAAATGTGTAATAGGGCCTATAGTTGTTTTAATAAATACAAAAGACCAAATTAAACATAGGTTAGCATATAACAAAACTAATTAAACTTGTAGGGGATGTTGCCTGACCAGGGGTGGGGTTGGGCCTGCTGTAACCCCCCTTAAAGAACCAAACCAACCTAACATAACCTAACCTAGCAGGGGATGTAACCTTACCTAGTAGGGAACTTAACCTAGTAGGCAATGTTGCCTGACCAGGGGGCTTTGCCCCCCGTACCCCCCCTTAAAGGCCTAACCTAACCTAGTAATGGAATGTAACCTAACCTAACCTAACTAGTTAGGGAACACTGCCTGACCAGGGGGCTTCGGCCCCCCGTACCCCACCCCCCCTTAAAGGCCTAACCTAACCTAGTGAAGGAACGTAACCTAACCTAACCTAGTAGGTAAATACTAGGCCTAACCTAACCTAGTAAGGAATGTACCTAACCAACCTAACCTAACCTAACCTAGTATGGAAGATTGCCTGACCAGGGGGGCTTCCACACCCCCCCCTACCCCCCTTAAAGGTCCTAACTTAACCTAGTAAGGAATGTAACCTAAAACCAAACCTAACCTAGTAGGGGAACATTGCCTGACCAGGGGGCTTCGCCCCCCCGTACCCCCCCCTTACATGCCTAACCTAACCTAGTAAGGAACGTAAACCTAACCTAACCTAGTAAGGAATGTAACCTACCAACCTAACCTAACCTAGTAGGGAACATTTTGCCTGACCCAGGGGGGCTTCGCCCTCCGTACCCCACCCCCCCTTAAAGGCCTAACCTAACCTAGTAAGGAACCGTAACCTAACCTAACCTAGTAAGGATGTAAACCTAACCAACCTAACCTAACCTAACCAACCTAAACCTAACCTAACCTAGTAGGGAAATATTGCCTGACCAGGGGTGGCTTCGCCCCCCCGTACCCCCCCTTAAAGCCTAACCTAACCTAGTAAGGAATGTAACCTAACCAACCTAACCTAACCTAACCTAGTAGGGAATATTGCCTGACCAGGGGGGCTTCGCCCCCCCGTACCCCGCCCCCCCCTTAAAGGCCTAACCTAACCTAGTAAGGAATGTAAACCTAACCAACCTAAACCTAACCCCTAACTTAGTAGGAACATTGCCTGACGAGGGGGGCTTCGCCCCCCCTTAAAGGCCTAACCTAACCTAGTAAGAACGTAACCTAACCTAACCTAGTAGGGAAATAGTAGGCCTAACGTAACCTAGTAAGGAATGTAACCTAACCAACCTAACCTAACCTAACCTAGTAGGGAATATTGCCTGACCAGGGGGGCTTCGCCCCCCCCCACCCCCCCCTTACAAAGGCCTAACCTAAACCTTATATGGAATGTAACCTAACCAACCTAACCTAGTAGGGAACATTGCCTGACCAGGGGGGCTTCGCCCCCCCGTACCCCCCCTTAAAGGCCTAACCTAACCTAGTAAGGAACGTAACCTAACCTAACCTAGTAGGGAAATAGTAGGCCTAACGTAACCTAGTAAGGAATGTAACCTAACCAACCTAACCTAACCTAGTAGGGAATATTGCCTGACCAGGGGGCTTCGCCCCCCCGTACCCCCCCTTAAAGGCCTAACCTAACCTAGTAAGGAATGTAACCTAACCAACCTAACCTAACCTAGTAGGGAACATTGCCTGACCAGGGGGGCTTTGCCCCCCCGTACCCCCCCTTAAAGGCCTAACCTAACCTAGTAAGGAACGTAACCTAACCTAACCTAGTAGGGAAATACTAGGCCTAACGTAACCTAGTAAGGAATGTAACCTAACCTAACCTAGTAGGGAATATTGCCTGACCAGGGGGGCTTCGCCCCCCCCGTACCCCCCTTAAAGGCCTAACCTAACCTAGTAAGGAATGTAACCTAACCTAGTAGGGAATATTGCCTGACCATGGGGGCTTCGGCCCCCGTAACCCCCCCGCCCCCCTTAAAAGGCCTAACCTAACCTAGTAAGGAATGTAACCTAACCAAACCTAACGTAGTAGGTAACCAAGTAGGAATGTACCTAACCACCCCCCCCCCCCCTGGTATCCACCCTTGAAGAACTAACCAACTTAGCCTAACCGGGTAACCCCCTTCATGGAAGTAAAACTAGTAGTAAACCAACATATAACAAACTAACCTAAGGGTATGTTGCCTAACCGGGTGGGGGAGGGGATTCGGCCCCCAGTAGGTAAAATGACATATAAACCTAACTGTGATGGGTGTGGAAAGAAAGTGTTGTAAAAATGTTAAAAGTAACCATACATTACTGCATAATAGTAAGGAAAGTGGAAGGGAGGTGTAAATTGTAATGTCTGTAAAACTGTATGATGGAATATATTTAAATGTAGGTTTTATAATAATAATGGCAAACTATATATTTATATGTTATATATTTAAATGTAGGTTTTATAATAATAATGGCAAACTTTAATCTAGGTATTGGTATCGGTGAGAAATGCATTGTAAATGGTGTAACGTACAGAGCCAGTCGTGAATACTGGAAAGGGGAAGGGATTGACTTGTGTATAAATGATATAGGGAGTGTGTATGTAATATGCACGCAATGTGCAATTTCACGTAACAGGTAGGTAGGTAGGTAGGTATCGAAACGTCCTAAAAACTGAGTTCTATATCAACATGTAGGCATTTTTTAGGTGTCTGTCCTAAATTATAACATAATATTTCAAGTTATATATGGTGAAATGATTAGGTGGGGATATTTCAAAACAGTTATTATACAAATACTATGGAAAAATGAAAAGGAATAAACACTAGAATTCACATAACATGTTTAATAAACAAATTAGGTAAATGCTTTTATGTAACTCAACGTATGGTTACCAGCCAGGGTTCCCAGATGACACCACTACCAACCAGCCAAAGTCTACCATGAAACCAGCCAAAATCCCGCCAAATGGAATCCAAACCAACCCAAATAACCGGCAAATATATGTGCGTTATATTTATCTTTATAAATGCATATTTTTTTATCATATATATGCTTGTATAGCGCATCATAGTTTTAGTTAGATAATATAATCTAATATAAGAATACAGGAAAAAAAACGAGAATGAATTGAAATTTTGAAATGAGGCTCGTTCTCTGAGAATCCGGTGGCCTGTTTTGTGGTCGTCTGGTGTGTGTGTGATTTATATTTTAATTCCATCTACATATTTTGCTTAAATGTTACCAAGTTTTTACTGAAAACCTATTCAAATTCCCCAGATTTTCCTGAAAACCTTCAAAAATTCCCATCTGGGGAGAGATTCCTCAAACGTGGGATCAGTGTTTAGCTCAAATAGAAAGTATTTGAAAACCAGCCAAAATACCACTAACAGCCAAGTGAATTTTTACCCACCAAATTAGGAAAAAAGCCAAATTTGGTGAGAAACTGCCAAATCTGGGAACCCTGTACCACCCAATCCTTTACTCAGTCCGTAGCAACGTAGGGGTCATACTGTAACGTGTTTGGCTAAATGCCTGTATCCCTCCCGTAAACCCCCATTTCTTTCCTCACTAAGCAGTCTGAGTTTAGGCCAAAAGCTCCCTTACAGTTAGCGCATGCGCAGTAGCATTAGCGCATGCGTAGTAGGATTCAGTGTTGTGGTAGTAGTAGTAGTAGACGAATATGGATGTGGAACGGCTCCACTATCGCTAGTTTTGTTATCTCTTATTTCCGCCTGTATTTCGTGTTTTTTAAAAGTGATAATGTGGGAAATACCACAATAACACGGCCAAAATCACCCCACGGTATTGGAAATGGGTGGTGATAATAACTATTTCACAATACTCTAAGCCAAATGATGAAGTGTTCATGGCATGCAAATAATTTAATTTAGCCCAATGTAGGACTTTCCTTGGTTGCCATGATAATAACAGGCAAAATTTGCTCGGCAAGAACAAACACATTATGATGGTCCCACCATCTAGCCTAGTCTACCCTGACCAATAGCGGCCACCTCTCCCGAAAGGCGGCCACTTCCCAAAAGAGCATTTGAATTATGCCATTATTTCATAATCTATGAGATAACATTACTTCCAGAGGAGTATGAGGTCACGTTGCGTTGCTTGGATGGGCCAACAACTCTTGATTGATGCTCATAGCAGTGAATCAAACGTTCTTTTTAGGGAAGGTGGCTACGTTCTGGGAGAGGTGTCCGCTAAGTCGCAGCTCGGTCATTTACCCTATGTCACCAGGACTGAATTACCTTTTATTACCTCGTAGGCCTACACAATACTATTTAAAACTTGGTTAGGTACCCTACTGTCACCTTAAAGGCAAACTAATACCCTTCTGCCTTACCTAAGCTTAGCCAGTAGGCTAGTCAGGCTTACACACATTTAGGTGTCTAGATTTACAAACAAAAACATTAATTTCACCTTGAAAATAATGAAGAACTATACCTGTAAAGCATTCCTTGCTCCTTAACATCATATTAAATGAACTTAATCTGGACGAATAAATTCAGGCACAAATTTCACTTAGGGAATTAACTAGAGACTGGGAATTGGCCAAGTCGCCCCAACTTCATCGGCAACTGGAACTGGAAGTCAGGAACTTCTGGGAAGTGGAAGCTCCAACCGTTCCAATAATATTTCAAGAATCAAATTTGTTACGTTGACAAAAATTTTTCTAAATTTCTAGGCCACATTAATTCAGTTTTGGTTCATTTCATAATGAATACCGGTTAATAAAACTTTACTAAAAACGCTACTTTTTTCTTATACAGAGTATTATTAGAACGAAGTTAAGCAGTATAAACACTCGCATACTGCAAAAAAAACCCCTTTTGTCATACTAATATTTCACCATAAACACTTCATTATACCCAAGAAAATACATTTGAAATACATTCATTAAAATGCACAATTTACCACCAACATACAAAAAATAAAAATCGCATGTTCGAAGAAAGTAAAGAAGGCAAATTTACTTCCTAATATATTATAGATAGTAGACATTTGGCAATTATTTTTAGGCACAGGATATTGGTACGGCAGCCGTATCCCTGATTGCGATAGATATTGGTACGGCAGTGAATTGCGCATGCGTCAATGTCAGACTTCCTGCCGTACAAATAACATAGCATAGTGTCGTGGGGACGGGGGTTACGTCAGATTCTGTCAGTGATGCCGTATTGCGCTATTTACTTGCTGTAGGTACGGCAGTTTGCTAATCATGCAGCAGTTGCCGTACACTGTTGCTAAGAGCGATGTGTACGGCACTAGAGGATCAGCGACAATAGTAATAATAGTCGAACTTAATTGTTTCGCTGAACATATTCAATTCAAAATGTCAAAGTGAAGCACCATACTGTCATCACCAAAGCACCAAAACATTTTGACAGTAAATGAAAATATAAAAATATAAAAAAATCACAATAATATTTAAACATACCTAGAGTTTGACTATATACATGAAAAATAAAACTAAACTTCATAGTTTTTTTTAAACTCCTCCATATTTTCTTTGAATCTCCTCTAAAGCGTGTAATAATACACCAGTTTTCCCCGAAAAGCAGATGTTTTCAGGTTTCAACGAGCTGAAAAAAGCAATAGACGTCTACGAAGACTCAAACTTCCAGGAAATTGTATTTCCGTAGGTCACGAACGATCGAATCGGCCCTGAAAAGAGCTCCGAAGAGGAGATTCAAAGAAGATTTGAAGTACACAGAAATCTTGCTCTGCTGTATTCATGGTAGTCAGGAAAACTACCAAGTTGATCCTGCGGTAAACGACCCAATCAATCGTAAGTGATCATTCAAATCAGGTCTACATTAACAGTATGTTTTCTCATACTGGACGCACTAAGCTTCAAATCTTCTTTGAATCTCTTCTTCGGAGCTCTTTTCAGGGCCGATTCGATCGTTCGTGACCTACGGAAATACAATTTCGGAAGGTTAAGTTGACTCTTCGTAGACGTCTATTGCCTTTTTTCAGCTTGTTGAAAACAGAAAAATATCAGTTTTTCAGCGAAAAACTGATGTATTACTACAACGGTTCACGTTGCTAGGTCGTCAGTTTCTTGATGTCACCTGATATTATGCATGCGGCGGCCGCGGTAACAAGGGTTCGCGCATGCGCAATTCAATGCTGTACCAATGTCTATTGCAATCAGGGTATACGGCTGCCGTACCATTAACGAGTTCGTTATTTTTTCATGGGAAAGATAAATTTATTTTTAACAAACATGTTTTATTTCGTTAATATGGGCCACGTAAGATACACTTGGGCAAAGAGAGACTTTAGCACCTCGTAAATCTTATAACTTTGTAGCCTACACCCAGGGTGACAGATTTTGAAATTGAAATAACGGGACGCTTGAAATTGAAGAGGTAGTTGAACAATATAGACACAACTTATGCGAAGTTATGCATGCAGTGACGCAGACAAAGTCCTTCTCAGCCTTCTTATTGACTTTTTTTTTTTGTCTTAAAGTGCATTCGTTGTAGATTTTGTTACAAACAGCTGTTCATTACATGTGTCAAAGCATTAGAATATTGCAATCAAGCATGATTTGCAGCTTTGAAGGATATTAATAACAAAAGTGACTTGCCGAATATATTGAATAGGAAAATTGCAAACAACAAAATACATATGATGAAAACCTTTCAATAATCTTTTAAAATTATTTTCCTCATTGTTATTAAGTTATTTTTCATTTGTCATATTTTGCACTAGATCCAATTGCTCTCAAGAGATGGTGTTTGGTTTGAGCATATGTGATGAACTCCGACAGGACAGTGTGAAATTGCACTTTATCTGTAGTTCTGACTTTATCATCTCTACACTGCACCGGTTCCTACACCCACCCCATTGTTGGCCCATCAGACAGAACACTCGCTCCACTTGATCGTTTGAAGGGGGGATGCTCAGTACAAATTTCGCTAGTTTATTATTATTATTTTTATTGAAAATACGGGACAAAAGGCGTCCCGGGAGGGTCGATACGGGACAAATGTCATAATTACGGACAATCCCGTCAAATACGGGACGTCTGTCACCCTGCCTACACCTTATAATCGCTATTTTTCTTATACCCGAAGAGAGATACCAACTGAAGCGACCGAACCCCATTCAACTGCATCGGACCATTTCTTATAATACAAACTAGCTGAGAAAATCCATCAAGAACGGAACTTTGAACATTGCTGCCGACGCTCGCAGTCTATGATTCCATTTGCTGACGGTTATTTCGGCTTGAGTGTTCGACTTCCGGCAGTGACTTCGACTTCGACCCTCACGCCAATTCTCCCCAATTCTCCACCGAAGATCCCATCTAGGCATAACCACGGTGTGGACCGTGGGCATAGCAAGAGCTCTTCTCCTACTGATTTCCTTCCAGAGTGAAAACGAGACGGGGAAACGAATTTTTTTCCTTAAACAATGTTCAGTTTTGTGACAGCTACGAACAAGCAAACAGATATCCACTCGCGATTCGAAAAACAATATTGCTATTTATATCTCTGGCGTGAAATCGTTAGGTACTATGATCAAATAATTATATTATCTAGTAACATCAATTATCTGGCGTTGCATAAAAAAGTCCGAGCTAATTATTTCCAATTAGCTTTCGAATATAATTGCCGGCGCACTGAAAATCAATTGATAAATTCATTTGTCGATCAAAATCGGCGAGATTTCACGTCGAAATAAATGTAGCGATGCAAGTTAATTGCGATTTCATTGTGGTTCGATGGAATCAGACCCATTACCAAATGAACCTCTTGCAAGTTCTTAGCTGACCTATCTTATAGGAAAGGTCGACAATTTCCTGATATATATTGATCGCTTGTGTGGGTATCTGACAGTTCATAAGATAATCTCACAGTAAAAAACAAGTCATAGACGGCATGATAAAGATAGTGGGTATCACAGGTCATCCACAAAGAATGCATACGGCTTTCCAAGGCGGTCACCCATCTATGTACAAACCTTAAGCCAATGCTGCTGCTCAACAACAACTTGACGTGTTCAGATCCGTACAAAAGGCAAATAGAGTCCCTTTATACTCTTCAAAAGGGAGACGGAAATTAGTCAGGAATAGTGAATTAGGGTCATTCATTCCTCAGCTCCAATTGGAATTGTTGCAGGGAAAACTCCGAGAGATAACTTGCAATATAATTTTCAATTTCTCCAAACAAAAGCGGACAATATCACGGTTATGCAAAAACGTAGATCCAATAGGAATTGCTGCAGAATTTTAAAAAAATTAAACAAGAAAGTCTACGTTTATTAAGTCGAATATTGAAGAATTGTTTATACTGGAATGAATGCATATATATTTATCTGATACACACACATACATATATGTACAAATATATATATATATTATATATATATAGATATATATACTATATATATATATATATATATCTATATATATATATATATATAGATATATATATATTTATATATATATATACATATATATACATATATATTCCTACGTCTATAGAACGCCTCGCCTTCCCAGCAGAGTTTTAGTGATATTTAATTATAAAAAGTAGCAGCCATGCCTTCTCCTAAGCGACTGTTGTTGGGAGAGTGGGTATGTCGTAGGGAAGATATTTCCGGTCTGACGGAAGCTTAGGGTAAGAGAGGCAAGTTCACAAGAGTAGCTAGGCTTCGAGATGGATTTTAGGGACTTCTACAATAAGACCTATTTTCCTTCCCAATTTGCTGGCGTTGTGTTTACCACCTTTCAGGCGATGCTCGAGGCGGTCTTTGGAAGCCCCGTGATTCAAAAACAACCAGTATCGATCTCAGTCAACTGCAGTCGGTAGTCCAGGACAGATGTCCAGCCGGCCAGCCTCCCCAAGCTTAGGCCTACCCACGGCGTACTTGTGGACACGAACCCCAGACCTGAACAGAGGTCAGGCCGCATTCTTCTACAAGGATACTCTGAATATTGCATAAAGGTACGTCTGAAAGTGTAAACTTCAACCCAGCACCTTTTACTACATACGACTCTTGCTAAAAAGGGTCATTTTCAATTCTCATTTTTACCCCACCCCTTCTACATCAAAAGCCCTTTGTCCTCATCGGGCCACGTGCTCCCCTTTGTGACTTGCTAAAGACCAAGCTTTCGTGCATACCTCAGTGAACCATTCGAGTTTACCTTCCCAATGTTAGAGAATTAATCAGCCTTAATCAAAGCAAGAAGTCATTTTTCCTTTTATCTCGTTTAATCTGGGATTCTTTTCCAGATTCCATGAGTCACGTGCCGTCTCTCTGCCCGCAAGTCAAGTGTGCATTACCCGAATTCATGAAAATCAGCTTGAATGACATAAGTTGGAGCCATCCTTTACCTTTCCTCCAGGCCAGCACGGGCCTCTTTGTAAATAAATATCTGTAAAGTAACGAGCTGAGTTTTCTGGCGACCTTCCCTCTAAAGAAATTAATAATAACTATCAGTTTACGGTAAGTTAAAGCAATTCCCTCTTGAAATCCCTCAATTATTTCCGTTTACGTATCTAGCCTCAAGGCCCGCTATATACGTAAAATTGGCGAATCTTGCCAGCACGAATCTGGGCTTGCTTAAAAAAAAAAAGCTTGTAAATCGCGTTATCCGTTGTAAAACGTAAACTGTAAATGTTTTTCAAAGCGCAAAACAAAGCACACTTGCAGCGGAAGAAGACACACTGACTCACGGTAAGGTATTCCATTCATTAATATGATTATTCTATAACCAATGTTAGCTTAAGGTACGTTTAAGTATTTTTATTGTTGAAGTGGTCAAAAGAGCGTAGGTAGAAATCTTATTATTGTAACGGCGAATGCGCCAGAGCTTTATTTTAAGCGGCGAGCAAACAATTTGCCCCGCGAATTCTCTGTTACTTTGTGCTGTCCTCGTAGGAGCTTACACTAACACGTGTGCAGATAGATGCCAGAAAGGACCATATCAAACTAGGAAGTGCTTTGCCAGGCTTTATTGCTGTATTAGAAAAGCCCTAGCTAGTTAGGAGTGTTTTAACTAATAGTTACGGCAAAAGAAGTGTACAATTCTTTTGTCGTGATATGTTAGGGAATCCATTTTTAACTTAGTTTTCATTCCAAGTGTTGGTAACCGCTTACCTCTCAGCTAATTCAGCTTCGCGCTCTCTCGCGCCTGCGCGGTCTCAACCAGCCTTCGTTTTCGCTCACACGGCAGCCATGTTTTTATCCCTTTCAGAATTATCTAAACCATTTAAGCAAAGTAACGTAAGTCTCAAAGTTTTAAACGTAAAATAATATTGATCTCGGTACTAGTATCTATCGTCCTGCCAGAGAAATTAACGTAATTCGCCTTGAATAAGAAAGTAGAATTTTTGTGTTGTAAATTGCCTTCGCATTTACAGAGAATCAGCTGATTCGCCCCCGCTGGTCAGCTCGCTCCCGTGTTTCACCTCGCATCGCTCACACTCGCTCGCTGAGCGAAGTTTCATTTCACTTCGCACTTAACGTAACCTCATTTACAATTGTTTGCTAACATCGTTTTCAAATCCTTACCGTAATTTTTCACTTGTCCTTACATAAAGTTAACGTAAATCTCTTAAAAGTAGAGTCACTTGCAAGAATTGTTAACGTAAAACGCGTCTTTGTAAATTTCATATTAAAACGCAAATCATTTCATAAGCGCAAGCCGCTAACATTAACGTAAAAATCGTTCACCCACGAGCGCGTTATCATTTTCATAAAACGTTATCAAAAGCAATTCTTTCACAAAAAAAAAAAAAAACGTTAACGCAAGTAAAATCATTTAACGCAAGTTGTGTCATATTAAACTAACATTAGTAGTTCAATTCAAATATAAGGAGTTCATTCATATATCATTTTTCACCCTCTACCGAGAGAGAGAGAGAGAGAAAACCAGAACCCATTATTCGACGAAGCCAAGAGTTACGACATCTTACCATTAATTATAGCATGCAGAATTAACATTATTTTAGTCTCTTGTGTCTTTCATTTACACAGCGTGATACGTACGCGCATGTGTCCATTGCAGTTTGCAAGCATTTATTTGTTTCATTTACCGAGTACTTCAGCGAGGGCCTGAGCATTTCTAAAATTTCCATTACCTGTCGTTGCCCGAGTGGTCTTGTTTGATTTTTATCCCAAAAGACTTGCGTGTACCACAAGCACAATTCGCACAGTGTACCACGCAAATTCATTACTTCCAGACAGGGAAGTCGTTACCAGTTTAGGACTGGCCACCACCAGTGCACGTCAGGTCTTATCATTTTACAGTGCCACTAATTCTTGACACTGTTCATCGACTGGCTGCTGAAGTACTCCCACCTTTTACTTTCTCTCCTCCGCTATTACCCTCTGCCATGAGCAGTGCCATTTCACTTCAGTATATTTAAGTATACTGCATGTAGTGTCCGGACATAACCAGCACGATCCAGTGCTCCAAGGCGCCTCCCATAAGTACCATTGCACCTGTACAGGCCGTACAGGTAGCCATTATACCTGCGTGTCCGTCCTTACGGAACGCCCAAGTAAACCTGCGTGTCCGTCCTTACGGAACGCCCTATTCTTTAGTGTGTCCATGTACGAGGATCAGTGATCCTTCGGACCAACTATAAGGAACGCCTCCGAAAGTGCCGCACCTGTATTGGACCTACAGGTAGCCCATTCCAACGTCTCCCAAGTTGGGAACGCCCGTAAGTGTGACGTACGCCGCACACTTCATTAGATTTTTTCCACCTCAGCAGAAGGTGCCATTCACAAAGTGCCACCGAGCACCCAGTCTTTTCACTTTTCATTACCACATTGCAGAACCCATTTCCAAGTGAGTGCCACTTTCCACAGTAGGCCAACTCCCATTCCATTCAGTACCCTTTCCTGGCCATTATTTTCATTTTCCTCCGAGCCTCCACTGCAGCCATAAGGAAACTGGCTTTCTGCTGCCCAACCACATATATCCCATGGAGCTGGAGAGGCTCCAGACACTCATGGCTCTGGGCACGAACGCCGGTTACACTGGGCAGGAACTCACCCAGTGGGTGAAGGGGCAGACGGACGAACTGCTCCTGCAAGAGAGAGCTACCAGAGAAGAAGAAAGGAAGGAAAAAGAAGCAGAGAGGAAGGCAAGGGAAGAAGAGAGAAAGCATGAGCTAGCCCTCAAGGAGAAGGAGCTCGAGGTGGAGCAGGCACGACAGGTGAATGCCGAAGCCCTAGCCATGCAGCCAGCTCCCAGTCCCACACCTACGGTGTCATCCAATCCTATTGCCAGCATTAACGCTCTCATCCCGAAGTGGACTGAGGATGAGCCCGAGGCATGGCTGGAAGAAGTGGAGGCCTTATTTGAGAACTACCCTACCACTGAGATAGAGAGGGCCGCCCTGCTTGCCAAGCACCTGGATGGCAAGGCTAAGACTGCCCTCCGCTCACTGGATCAGGGTCAGCGAGGGGACCTGGTGGAAGTTCGCCGGGTCATTACAAAGGCCTATGAAATCACCCCGGAGAGGTGGAGGCAGCGTTTCAGAGGTCCATGCAAAGGAAGTTGGTTGGCCTGGGGAGATTACTCCTACCACAAATCCAAGCCGGAAAGCGCTGGCTCGAGGCCATGTCGTGCACCGAGTTCCAGGACCTGTTTAACAGGATCATGCTGGAAGACCTCTACCAGTGTGTACCTGGGCCATCGCAGTGCACCTTAACGACAAGCAACCCAAGACACTTGCGGAAGCTTGTCGCCTGGCTGACGACTGGGAGACCTTCAACCCCTCTCACAGCACCGCCCACCGACGCATAGTGCCACCCGGTCATCTCTCTGGACACCCACGGACTTGCAACGTTTGCAAGAAAGTGGGTCACCTCGCAGCAGAGTGCCGCCTCAAGAGCGCTGAGAGCCACAAACCTCCTCAGAACCCTCCTAGGCCACCGAACGGTGCCTCAGCCTCCTCTCAAGACCAATCAGATGCCTTACTGAGACCAGCCACCCAGCAGAGGGGCTCCTGCAGAGCCTGTGGGGCTACAGGGCACTACTCCCCGGATATCCCGGGTGCCCCAAGCACGTGCCTTCGACCCGACACGTCCACCTGATCAGTGCCACAACCCCCTCGGCCGTTATGCCCGAGTCCAGGTCTCACCCTGAGCGGGTGTGGACCTCTTCAGTCACAGTGGCACCCCTGGATGGCTCTACCCTACATGTGACTCTGCCAGTTACGGTTAGATACCAGCTCCGATCTGTGTCTTATTAGACCGGGACCAAGTGCCAGCCAGTGCCACAGTTGACGAGCACATCAGGTGGGCCATGACTTGGGTCAAAGGGCAGTCCAAGACCGTTCCCACAGTCGTCCTGCAGGTCACCACTCCTTGGTGCACCAAACCTCACCGCCTATGGTGTGGTGCGTACGATTCGGCATGGAGTAGGTTTCCTATTGGGACGGGACCTCCTCTGGGGATGTCCCTCCCCCACACCACTCCAGGGCCAAGCTACCTCACCACCTCAAATCACGGCCAGAGAGGACTCTTCACCTGTGCCAGAGCACACTGCCAGCCTTGGTGACTCCACAGATTCGCAACCTGTGGGGCCATCTCGGCCTTACCGTCCAATGCCACAGAAGAAGTTCTCGAACCAGTTCTGCCGAGACTGTGGCCGCAAGGGTCACTGGCTGCCAACTACGTAGGGTGCGCGAATTACAATATTCCTGGCCATCGCAACTGGCAGTTACCCAATCCTTCGTTGCTAGGACCCCCAGCTCAGGGCCCTATAAGCGTCGCACCCCTCCAAGGTCATTATCCACCAAGCCATGTCGAGCCTTTGATGACTCCGGCGCTCAAATCTCCCTGATACGGGAAGATCAAATTCCCCGTAGGGGCTACCATTGATAGGACGGCAACTGATCACGATTGAAGGCATCAATCATAGTAAGATGATCCTTCCCACCGTCCAATTGAGAGTCGTACGACTCACCTTGCCAAGGTATGTACACTTGCAGTTGCAAGCTACCTTCCAGGAGATTACGACCTCATCCTAGGGCAGGACCTGAAGTCTCCCATTACCAAGGGCCCGCTGAGAGGTATTGCACCTCCGGTACCCGCCACAGGTCCAGTCGACCTCCACACTCTGCCAGTGCCACTTGGCAGCAATGGGCAGTGCCAAGCTTCGTCCAGCCTGGATGTAGAGCCACCACCGAACTTGACCTCTGCGCCTGGCCCTTGGACTAGTGCCGGAGCCTAAACCTAACCAAGGATCCCTCCTACAGGAGAAATCCTTCCCACACGGCATGGAGCTTACCGCACCCCATGGCCAACCCAAAGTCCATGAGTCTTCATTCACCCTCACCAATGTCGCCCGAGGATGAACTCCGGCAGACCTAACCTTCATAACTCCTCTGGAAAACCAGGAACTGCCCGACCAGGAGTCAGCCTGGAGTTTTCCCCTTACGACGGTTGTCGCAGCAGCCGAAGTGAGGGCCTCCCCTGCAGTAGGTTCCACCTCTACGACGGTTGCTGCAGATACCGAAGTAGGGTGTTCTCCTGAAATCCCTCAGGCTACCACTGCCTCTGCTCCTGCCGGCGTTTCTGGCCTTTCCCCAGAGTCTGTGCCTCCGTCTACTCCTAGGACTGGTATAGCCAGGTCCTGGAGGAATAAGAAGAAGAAGAAGAAGAAGGGACGTAACCAATCATTAACATATTAACAAAAAGAGCCACATGCTCTCCTTGACACCTGTGCCCGAGGTAAAGTGTCGCATTCATTTGCAGAATGATCCTGGCACCTACCCAGAAGAAGGTAGCCAGCCTGATCTCTGCCAGTAGCACTAACCCTCTAACCCCTAGCCATTGTAATACTAACCCTCACTTAAATATAATTACCTCATTGCATTTCCCTCCTGGTCAATTAACCACTCATCATCCCCACGCATCATTACCTCTCATGTGTATTTTAACAATTCCGGCGACACATTACTGCTGTGCGTACCACACTCTGGAATGATTGCGTCTCCATTTAACTGTATTGAGTAGGTTAGGCTAATGATTTAGTACCAGGGCATTACGTTAGTAGAAAGTAGAATCTTCAAGTAACCTTATCTAGGGTAGAGTAGACTGTCGTCACAGACAACCCGTAGTTATTACTTAGGCTAGATTACATCACACATTAAGTTTAGTACACTTAGCATCTTTGCCTATAAGTTAGGTAGGCCATTGTAGTCAGCCGTATCACTGCTCAAAAACTTCAAGTTAGAGTAGGAGACTGGGTAGCCTCGAGGCGATCAACTTATTTAAGCCAAGACCTTCACGCCCGAAAGGGAGTGAGCCTTCTTAACAGGGGGAGCTGCTACGTCTATAGAACGCCTCGCCTTCCCAGCAGAGTTTTAGTGATATTTAATTATAAAAGTAGCAGCCATGCCTTCTCCTAAGCGACTGTTGTTGGGAGAGTGGGTATGTCGTAGGGAAGATATTTCCGGTCTGACGGAAGCTTAGGGTAAGAGAGGCAAGTCACAAGAGTAGCTAGGCTTCGAGATGGATTTTAGGGACTTCTACAATAAGACCTATTTTCCTTCCCAATTTGCTGGCGTTGTGTTTACCACCTTTCAGGCGATGCTCGAGGCGGTCTTTGGAAGCCCCGTGATTCAAAAACAACCAGTATCGATCTCAGTCAACTGCAGTCGGTAGTCCAGGACAGATGTCCAGCCGGCCAGCCTCCCAAGCTTAGGCCTACCCACGGCGTACTGGTGGACACGAACCCCAGACCTGAACAGAGGTCACGGCCGCATTCTTCTACAAGGATACACTGAATATTGCATAAAGGTACGTCTGAAAGTGTAAACTTCAACCCAGCACCTTTTTAACTACCATACGACTCTTGCTAAATTCATTTTCAATTCTCATTTTTACCCCTTCTACATCAAAAGCCCTTTGTCCTCATCGGGCCACATGCTCCCTTTGTGACTTGTTAAAGACCAAGCTTTCGTGCATACCTCAGTGAACCATTCGAGTTACCGTTCCCCAATGTTAGAGAATTAATCAGCCTTAATCAAAGCAAGAAGTCATTTTTCCTTTTATCTCGTTTAATCTGGGATTCTTTTCCAGATTCCATGAGTCACGTGCCGTCTCTCTGCCCGCAAGTGTGCATTACCCAAATTTATGAAATCCGGCTGAATGACATAAGTTGGAGCCATCCTTTACCTTTCCTCCAGGCCAGCACGGGCCTCTTTGTAAATAAATATCTGTAAAGTAACGAGCTGAGTTTTCTGGCGACCTTCCCTCTAAAGAAATTAATAATAACTATCAGTTTTACGGTAAGTTAAAGCAATTCCCTCTTGAAATCCCTCAATTATTTCCGTTTACGTATCTAGCCTCTCTCAAGGCCCGCTATACGTAAATATATATATATATATATAATAGAATATATATATATACATAATATAATATATATAATATATAATATAATATATATATATAGATATATATATATAATATATATATATATATAATATATTCCATTCCAGGTTCAGCGCATAACCTAAGTGAGGCGAAATACGACCAAGATTCTCACTCTCTCTCTCCTTAAGCTGGATTACGTAAGAAGCTATGCTTATTTTTACGAAAATATCACTAAAGGTGGGCCTTACAACTAGCGATAATTGACTGTAGAATAGATAAAAAAATTAACTGCAAGGAATAATTCTCTCTCTCTCTCTCTCTCTCTCTCTCTCTCTCTCTCTCTCTCTCTCTCTCTCTCTCTCTCTCTTCAATCTGTAGCTTCTTCCTGTATATATATTTACACATTTTTATTTCTATAGAATTAATGTCTTTGGATTTGACTATCTCTCTCTCTCTCCTCTCTCTCTCTCTCTCTCTCTCTCTCTCTCTCTCTCTCTCTCTCCAAGTTGTAGGTCCTTCCAGTAAATTACATATTTTTGTTTCTAATTTCTATAAAGTTACAGTCTTGAGATTTGACTCTCTCTCTCTCTCTCTCAAAACAGAAGGGGGTCAATTCAGATAGTCTTGGCCCCTTAGCCCAGCGTCTCATATTTGCCATTCCGAGGTCCTCAAACAGCGTCCGTCCATCGCGGGAAGAAAACCTCTTTACCGAAACATAAACAAACCGCGGAAGACTCAATCAGAGAATTACACAAATGTGGAAGGCCTTCTATTTTCCCTGCAATGAGCTGGGGAATAGTAGTAGTACTGCAGTGATGGAAGAACTAACACTCGACATAATATACTCCCAGATGACTTAAAATAACGGATGTAAGTTAAGAGTAGTGTTGATATGGTTATGTCAATTCTTTAAATGTATAGATGGCGTTGGTGTTCACAAACCAACGGATTTTAGAACCGTATAGTTATGTGGAATCGTATACCAGAGGTAGACATATAGACATATCATCCTGAACAAGAGAATTCTCTATAAAACAAATATATACACAGGCATTTAAAGACGCACTGCCTCAATGGACCGTTCATACTTCAAACTGTCCTCTTCTCTCCTCATTCTAAATACAATCTGCTATCTCCCTTACTTCCTATGTTCTGCCATCATATTTTACACTTATTCCCCTTAAGTGGTTAAGAGATGAAGGTCTCCCAGTCTTCCAAAATACAATACTGTAAACTGCCACTCTCGAACTTACCTGCGTGACATCTAATTTCGACTTCCTCTCCTTGTCACCACTTTTCAATTTTTCCAATAGTCTCGATTTCCATGAAAGACACCAAAGTGTCATATCTCGAGTACTTCAAGGGGCGTGATGTCCAAGTCTCAGAAGATGTGAACTGAAATGAAATGTTGAAAACTAAATAACAAATGGAGTAAACTATAACAAAATGGATTAGTTTCTACCCTGTTAGGAACACAAGTTTCTAGACGGGGTATGTTTTTGGTTGGCTTTTCTCTTGCTTTGTTTTTTTTTTGCTTTATTTTAATTATTTATTTATTTTGTTAGCAAGATTATACTATGGAAAAATTAGGAACATAAGCTTTTAGACAGGTATGCTATTTGGTTTGCTTGTCTCTTACTTTGTTTTTTCGATTTTTGTTTTTATTTGTTTGTTTTTTCTTGTTTTTTGTGAGCAAGATTATGGGAAAAATTAGGAACATAACTTTTTAGTCAGGGTATGCTTATAGTGTTCTTGTCTCTCTTGGTTTTTCGATCTTTTTTTATTATTATTATTGCTTATCAATTTTAATTTAATTTATTTATTTATTTATTCATTTTGTGCTAGCAAGATTGTGAATTTTTTTATTTTTTATTTTCTATTTTTATTCATTTTTTTTAATTTCTATTATTATTATTGTTTTTTGTTTAGCAAGTTCGTGTGAAAAAGAAAGTCAGACCTAACGACGAACTCTCTCTCTCTCTCTCTCTCTCTCTCTCTCTCTCTCTCCTTCCTCATTTGTGAAATGCCCATCTTCCCGTTGTTATCCCAAGCTCCTAAGCAAACAGCTCTCGCCCAAAACGACCTATAGCAATGCGGGCATGAATCCTGTATACCTTCTTTGACTCGAATAACCCAGGAAACGAACGAAAGCCTCCTTGAATGAGGAAACTCTCTCTTTGAAGCTGTCGTTTAATTACCCGCCTTGCGGCGGAGACCATCTGCAGAGCGAATGGCTTGCGTCATTCTCGGTAATTACCGGAAAGGCCACAGCAGGAACGATACGTTGTTTTTCGAAGTTCGAACCTCCTGCGTTGTTGACGCAAGAGCACGTGCTGCTGCCACCTCTCGAAGGTTGTCTTTGCGAATAATGACCTTGGAATTATATGCACTCGACGCTTCTCGCTTTGTAAATAATACTGGATATGTGGTCTTTCTGACCACATCTCGAAAGTTGTCTTTGCGAATAATGACTGTAGAATTATATGCACTCGACGTATCTCGCCTTGTAAATAAATAATACTGGAAAGGTCTTTCTGAAGGTCTTTCTCGAAGGTTGTCTTTGCGAATAATGACTTTGTGATTATATGTCATGGCGATGCACTCGATGTAATAATCCTGGAAATGTGATATTATTTCTGTCTGCTATGAATTCTGGAAGCGTATTCGACTGGAAAAATTTTTTTTCGATTAAAGATTAACGTTTTCCAGATATTCAATACGAATTCCGACGGATGTTGTTATTATCTTACATCACCATTGCAAACATTGCAGATCATCACACTGATATAAGAGCTAAATTCCCAATTTGTCTTTTGAGAAGAAATAATCCTGCAAATTTGAATAAATTAACCCCTGAAATAGCGTCTATAGACGAAGAACATAAGACGAATATAAAACCAAAATAAGAGTAGTGAAAGCTCCCGCTAATCTTTTCAGAGGAGAGAGAGAGAGAGAGAGAGTGTGTGTAACTGGAAGCCTCTTCAAATGGTAATAAAACTGTTCCAGAAGGCAGGAAGAGCTTCCTTTGATCATGTGACCATTACAATTAAAGGAAAATGGCGTGGCATTTCACTAGTACACACCCCCCCCTCAAAAAAAAAAAAAAAAACCACACACATAACTAAGTGAATTTGGAGCGAAATATCGCAGAGTAACGAACATTATTACTGTCATAATCTTAGGGCGATATTTTTTTTATGTATCTCTGGTCGAGGTATATAATTTGTAATTTCTGTGTACCCGGATACACTTCTAAGAGAGGGATAATCGTATCCAACAACGTCTGTTAGCCACTTTCTTAAGGAGTTATTTTGAGAGAAGAGAGAGCTAGCTTCATCAGAACAGAGATCTCATATATATAATTCTCTTCAGAACGGTTATGATCCCAAATCAACTATACATTGTGCCCTATTCATAACAGATCATTAAAAAATAAATAGATACAACAATTAATTAGCGTAGGGCTGTATAATCACTACCCGAGATCGTCTCCGCCCTTCAAAGAAAAAAAAAAAAAAAGTTTCCAAAAATAGCTTCCCCCACACACACCGCCCCTCCTTTTTTTTTTTTTTTTTTTTTTTTTTACGAAGGTCATCCATTATATTCAATGCGAAACAAAGAGAAAAGGGTAAAAAAGGGAGAAGATTGCGAAAGTATGAAGGATGCGAAAGTATGAAGGATTTTGTCTGGAGGATACACATCCTTTCAGTCACAGAAGGATTCTCCAAAACACTGACGACAAAATGGAGCAGCCATTTTGGACAGAGGTTACGACTTTCTGTAGCTATTTTCCAGTCCATACGATAACATTGTTAATAAAAGCAAGGGCATTTGATGGCTGAATCTAACAATATTCGAACTGAATTCAACAAAGTAGAAACGGAATTCAATAAAGGAGAAATCATAACTCCACTTGTACCTTCCAGGAATGGCGGTTTCATAAAAAAACATGAAATATAAATACAAAAGTTTTGAATCTGCGAACTTTGACTGGCTTGTAGCCGATCCATCAGTAAGCGAGGAATATTTTCATGTCCTGTGAATATCAATATGATGGGATTTACAAAGACTGAAATACAATAATATTAATCATTACGATGCCGAGCTTGTATGAAAGCTTGTATGAAGCAATTGTTCAGTGAAGATGAAATTATTCCTGGGTTTTGTTAAAGCCGTTATTTCATTTGAATGTTTTATGGTGTGGAATATCTAGTTATCGTTGTTGAGATACTATTCTAAATTATTGATTAATGTGACAAGTTTTTTTTTTATTTTCTTTAAGCAGCTTTTGTTTTCAGACATACAGAATATGTGGTTCTTTCCTGCCTTGTAGTTTTTGGAAGCATTGTAGATATTCCCTTTAAAAACATATTGCATTCCTCCTTAAATTTAAATGGATGACCCATTAATTTTAAATTTTAATGGAAATCCGCAGAAACGCCGATTTCTTACTGAATAAAAGCTAATAAAATAAATAATCAATCATTACTATTACTTGATTCAAGTTCCGTTGTCATTATTCCTATCAGGAAATGCCTTTGAGAGAGAGAGAGAGAGAGAGAGAGAGAGAGAGAGAGAGAGAGAATTTTAAACTGTACAGCGAGCCATCCTCTATTTACTCTGTGCGTTACGTACTATCAGCATTACGTCAGTTCAAAGAAAAGTGGGAGTTCCCATTTTATTCCCTTACGAGCTAGATGGCAAGCGCGCTACGCTGCGCTGGAACCCGGCGCCGCCTGGCAGTTCTCCCCTACCTTTCCGGTCCCCGACGGCATCGCCTTCACCCGGGGCGGACAAACAAGAAAGATCCAGCCGGATTGTATCATCATAGATTGCTGGAAGGAAACATTTGATCTACACAGAATTCCCAAACGGATGACGCAACGGTTCAATTGCTTCCCGACCGTAGGAATTTAATTAATGGAATAACACTACAAGTCCTTGAAGTTGCTTCAGGAAGAATGACGAGTGCCATTGATGTTAATAGGTGTTTTATTTTGCATGACCGGGAAATGAACAAAAGAATTCAATCTGGTGATCATGGGTGCAATTCTATGGTTATTAGAGTAATTAAGTTTTTGATAATGGAGACAGCATTCTTCTCAGTTGGATATTTGCAGTTATCGAAGGTAAATTTTCATAAATGATAATCACGAATCACGATTCCTAAACTGCAATGTTAAGTGAAATCCCTGAAACAATAATTAATTCTCGTTACAAGAAAACAAATGATGAACTATATTAAATTTGACAGAGCAAGTTTTCCATTAATTATTAGCATTAGTTTGTTTACCAAAAGGTTAATTTCAGCTTAGGCTATTTCCAATATTTGTTCGATTCTCAACTGACCTGTCGCTATCAAAAAATGACGGCACTAAAATCTTCATGAGAATTTCTGCATATATGTATGTGCGTGTGTGTGTGTGTGATAGGAATTGAGGATCAGCGCATGTGTGAAAAGAGACAGTGCATAATAAACTACAAAAAAAAAAAAAAAAAAAAATGCAATTAAACGAAAGACTTTTGTAACAGTTTCTGGTCACATAAAGGGTGTCCATAAAGTCCCAGTACCATTACAAGTAATAAATACTTGGTAAGTGGGGAACCGTATGGATACCCCTGTTAAGTGAAGGGTAGGCAATTAACCGACCAGACACAAACGCCCCCCCCCCGCCCCCCCCCCCCCCCCCCCACAATACCAAAGCGTCATTCAACAACTGCTGAAAACACCAAAGGAAGAACAGAAATTCCTACTACCGTCATTCTTCGAAGTCCAGATTCATCAGAAAGCCATTAACTAAATTGAAAGTTAATGTCTCCGTGCGGGTTCCAAATGGCGAGGAAATATGAGGCGAGCACACTAACCTAGACTGGTTTTGGTTTCGTCAGCGTGCATTTACCTTTTACTTTTTACTTTTCACGCTGCGGTTTGGTTCGGGCTTAAACTGGAAACTGGAAGCTAGACGTCAAAGGGTCTTCGGATTCAAGCAGGTCGTACGAAGCCATCGACTTACCTGATTGAAAACTCGGCAGGAAACTGAACTCATTTTCCTGAAGGGATAAAACGTCCCAAGAAAATCTGACCGATTGACTGATTGGTTCACGTAGACTGTCGTTGCTACAACAATGTTTATCGAAGAAGAAGGTTAATTATTTGCTGTTAAATGGCTTGGACTTGATTATTATTTGCACTGGAATGAACACCCGAGAATATACTAGAGGCGATAAATAAATAAAAAATAAATAAATAAATAAAAATAAATAATAAATAAAATAAATAAATAAATGAAAAATAAATAAATAACTACATAAATGAATAAATAACGAAATAAGTAAATAAGTAAATAAATAAATAAATAAATAAATAAATAAATAAATAAATAAATAAATAAATAAATAAAATAACCCCCATATCAGGTTAGAAGGAAAAAAAGAAAGTTCTCAAGTAAACTACTTTGTCACCAAACGACAATTTTCATAATAAAAATGTGTTTTCATTGGGATGATGTCTTTTCTCTACTCTCCTCTCTCTCTCCTCTCTCTCTTCTCTCTCTCTCTCTCTCTCTCTCTCTCTCTCTCTCTCTCTCTCTCTCTCTCTCTCTCTCTCAGGTGAATCATGTTCCAGACATGAATATTTAAATTTTAAAAATCAGATCACAAGATGAAAAACCGACCTAAAATAAAAATAAATTAAAATTAAGATAAAAAAAAATACAAACACGTAACAGAAATGACACCGACTTCTATAACCAAGCAAGAGAAAAGGCCATTTCCAACCGTTTTCAGAATTCAGGTCACAAGACCTAAAAAAAAAGAAAAAAAATAAGGAAAATAAAATAATAAAAAAATAAAAAATAAATAAAAACACGAAAACAGAAATGACACGACTTCCATAACCTAACAAGAGAAAGACCATTTCCAACCGTTTCCATGAATTTAAGTCGCCGGACTAATTGTGTCCCTCTACTGTTTCCAGCTCAAAATAAACTACCAGGCCCGGCTTGCTTTTCCCGGCTTCCGGTAGCATTGTGCTTACAGAATTAGGCGAGGGAATAATCCCCCCTTTCGAAAACGGGGATCTGAGCCCGAGAGCATAAAAGGGGAAACTGTACTATATGCAAAACCCCGACGAAAAAATCTGTCAGCAACGCTGCCTGAAAGCTGCAAGCTATTTGTCTTTTACAAATCTCGTTTGGAAGAATACATGCATGCGAGGCTGGATAAAGAGGAAGTATATACAATTGTGAGAGAGAGAGAGAGAGAGAGAGGACAACCAAATGGTTAGGACCTCACGCACGCCAAGCTTTCATATATGCCCAATGAATAAATTTGCGAGCAATGTTTATCTCTTACAAACTTTATTATTTTTATGATGGTTCTAAGGCACACACAAAAATAATCACAAAATTAGTCAGTAATACAAAACCTTGAAAAACTACTTTCAACGTAAAACCATAAAAATCCTTCAAAAGTCTACTTCAGCCTATTGCTAATTGACCAATTTTCTTTTAAAAAAATAATTAAGACAAATCGCTATACACAAAACCTTTCAAGACAAAATCACTGCTCAGGAATGAAAATAACTCCCAAAAGTAAATTCATTCTCCACGAAATCAACTGATCCAGTCGAAAAATATTCTAATTAATTTGAACAAATAAATACTTCATTTATCCCAGTTAAAATTTGCGACGAATTGCTATTCCAATCATATTTAATTGCTAATCCAAGTCGCAGATGAAAGATTTAGTGGGCCATCCCTTGTCAGAGGCTTCATCTGGTGGACCGTTATTAATTACTGTTGGACCGTTATTAATTACTGTAATTGAAATCCGTCACAGAAATTAACATCGGTTTTTGTTAATGGAATTCGTGTCGTGAGTCTCCGTTTATGCCAGTGCTGTATATTTCCCGTCCTGACAATTTCATATTCATTACCGTTATTATAATAAGCTTATTATTACCGCTATTATTACATCAATTCTCTCTGATGTCCTGCATTGAATGCAAGTATTGCAAATACAGTTGCATATCAACTCACATACAAGTGCATTAATCAGGGGTTAATCATTTTTCTCCTGTTTAACATACAATTTCACATAATTAATAATAAAGCATTTCATATATTGTATAAATTGATAAACAACGGTGCAACATCCTTTGCCTTTCTCTAAGGCATTTTCATGCAAAGTAAATGTCTCAGAGTAAAAGCAAAAGATCTTGCACTATTTTGTTTCATATTTCTCGTGGTTACAAGCTCTATATATATATTTTATATCTCGCTCTTATTCCCTTGATAGAGGATATACATATACATATTTATAGATACACACACCTATAAACAAACTCTATATATATTTTATATCTCGCTGTTATTCCCGTGATAGAAGATATGCATAAAGACATATTTATAGATACACGCATAAATATATGATATGACAGCTCACCTCTGATGTTACAGATGCAACTTGACATGAGAACGTTCATCTAGATTTACTGGGAGAATGGCGGAAGGATTTCATCGAGAGAGCCTTGTTCAAACACAACTTCCTTGTTTATCTCAACAAAGTTAAGTTACTCGTGAAGAGCGAAAAGCACGAAGCAATTCGTCACTGTCACAGAACGAGAGAGAGAGAGAGAGAGAGAGAAAAAAGGTAAATTTAAGACTTCGGTTAAGCTCGGGATTTTACGGTTATGATTTCCGTTATTTCAGGCGAACGATGCATAAACTGCGCCATTACTCTGCTCCCAGGACGGCGATCCAATCAGAATTTATGACACGGTAATGCGCTGCGAATGTTATTCCGACATGTCAATCAATGCGTGAGAAAGGAAACGATATGGCTGCTCATGTATATTGGCTGAACAAATTCCAGCCAGCGACAGAATTTATACGACGCGATGATCATTTGCAATATTCCCATTTTATTTCCCTACCCTGATTCATCTTGCAATGGTTGGCACTTTAATTGCAGTTTGAATCTGTTGGTGGACGCTGCTGATTCACGAGTTTCCTCAGAGGAGACCAGTATTATGCTCTCCTGTCAGGCATCAAACCACCAGACGAAAAATCACTTTTGTTCTGACATGATGATATAATATCCTTATTACTAGATCTGTGGACAACCGTGACCCTCTCAGTAAGAAGAAGAATAATAATATCACCCTACGTTAATATTTTGTTATTAAAAAAAACTATCCTTGTGAGGTATTTGATTAGGAACGCTTACAAAATTTTTTCGAAAACTCTCGATAAGCGAGAGGGCAAAAAGTTCAAATGGCATTACTAGGAGGTACAGCTTCTCTCTCTCTCTCTCTCTCTCTCTCTCTCTCTCTCTCTCTCTCTCTCTCTCTCTCTCTCATCCTCAAGTCAACACTTCCGGCTTCTGCACTCGACTCTCATCCTCACATTTTACATTTATACCCAACTGTATTTAGATATATCATTTAAGCTATTGTCATTCATTTCCATCATTTTGAACTGGTCTACATTCTTAAGCCTCTCACCATATTCATTATTTTTTTTATCTCGTAATCATTCAATTCATTTCATAAAATGTAAAATTTCTATTTTGTTAATGAACTTTATTAAAAAAACATTAATTTTTTTTAAAACCCTCATTTAATTAATTTCATAAAATGTAAAATTTTTATTTTTATTAAAGTACCCATTTATATCTTATTAATGTACTTTAGTTAAAAAAAAAACTGTTTTCCAATATCCCTCATTCATTTCATTTCATAAAATGTTAAATTCTATTTTATTAATGTATACTTTATTTGAAAAAACCAACTGTTTCTCAAAATTCCTCATTCAATTCATTTAACAAAATGTTAAATTTCTATTTTATTAACGTATGCTTTATTTAAAAAGAAACTCTGACCTAAAATTCCTCATTCAATTCATTTTAGAAAATTTTAAATTCTTATTTTATCAAAATATGTTTTTTTTAAATAAAATTTTCAAAAATTCTTCACTCAATTCATTTATTAAAATGTAAAATTCCTTTTTTTTTATTAAAAATGTAAAATTTTTATGTTATTAATGTACTTGATTTAAAGAAAACTATTTTCCAATATTCCTTTTTCAATCGATTTGATAAAATGTAAAATTTCTATTTTATTTATGTACTTAATTTTACAAGAATTCAGCTGTTTATTCAAAATTCCTCATTCAATTCATTTCAAAAAATTTTAAATTCCTATTTTATTAATGTTTTTTATTTGACAAGAATTCAACTGATTTTTTAATTCCTCGTTCAATTCATTAAAAATTTTAAATTTCTATTTTATTAATGCATTTTATTAGACAAGAATTCAACTGTATTTTTTTTAAATTCCTCCCATCATTAAAACAGGAACAGCGCTTTCTCTCTCTCTCTCTCTCCCGCACCCGCTCAGTTTTCTCCTTAATGTGTCCTTCCTCTTTAACCCGATATTCTGGAGAATGTTTGTTGATATTACTGAGTACTTCACGGCCTTCTTCTTTCTCTGTTTAGGAACGTCTCCTCTGGTTATTTAACGGACGTTATTCCCAGGGTTCCTTTAAACATAAACACAACGCGCACTGGAATTGGTGTCACTGGGGGAAATGATGTCGGTGCTTCGAGATAATTTTTCTAAAACGAAAACTAACATTTCTTTGGAGTATGCTCATTCGAATGTACACATAAATAGGGTTACGATGATGATGTTCTTATTGAAATGTGAGGGCACTATTATATATTTCATATACTTAATTGAATTGTGATTATTGATCGATCGTTGGAATTTGATGGCCCTGCTGAAATCGTTTACTGCATCTGCTAGAATACAGTGATTTTTATTTTGTATTTAAGAGATAAGCATATCTGAGTTTTACCAGACTACTGAGCTGATTAAGAACTCTCCTAGGGCTGCCCCGAAGGATTAGTTATTTTTTCGTGGCTAGAAACCAGTTGGTTACCTAGCAACAGGACCTACAGCTTATCGTGGGATCCGAACCACATTATATCAAGAAAGGAATTCCTCTGGGTCCGCGTTGGCCGAGCCGAGAATCCACTCGTCCAACGAGGAACTATGTTTAAGAGATATTTGCTTTTTATTTTATATTTATGAAATATATATTGCTTTATTCAATTGTACTTATATTAAAAGAGGTAGGGCATCAATAATCAAATTTATCAGAGCAAGACTATCATCTCCAAAATTACTACTTCCGCCCCTGATGTGTATATAATTTTAAATCTGCTATACAAGATCTTCCGGGATAACCACCGAGCTTCATTTGGAAAGAAAAAAAAACTAATTCTTTCCACAAAGACACAAGAGGAAAGATTACGCTAAGCAGGAGAAAACTTAGGAATTGAAAATACAAGTTTTAATCTCCCAACAAATGATCCTCACGAGGACGAAGTTCTCAGAATGGGAAGACGAAGGAGGCTTTTTCTCATAACACCTCATTAATTAATGTTTCCACGCAACAGAATTTTTTTTTGGAAGAGTTTTCAATTCTACTCTTGTGTATGTATGTCTGTATGTATGTATGTATGTGTATTGTTTTCATAACCCTTCATTAATTAATGTTTCCACGCAACAGAAATTATTTTTATTTTTTGTTTCGGAAGAGTTTTAGTTCTACTCTTGAGTATGTATGTATGTATGTATGTTTCCACGCAACAGAAATGCTCTTTTTTCGGAAGAATTTTAATTCTACTATTGAGTATGTATGTACGCATATTGTATGTATGTATGTATGTATATTCAAGTGATGCAATACAGTTATTTCACTCAGAATTAATAGCAGGTGATCTAGTGTTCAAATAATTTCGATATTCAATATGATGGAAAAATAATATTTTTTCGTGCAATATCATTTGCAAAATGAAGTACCCATGAAAACGTTGGCCTCGAGATAAAATGAAACGCAGGATATGAAAGTAAAAAAGTAGACCAATTATATTTTATTTAACTAAGAAAATATGCTTTCTCTCTCTCTCTCTCTCTCTCTCTCTCTCTCTCTCTCTCTCTCTCTCATCAGAATGGACGAAATGAGACTATACTTCCATCCGATCAAACGAATATGGTTCACTATTAGGACTGGATCTCCCAAACGACACAGTAAAAGCTACAAGAGAGGGTTTCGTCAGCTCACATTTATCAGCTCCCCTCCGCGATGATGGAAACTTCAGGCACTTATTATGAAGCGAAAATATCAGCTGATGTATATTTATGGATGCACTGATGCAACGCTCCATGAGCGTGCAATCAGCGAGAGCTTAATAATGAATATTACCATTCATCAAATTAGGTGAGGACGCTAATGAGAGTGTTGCTGGTTACTGAAGTTGCTGTCCTGTATCAAACAATAACTATATGAACAATACAATACCATATACGAATCAATATGAAACAATACAATACAATGCATATATGTTGTCCTATATCAAATAATACTATAGTGAAACAATACAATACAAATAAACAAAGAATGTGATATTAAGAAAGAATTCTTTTTTTACCGCAAGTCACGTATACCAATACAATTACGACGAAGTATATTATAATGAATAGAAATTTACTGAAACACCAGACACGTCAAACTAAACTCATTACCAATACGAATTCTTCCAGAACCGGAATGAACTTGGAAGTCATAATTACTTTGTGAAAGTCACTGAAATGCGAATAATGGTGAAATGTTA